>NC_041387.1:544812145-544832485 GCF_002162155.2 Triticum dicoccoides | reverse complement strand
GCTTATTTTGGTCAGCCCACTAAGGCTTTAGTATTGTTTATACCCTTTTGATGTTGCAAAGGTTCCGTCAGTTTTTTACCGGTTTTCTTCCATTTTTTATTTTCACTTTTTCCTTTTTGCTATATTTTGTTTCATGTTTTTTTAATTCAAGTACAAATTGGAAGCTCATAAACAAATTAAATTCACGTGCATTTATAGATTCATGATTTTTTTAAATCTATTTAGTTTCTTTCAAATATTTGAATTTTTTTTAAATCTTAATATTTCTAAAAAAATTACAAACTTTTATTCATGAAGGTTTTTAAAATTCGTGATCATTTTGTAAAATTTGATAAAGGTATTAATTCACAAACCTTTGTTGTATTCATGAATATTTTTAAAATTTTGGAACATTCTATAAATTCACAATTGTTCTAAAATTTATGAGTGTTTTTTGAAATTCACAAACATTCTTAAATTAATGAATACTTTTTTTGAAGAGAATAGAACATATTTTAGTAGCAAATCGACCAAACTAAAAAATCGATGGAAGAAACCGGTCAAAAACAATCTCCTAGGGGGCTATCCAAAATATTGGATTTCCCATCTGGGCTGCCTGGCGCATCGTCGGCCAGTAGATGCGGGCTTGCCCTGGTGACTGACATCCGCTACACACAATCACCGGACTCCGTTATTTGCGTTGATTACCTCCAATTCATCTATATACCTTCCTACAAATAACGCAAAGAAGACGAGTGCTTAAAAAGTCCCAGCCGCTGCTAGTGGTCCATGCCCAGTTCAGAGACCAAAGGCACCGCCCCCTAACTTCAAATAACCAATTACTGTCGATGCCTGGTACGTCTACGGATGAGATTAACACCGTATTTGCACATTTATGTCAAGTTTTAAAATCAGTTTGATGCATTTTTCAAGTTCATGCACTAAAGTGAACATCCATGACAAGTTCAAGCACCACCGATGTATTTACCTCTGCAAAATTCATGTTGATGCGGGAATCAGGCTTGAAAGAAGAGGATCAGTTGCAGCAATATGCAGGGACTACCGAGGTAATTTCATGGGCAGTTCATCTTTGGTTATTGATGGAGTGGATGATCCATCTCTGATGGATACCATAGCGTGTAGGGAGGCTCTCTGCCTTGCAGAAGACCTACGCGTAAACTAGTTTGTGGTAGCATGCACTCAAAATAGGTTGTAGATGATATTTTGTAGAACAACCAAGGTAAAGGAGGAGCAATCATTAAGGAGATCAAAACCCGAACTGCATCGTTTACTTGTTCTTTTGTTTTTGAAGGGCGTGACTCAAATTTTGGGGCACGTAGATTACCTAAATTTTCGCTCTCTTTAGCTCACGGGCATCATGTGTGGTTTAGCCAGCCGCATAATGTAACCTCTATCCCACTCTATGTGGATTTCGATGAATAAAACATGCTTTTACCCCTCAAAAACAAAAAAACCGGACTCCTTTTTGCTTCGGCCGGGTTCCTTTCCCTGTGGTCTGTCCAATCACAATCATCGGACTCCTCCCTTGCCCAATCATATCATATCCTGAGATTTACCTAAAAAAGGTATCATATCCCGAAAGGAAACGTTGCTGGTGATTCATGACAATAAGTAGGCATAAAATCTTGCCAGATTAACTGCTTCCTAGTGCCTTGTACAATGCTAGATGCTTAGTGAGTTGCTTAGAAAAAGAAATTAGGTTTTCTGAAGCAATAGTGCCTATTTTTACAGAAGAGACGTATAGTTAAGCGTCTATCCTGTACAAATAAGCACTGGTGCTTAAGGAAAATCTGATTTATTTCTTCAAGCACCACTCCTAAGCCCCTTACATTGTACAAGGCCTAATGCACCTGCAAAAAAAAAATTGCTTCCTAAGGAAATGTGAGGATCATCGTATTACCAAGCAATTGCCCCTCCCATTTCAAAAGAAAAAAAAGTAATCAAGCAATTGCCCCTACGGAATGGCCGCTTGTGGAACTAGGGCATAGCCCTCTCCGGCATTTTGTTCTGTGGGCGATGATTTTACGCAGATCACGGACGTTGGACTTTCGGTCGCTGCTTCTTCAATCTCCTAGGTTTTAACAAGTTTGCTTCGTTGAGACGGAGGCCCAGAGGCGATAACGAGTTTTTCTCACAGTATGACTTCGGTGAATGTAATCGGAAGAAGACGTTGACATCCCAAGAATTTAGATGTATTTTTTAAATTTCTCTTTTTTGAATCTCCAAATGTATATCGAGTTTTGAGCTGATTTTTTTCGGAGCTGTAGACATATCCCACATGGATGTTGTCAGCAATTTCAGTTTTTTTGAAATGTCTAAATATGATTTTGGGGGGTTGATCTTACGTAAAAGTGAGATCTCATACAAGTCTGCTCCACCATATCGCGCAGGTGATTCATGACGACAAGTCAACAACAAATCTTGTCAGATTAATTGTTCCCTCATGAAATGTCAAGATCGTCATATCAAGCAATTGCCCCTACGGAATGGCCGCTTGTGATACGTAATAAGCTGTAAACAGAAGCATTCTGGCTGCACAAGGCAGTTCTCAGTTATCCACTTCTCTCTCGCACACAGAAAAACGCAAAATCATAACTTATCCACTCATTCACTCAGCGGTGTTCGTCTCGTCTCCGACTCCGAGACTAGCACTGCATCCAAAAACGGGAAAGGCAGGATCAGCCGGCAACTTGACTGTACTATACTACTTGCATTTGCACATTTTCAATGACACTTATGTATCATCAGCCTCTCTGTCTGGTGCTAATCACGCTGCGAAAAGGACGCACGTCTGCTCTCTTGATCACACTCGCTTGCCACCGTTCTCGATCGTGTAATCAACAGTTATGCGCACGAAAGGGATGCGTCGTGCGTCGGCTTGCCGAACCGAACCCACCATGCCTGAAAATGCTGGAGGTCGCACGGTTGCTGCACTCCTCTGAACACAAGTTGCAGGCCGTCGATCAATCAATGCGGCCTGGTGAGCAGCGGCCATTGGCCGGCGTTTGGAGCAGCAGCAGCGCCGCCCCGCGCTATTACGACGCCCCGTTGTCGAGCGAGCGAGTGGCATTGTGCGGTGGGCATTCATGTCGATCGATGGATCGATCGATCAGCCACCGGTGGTCCTGTTTTGATCCTTCCGTTCCGTCCCTGTCGTCCTGTGCAGTAGTAGTAGTACGAGACTTCGGTGTCTCGGACTAGAACTGTCGGGTCTCGTATCAATCGCAAACCACGCTCTGGAATGGCGACTCGGTCGATCGACATCACGGATCAAACGTGCCGTTGAGTACGTACGTGCGTGCGTGCGTGCCTTGAATTAATCGCGATGCTTACATGTCTGTTGTTATTCGATGTGCGATCGACTTCACTCGCTCTCAGACGAACCACAAAGACCGCCACCCTAGCTTCCATGCGTGCTTTAAATTGGGCATCCGGATATGGTGGAAGGAAGGAAGGAGCATGCATCTGGACTCTGCGACAGCCGATGTAAATCGCCATCTCGCCCTCGTCCCTGTCGAGTTCTTCCCCCTTTCCCCGCGGGAAACTGAACGGAACCGACGCGCCACAGTGCGGGGTAAACGAGCCGATCGATCGGTTCGCGGTTGACGACCGGCGCCGTTGCCTGCTGCCGGCGCAATGCACGTGTTCGATCATCGCCTGGCTTGCTGCACAGGACACCATGCAGTGCACGAGTTGGAACTTCGCCACTGGCGTGGCGACTGGTGGAGACTGTGGTTGGAGCGCCATGCACGCGACGACGGACCATGCACGCACATGCACTGGCGTGTGCAGTTGCTGATCTTATCGTGTTTACATCTCGCGCCGCCACGTACGGGAAGACGACACAAACTTCTTATCTTTGGCTTCCTGTTGCCATGCCTTGCGCTGCTGTGCGCACGTCACGGACGGTTGCCACGATGTGCGTGCATATCAACGCCTTTTGTTTCGTTGTGCGTGCACGGAGCCGCCGAATTCTGGATCAACTCTGGCCTCATCTTCGCCCTTTTCTGGTGTTGACCGGTTACTACATTTTTTTTGAGGGTAAGTTACTACATTTTCTCCTTCGTGGAACAGGAGTATATACTGGTCAATCAACACATTTTGGGGTCTGGCGCAGCGAATAAGCGGTTGCTTCCCCTGATTACACGAATCTGAAATTTTGCCCAACGCTAAGTTGTTTGCCTAGTGAAACACATGACCTTTGTCAAGTTTCACGAAGTAAACACCATGCGAAAGGATGATACTCGGCAATGGAACTCGCAGACACATGTTTTGACGAGTTCCTACCATGTGGCACTCGACCCCCAAAAAAATCTTTCGTTTTTCTTCTTCTTTTCTGTGTACATTATTATTTATTGCATTTTATGCTCTGATTTTTCACATAATTTGTTTTTCCTTTTATTCTTCATTTTTATTTTATTTTCACGCATTTACTGCATTTAATTAAAGTTCAAACTACAATTGCATGAAAAATGGCAAAATTGGATTGAAAAATCATTGTGTTCTTTACTCTATGTATAGGCCTTACTTTTTTTTGCGAAAAAACTTCCAATCTATTCATCTTCAATCATGGTAGTACAACAAATACCAGAAATAAAAATTACATCCAGATTCATAGACCACCTAGCGACGACTACACGCACCGAAGCGAGCCGAAAGCGCGCCGCCGTCATCGCCCCTCCATCGCCAGAGCCGGGCACAACTTGTTGTAGTAGACAGTCGGGAAGTCGTCGTGCTAAGGCCCCATAGGACCAGCACCCCAGAACAACAACCGCCGCCGATGAAAAATAACGTAGATCAGAAGGATCCAAACCGAAGACACACGAACGTAGACGAACAACGACGAGATCCGACCAAATCCACCAAAGATAGATCTGACGGAGACACACCCCCACATACCCACCAACGATGCTAGACGCACAGCCGGAACGGGGCTAGGCGGAGAGACCTTTATTCCATCTGCAGGGAGCCGCCACCGTCTCATCTTCCTGAGTAGGACACAAATCCTAACAAGATTGAAAAAAAGGACTAAAAACTGAGCCCTCCCGCCAGCCCTTGGCAGGATGCACCGCGCCTCCATGGCCCTAGGACCACCGGAGACGAGACGGACCTGCGCCGGCGCCGGCGAGAGGCACAAACTCTAACTTTCTTTCTTGGAGGAGGAGGAGTATGTATAGGCCTTACTAATAAGGGAAAAACAATTCCAAACATCTGGGTGCCAAGACTTGACCCTGAACAAGGGGTTTATTGGTTTTTAATTTCAAAAATTACAAACGAAGTCCGTAAAACATGAAACTTGACATGGTACCCTCAAATGGCATTAACATTTTGTGGTACAAGATTGTGAAGCTTTTGCAAAAAAATTCACGTACACTTCCTATAAACCGGACAACCTTGATGGAAGAATCGTGGATTCGACATGGAATGTGTCAGGTTATAAGGTGACGCGACCGCTGCTTCATCTGTTGGCCTTTAATATTTTTCTACACTCAAGACACGCCAATGCATGTTACATGTTAAAGTTTGGCATGTTTTTTGGGTTCATACGCTATATTTAAGTTATTAATTCATTTTCTGGGCGTTTAGTGCATATAAGTCAAACTTGAATTGCAAGTGCATGTTGTTGTTTTTTTTTGCAAATTTGGCTGAATTTTTTATTTGCATCCTTAAGTCTATGTTCAGGTCTTATCCAAGAAATGAGAAGTAATTCCAAACTGTCAAAACCGGCAGACCTCGGGGTAGGGTGTCCCGAGCGATGGATCTCGGATCGGTAGTAACAGGAACAAGGGGGACGATGTTTATCAAGGTTCGGTCCCTCTTAATGGAGGTAAAACCCTACGTCCCACTCTTGTTTATATTGATGATGGTGTATCGAGTACAAGCTTGATCTACCTTGTGATCGTAAGTTGCGTTCTAACCCTAGGGCTAGGTGAATGTAATTGTGATTCCGTCACCCCTACGGGATAAACCCTCCGGCTTATATACATGCCAGGTAGGAGATCTAGGGTTACATAGTCAGCATCGAGGGGCGCACATGGAGGCGGCAGGAGATGTCTTGGAGCATACGTCAAGTCTTTGGCAGGTGCAGTCTTGATCACATTCCAAGCGTGTGTAGTATCCGGAGTCCACCTTAATGAGAATGAGGGTCCGCTGGCCTAGCCCGAGGACTACGGGCCGACTAGGTTAGCACCCCCTAGTCTAGGACATCGTCAGTTGCCCCTGAACTGGTCTTCTACGCCGAGGATGACCTCTTTGATGTTAACAACTCCGGATCCAAAGTCCTTGGCTTGATAGACGAGTTCCCCTTTGTCATTCTGAGATTCTCTCCCTTATTCAAAGCCATCCTGGGACACTCCTCCAAGGAATGGTGTCCCCCGACCAAGATCCAGCTGAAACCGTGCCGCGTCCGAAGACATGTGGTTACGTAGCTTCGAAGGCCTATCGCGTAGGTGTGAATAGTACTCCTAACCTAACAACTTTATCGAAACGACACCACCCATGACCAGGCGGGCAGTTACTGCTCACTCGAATCGTGGCCCGAGGCAATCCTCCTATTGGCACGTCCCATCTAGACAAAGACAATGCCCCTTTTTTAAGGGATGTCATCAAGATTTCGTTTCTCCCCATACGCATAACGACATCTTTTACGGTAGTGGCGATTTCAACGGCACGGCTGGAGGGACTCTTGGCCTTTTATCGGCCTTTATAAAAGCAAAAGGGGAGCGACGAGAAAAGTACACTCTCCTTCCTCCCATCCAACTGTCTCTCGAGCTCCAGGGCTCAAATCTAATCTCCGACCTAGCTTTACCTCTGCAGCACTTATCCACCTACGTCACCAGCCATGGCTGATGCCATCAACCTTAAAGGGCACTGGTGTCGGCGTCCTGGATATGGGGATATCCAGCCCTGCCTGCTTGCGGACCACCACGTGGCTCCATCGATGGCCTGGTACGGCCCGACATCAACACCAACACCACCATACCCTCGCGAGGGGCCAAGCCTCGCCAGGTGGAAGACGCCAAGACCCCCGAAGGAGTTGGCCTCCTCAGGAGGGCTCCTGAGGGGCGGAGATTTCTATGCAAGATATCTCATGAGGCTCAACTGACGTGAGCCATGACGACCAAGGCCAGGCGGGCGCAGAGTGCAGGTTTCCTCTTTGGTGCAAAGGAGGCAAGCCACAGGCGCGGAGTCCCGAGGAATCAGCCAAAGGTTGTCATTCCGGTGCAACGAGACCAAGACCGCCAGGACGGCGAGACAGAGGTCATCAATGAGCCCACCGCAGCGTCACGACCAGAGGCTTTTCGCAGGCGAAGACTACTTTTGTCAGGATAGACTGTACTACTTGTCCTCTTTCAAATCCCGCCATTGTGGAATCCTTTCCCACTCATATTTGGGAAGAGGACCGAGGCCACTATAAATAGGACTAGCCATCACCATAGTGAGGGATCGAGTCGGACCGAAATCAGAACAAGTAGAGCACCACGCCATCTCAAGAACACCTCTCCTCCGGAGGCTTGTTCATCCACTGTACTTGTTCATCCATAGCCCTTCGAGGAAATCCACCGCACCACACTGGATTAGGGTATTACACCACAACGGTGGCCCGAACCAGTATAAATCTCTATGTCTTTGTGTCTCTTTGAGCTCGACGCGTTAGGCTAGGGAGGATCGCGAGTAGGCAGGCACCCCAGAGTTCGAACCTCTCAAGGGTTGTCGAATCCCGAAATCCGACTTTTGGCGCGCCAGGTAGGGGTGCGTCGGAATCTCCTTCCTCGACCTCTAGATCGTGAAACTGGCTATTATGGCAGTTGTTCCTCTGTCGGCCCGGTCGACGCGCATTCTCGAAGAAGCGTCGGGGCTGCGCTGGCCGCACAAGTTTCGACCGGAGATGCCGTCGCGATACGACGGCGCGACAGATCTGTCCCCTTTCTTCAAGCATACGAGGAGGAAGTTTGGGCGGGTGGCGGAGACGACAAGGCGAAGGCCAACTGGTTCCCCATGGCCCTTGTAGGCGCGCCACGTGCCTGGTTGCTCAACATGCTGACATCTTCTGTGGCCTCCTGGGAGGAGTTGTGCGGCCTCTTCCTTGCCCACTACACAGCACCGGCGCCCCTGGTCGTCGCAACTCTCCTAGGTGGCTCGCAGGCACCACCATCCGACCGTCACATCAAGAAGTTTTGCCGGTGGACAAGCGCCGCTCAGGCAAGCTCGGGGGCTCCCCCAGGCTGGGCGGTGCCCCAAGCCGACCTCACCTTCAGCCCCGAGGATCACCTCGTCGCCTCGACGGGAGCAGGCGCGCTCCCAATGCTCTGCACCCCCACCATCTGCCACATAGAGATCACCAGGACCCTCATCGACGGCGAGGCCGGCCTCAACATGCTCTCCCTGGAGGCGTTCGGCCTGCTCCATGTGCCGCCCAGCCGACTCCGCCCCTCCAAGCTTTTCTCCGGGGTCGGCGGCGGCTCCACCAGGCCCCTGGGGCAGATCCATCTCCTTGTCACCTTCGGGACCTGCGACAACTACCGCACCAAGCTCGTCGACTTCGACATCACCAAGATTGACCTACCGTACAATGCTATTCTGGGATACCCAGCCTTGGCTCAGTTTATGGCTGCGACCCACCCCACGTACAACCTCATGAAGATGCCTGTCAGCAACAGTGTCCTCACAGTGGCGGGGGACACCAAGGGCGCGCTGCAGGCCCTCAAGCTTGCCTTCAGGACAACCGCGTCTGCGCTGCCTGGCGAGAAGAAGGGTCAGGAGGCCCCAGAAGAAGCACCGGACAAGAAGAAGTAGTTGTTCTCCCAAGACCGAGCCGAAACGAAGCAAGTACCGGTTTGCGAGGATGGGACGGCCAGAGCCACCTTCACCATAGGGGCTGGCCTCCCTTAGGACCAAGAGGAAGCATTGGTCAACTTTCTGCAAGCCAACAAGGATGTATTTGCTTGGGAACCCAAACACCTGGCTGGGGTCCCAAGGGGGATAATCGAGCATCACCTGAGGGTGTGCCCAAATGTGCGGCCAATAAAGCAGAAGGCTCGCCGCCAGTCCACCGAGAAGCAGGCCTTCATCATCCAGGAAACCCGTAAGCTACAAGCCGCGGAGAGGTACGGTACCCAGAGTGGCTGGCAAACCACGTCATCGTCCCCAAGAAAGGAGGGAAGGAGCGCATGTGTTTCAAATTCACCAACCTCAACAAAGCCTGCCCGCAAGATCCCTTCCCGCTCCCTCGCATCGACCAGATCGTCGACTCCACCGCCGAGTGCGACCTGTTGTGCTTCCTAGATGCCTTCTCCGATTACCACCTGATCAAGATGGCCGTGGAGGATGTGGAGAAGACGACATTTCTCACCCTGTGCGGGGTGTACTGTTACACCTGCATGCCCTTCGGGCTGCGGAATGCTGGGGCAACCTTCCAGCGATTGATGCAAATTGCCCTGGTTTCGCAGCTCGGGAGAAACGCAGAGGACTATGTTGATGATATAGTGGTGAAGTCTCGGGAGGCCATAACCCTGATAGAAGATCTAGAGGAGATGTTCGCCAGCCTGCGCATAGTGGATCTTCGGCTTAACCCCGAGAAGTGTGTGTTTGGGGTCCCTTCCGGCAAGCTGTTGGGTTTCTTGGTGTCGCACAGAGGGATCGAGGCCAACCCGGAAAAGGTCAAGGCGATAGAGGACATGAACCCCCCGCAGAACCTGAAGGAAATGTAGAAGCTGGCTGGCTGCGTAACCTCACTTGGGCGATTCATTCCCAAGTTGAGGGAGCGCTCCCTCCCATTTTTCAAGCTGATGAAGAGGAAGGAACCATTAGAGTGGACCCCAGAGGCAGACGCAACGTTCCAGGATCTCAAGAGATATTTGCCCAGCCCTCCGGTGATGGTGGCACCACGCCCTCTCGAGCCTTAGTGCTCTATCTAGCAGCGACCCCACACTCAGCCAACGCCGCCCTGGTGGCGCTAAGGAAGGAACGACCGATCAAGAAGGCTCAGCAGGATGGACAGCCATCTAACAAGGTGCAGCACCCCCAGGGCGAGGCATCTGAAGCCTCGGCCAGCGTAGTGGTCGACATTCCTCCAGAGGCCACGGTTGATCCCGTGGCTGTCAAAGCTCCTGAGGACGGGCCTCGTGAGGCCACGGAGGGCCTGTACCCTCATGAAGAAAAAGATTCCGCTGATGCCACACTCCTCGTTGATCACCCTATCTACTTCGTCAGCACAGTACTAAGGGAGGCTCGGGCACGCTACCCCATGCCCCATAAGCTCTTGCTTGCACTCCTAGTTGCATCCAGAAAACTGCGCCACTACTTTCAAGGCCACCCCATCAAGGTTGTTTCAGCGTACCCATTGGAGAGGGTGCTCCGGAGCCCGAACGCAGCTGGGCGAGTTGCCGAATGGAACATTGAGCTTCAGGCATTCAATCTTGAGTTCAGCACCACCAGGGTCATCAAAGGCGCGGCCCTCGCCGACTTCGTGGCCGAATGGACTGACGCTCCTGACCACGGAGTAGGCGAGGACTGCTCCCTCCTGCCAGGATACGAGGAGCCGGATGGATGGACCATGTACTTCAACGGGGCATTTGCGCGGCAAGGCGCAGGAGCGGGGGCCATCCTCATCTCACCCACCAAGGACAAGCTCTATTACGCAGTGCAGCTCTGCTTCCAGCAGGGCGAGAAGGTCTCCAACAATATCACAGAATTCGAAGGCCTGCTCGTCGGACTTAGGGCCGCGACCATGCTGGGAGTAAAGCGCCTCAGCATCAAGGGCGACTCTCAGCTTCTCATCAACTTCTCCAACCAGGAGTACACGCCTAAGGATGAGCATCTGGAGGCGTACCTAGAGGAGGTGCGCAAGATGGAGAAGTGGTTCATGTGCGTGGAGCTGCAGCACGTGCCGCGCGGGGTGAACAGGGAAGCAGACGACATCGCCAAAAGAGCCTCTAGAAGACTCCCTCAGCAGCCTGGGGTGTTTGAGGAGCGGCTCTTCAAGCCATCTGCGACCTCCCACGCCACGACTCTAGCACCACCTCCGGAGGACTTACCGCGGGCACCAGAGACAGGCGCCCCAGCCTGCGGTCACCCCTCGGGAGCCCGCCTGTTGCTCGCGCTCGAGCCTTAGGAGGGGTGCTGGACCGAAGAGTTCAAGACGTACCTACTTCAAGGGACCCTGCTAGAGAAGGAGGAGGACGCCGAGCGCGTGGCCCGTCAAGCCACCGCGTACTGCATCAAGGATGGTGAGTTATATCGCAGAAGGCCCAATGACGTTTCGTTGCGGTGCATCTCCAGGGAACAGGGGCTCGAGCTGCAGGCAGACATACATGGTGGGGACTGCGGGCATCACTCCTCGTCGCGCACCCTGGTGGGCAAGGTGTTCCACAACGGCTTCTACTGGCCCACCGCGCTCAACGATGCTACAAAGCTGGTGCGCTCTTGTGAAGCATGCTAGTTTCAAGCCAAGCAGATCCACCAGCCCGCGCAGGGCCTCCAGATGACCCCGCTCATGTGGTCGTTCGCGGTCTGGGAGATGGACATCTTGGGGCTGTTCCCTTGGGCGCCAGGGGGCTACCGATACCTCTACATCGCCATCGACAAGTTCACTAAGTGGACAGAGGTAGAAGCTGTGCGCGTCATCCATCGGCCGTCAAGTTCATCAAGGGAACCGTGAGCCGGTTTGGGGTCCCCAATCGCATCATCACCGACAACGGCTCGCAATTCACCAGCAATCTTTTCAAAACATACTGTGCTAACCTTGGAACGCAGATCTGCTACGCCTCAGTAGTGCACCCACGAAGCAATGGACAAGCTGAGAGGGCCAATGCGGAAGTCCTGAGGGGCCTCAAGACCCGGACCTTCAATAAGAAGCTCGAGGCCTGCGACAGGGGCTGGATCAATGAGTTGCAGTCTGTGTTGTGGTCCGTCTACACCACCGCGACCAAGCCAATAAGAGAAATGCCGTTCTTCCTTGTCTACGGAGCAGAAGCGGTTCTCCCTCGCGAGGTCAAGCATCGTTCCACACGGGTCCTGGCATTTGATGAGATGCAACAGGACGCCACACGGAGGATGGATCTCGTGCTGGGGGAGGAACGCCGCCGTCAAGCCTCGCTCCGAGCAGCGAGGTACCAGCAGGCGTTGCGGTGGTACCACTGCCGCAGTGTTCGGTCCAGGACGTTTGAGGTGGGCGATCTCGTCCTGAGGCGGGTGCTCTCCAGGGAGGGGTTGCATAATCTCTCTCCCATGTGGGAGGGCCCGTTTAGGATTGCCCGTGTCTCTAGGCCTGGCGCCGTGCGCGTGGAGACACAGGACGGGGTCCCCATCCAGAATGCCTGGAACATCTAGCACCTCTGGAAGTTCTACCCCTGAAGAAAGGCTCCGGCCTGTGAAGGTCTCCCCTCGTGACACTCTCACGTAATAATGAGTGGGGATGTACACGCCTCGGAGTCTCCTGAGAGCCGCCCTGGGGCCTCATAGGGGCCCCCTCCCATGTCCTAGTGGCAGCACTTAGCTCCGCGCTCGTGAGAAGACTAAATTAGGTGCTGGACGCGGCAGTACATTTGCTTTCTGGAGTTGCTTGTAGTTTTCTAATAATGTTTCAATGGATTTGGTATTCTTGAACGCTGGTTCCTCGAAGTTTTCTCCTTCTCTTAAGTTGTTTTTGGTCTAAGGACGTGAGAGAGGCGGCAGTTGCCTGCCACTTCTCCTCACGCTCCTTGCGCGTGGGGCTAGGTAGGTGTGTGCGCATGGGGCTTGCCTTTGCGCGCACGCACCACGCCGAACCGTGGTGTTTCGGCTTCATCCTCGCGAGAAGCCCTCGATCAGATCCGCGGGCACCAGCACCCCTCATGTCCGTTCCCCCGGGCAGCGCGACGTGGTGTGTCAGGTTCGAGCTAATCTATGACAGGGGGCTCACGTAAAGAGGATGTGAGCCACTTGACAATTTTTATTTTTTTCAGGAGCAACCCTGCAGCAGCTCCGCAGCAGTCCTCGAGGCCTCACGACCCTATGGCAGGGGGCTCCGTCGAGTACCTGAGGCCAAGCCTTGTGAGGCGGCTAACTACTACGTACATACCAAGCTAAGTCATCTTACCCCTGCCTACCCAGAGCACAAACATTACAACACAACATTAAGACCGCAAGTATAAGCATAAGGGCATAACTGCCACGGTTCGTTACACACCCAGCAGGGTACACCATCTTATTTTTTTCGAATTACAGGAGACAGGAAAAGCTAAACAAAGAGGGCCCGAAGGCGTATGAGCTTGGCACCAGCGCCACATCCTCAAGCAGCGCCTCAAGGTGGCCCGACGCTCCACCAGTTCTTCTGTAGGTGATCTGGGGCCACCGGCCTTGAGTCCAAGTTCGCCGACCCCTAGCTTCATGATGGGCTCCTCTCCGGCTTCACAGGAGCGCTGTGGCGAGATGAACCACCGGCATCCCCAACACAAGCATGACGGTGCAGAGGCCGGTCGAAGCCACCACTGCTCGAGCTCTCGTCCGAGGAAGAGCTACCGTCATAGGAGGAGGAGCGTGCGTCGCCAAGGCCAAGCTCGTCGTCGCCACCATCATCGTCGCTGCTGTCCTCCGGGTAGCACCCCATGCGGCGGCCGTCCCCCCTGAACACCCTCACATAGAGGGTCGCTAGGCCGTCGTACTTTAAGTGGAGGGTGCACCTTCCGCCCAGGCCACGTGCGTGGGCGAAGGTCTGCCAGCCGCGGGTTAGCACCATGCTGCAAGAGGCGGAGACCTCTGTACCAACCCATGAAGCCCTGCTATAGCACCCGTCAGCCTACAGCCAGAGGCCAGCAAGTCCTGAAGAAGGAAGCTCGCCGGAGAAGAAGCGTGGGAGCCGGAGCGAGGTGCTAGCCGGGCTCTCCGTCCACACCACAAACTCAGGGAGCATGTCCATCGAGGAAAAGTGTGGCCAAGGCGGGTGCACGATCATGGTGCGCCTCCCTTCGTCATGGGGGCTGCTCCGAAGCCGCTGGCCCTCGCCGCGGGAAGAGGTGCCATGCGGGCGCCTAGAGCACCGCTGACTCTGGGGGACGTGCGCCCACGCCCCCTGGATGCTGCCGGAGGGACCGCAGGGTGCTTGCGGGGACGGCCACGGCCCCTCGTGGGAGGAGGAGAGGCTGGCCCCTCCTTGGAGGCCTTTCCCTTCTCGGCCACTGAGAACCTCTTAGGCGACGCCATGGAAGCAAGACGGAGAGGAGAGAAGCAAGCGGGAGCAAGACGAAGGAAAGATGGACGAAGGGCTCTGCCCCTCCCTCACATTTATAGCCAAGGGAGGCCAACCGCTGGCCTCCACGACCTCGCGCCATCATGACCTTCTGCATGCCGCATCGACCAGTCAAGTCGAGCAGTTGCCGAGGCGGCATGGGGAAATAGAGTCGCCCACGTCCAATCAATCGCCATTTGTCATCAAGGCCGCAGGAGGTTAGGGACTGTGACGCCCCGCACTTCCCCTTTGGCTTCGCCTGGAAGCAAAGTCTGAGCGCGCCTTGGGCCTGGGGGCTACTGCCGGCGTCCTGGATATGGGGGTATCCAGCCCTGCCTGCCTGCGGCCCACCACGTGGCTCCATCGACGGCCTGGTACGGCCCGGCATCAACACCAACACCACCAGACCCTCGTGAGGGGCCAAGCCTCGCGAGGCGGACGACGCCAAGACCCCCGAAGGAGTTGGCCTCCTCAGGAGGGCTCCCGAGGGGCGGAGAGTTCTATGCAAGATATCTCACAAGGCTCAGCTGACGTGAGCCATTACGACCAAGGCCAGGCGGGCGCCAGGCAGGCACAGAGCGCAGGTTTCCTCTTCGGTGCAAAGGAGGCAAGCATAGGCGCGGAGTCCCGAGGAATCAGCCAAAGGTTGCCATTCCGGTGCAACGAGACCAAGACCGCCAGGACGGCAGGACGGAGGTCATCAACAAGCCGACCGCAGCGTTACGACCAAAGGCTTTTCGCAGGCGAAGACTACTTTTGTTAGGATAGACTGCACTACTTGTCCCCTTTCTAATCCCGCCATTGTGGAATCCCTTCCCGCTCATATTTGGGAAGAGGACCGAGGCCACTATAAATAGGACTAGTACCACCATAGTGAGGGATCGAGTCGGACTGAAATCAGAACAAGTAGAGCACCACGCCATCTCAAGAACACCTCCTCCGGAGGCTTGTTCATCCACTTTAATTGTTCATCCATAGCCCTTCGAGGCAATCCACCACACCACACTGGATTAGGGTATTACACCACAACGGTGGCCCAAACCAGTATAAATCTATGTGTCTTTGTGTCTCTTTGAGCTCGACGCGTTAGGCTAGGGAGGATCGCGAGTAGGCAGGCTGGACATGTTGAGATCTCTGCATGCACCCCAGAGTTCGAACCTCTCTAGGGTTGCCGGATCCCGAAATCCGACAACTGGGGAGGCTCCTCCATCACGGAGGGCACCATTCTGGAGCTGCGTAGTGCAGGCTACATCCCCACTTAGGTCAGCACCTGTGCATCAGACCCGAACCAGCAGGTGCCTGCTCCCAATCCTGGGGATCGGGTGAAAGACCGTGGATTTCGCCTGGGGGGTGAATAGGCACTTTTAAAATAATTACAGTTTAGGCTTGAACAAATGCGGAATAAACCTAGCGGTTAATTTGTCAAGCACAAAAGCTACAACAACTAGGCTCACCTATGTGCACCAACAACTTATGCTAAGCAAGATAAACAACTATGTGATAGCAAGATATATAACATGAAACACTATGGCTATCACAAAGTAAAGTGCATAAGTAAAGGGCTTGGTTAAGAGATTATCGAGGCACGCGGAGACGACGATGTGTCCCAAAGTTCACACCTTGCGAATGCTAATATCCGTTTGGAGCGGTGTGAAGGCACAATGCTCCCCAAGAAGCCACTAGGGCCATCGTAATCTCCTCACGCTCTCGCACAATGCAAGATGTCGTGATTCCACTAAGGGACCCTTCAGGGCGGTCACCGAACCCATACAAATGGCAACCCTTGGGGCGGTCACCGGTACCCGTGAAATTGCTCGGGGCGATCTCCACAACCTAATTGGAGAAACCGACGATTGCCCGGAGCTTTACACCACAATGATTGAGCTCCGAACACCACCAACCGTCTAGGGCGCCCAAGCACCCAAGAAGAGCAAGCTCAATGGTACCAAGCACCCAAGAGTAATAAGCTTCTCAACTTCTAACTTCCACGTATCACCATGGAGAACTCAAACCGATGCACCAAATGCAATGACAAGGGCACACAGAGTGCCCAAGTCCTTCTCTACCAAATACCACAAAAGCAACTAATGCTAGGGAGGAAAATGAGAGGAAGAACCAGAAGGAGAACACCAAGAACTCCAAGATCTAGTTCCAAGGGGTTCCCCTCACATAGAGGAGAAAGTGATTGGTGGAAATGTGGATCTCTCTCTCTTTTCTCCCAAAAACTAGCAAGAATCCACGGAGGAATTGAGAGATAGCAAGTTCGAAGAAGGTAAAAAATGGGGGAAGAACACAAGCTCAAAGGATAAGGTTCATTGGGGAAGAAGACTCCTTTTATAGGTGGGAAAAAATCCAACCATTATGCTCATAGCCTGCACAGAGCGGTACTACCGCTCATGGGAGCTGTACTACTGCTAGGGTGGTGCAAGCCCTTTGAAAAACAACAGCGAGGAGGCAAAAGGCTAGTGGAACCACCGGACTGGTACTACCGCTCGTCCTCACGGTACTACCGCTAGGGGTAGCGGTACTACCACTAAGGGTAGCGGTACTACTGCTTGCGAGCGGTACTAAAAAATACATCTGTGCCTACCAGCGCTGGACTTAATTCGAGATTTTGGTCTGGTGCGGAAGTAGCCACGGTAGTACCGCTCTGGAGCGGTAGTAAAAAATCACATCGCCTCCATGCGGTAGTAGCCGCGGTAGTACCACTGCAGCCTTTTAAGGGCACCAAAACAGCCACAACTTCTGCAAACGGACTCCGAATTCAACAAAACCAAGTTTGTTGGAAAGCTAACGACATGGATAACACAATCTTGATAGAAATAACAATAAGAAGAAAATGAGAAAAGTCCATAAGAAAATGGTGAGAACCATTCCCTGAATAAGACCGGTAAAACCTCCAACACTGAAAACACAATAGAAGAAGCATATGAAATCCGTTTTCGATGTACTAGAGCTTGTCACGAAGATAACCACAAGATCTAAAACCTCAAAAAGAGAAAATACAAATAAGAATCAAGAAATATGATGCAAGGATGCAAATGGTTTGAGCTCTCGACAAACGATACAATCAAGCTACTCACTTGAGAGTTCCCCCCCCCCTTGATAGTACGGCTATCGATCCTATAACCCGGTCTTCGAACTATCAGCATGAGACTGGTAAAATAGAAAACCTATCAAGGGGAAACCTTTGCCTTGCACCAAGTTCACTTGAGCTAGATGATGACGATCTTGACTCCCTCAAGTTGGACCACCTTTCATGATTGTGTTGGCTCGATGAAGGCTAGTTGATTGCTCCTGCTCCCCCATACTCCATGATGGGTGAGTCACTCTTCGGCACACCTTCACAAGTACATTGTCACCACAATGGATGGCAAGCTACAAGCATGATTTCTTTGTGATGCTCCATTTGAACTTGCATAACATAACCTTGATTTGATGTCATCCTCCATGGGTTGTATGTGATCTTCCTCTTGACGCAAGCCCATGGAAGCAAATGTAACCCCACATAGAACTCTCACAAAGGCCATGGGTTAGTACACAAAGCGCAATGGACAATGGTTACCAAACCGTGAGATCACTTGATCCCACTCGGTGTATCTTCTATGCTTTGTGTGAAATCTTCTCTCTTCATAAAGATGATGTCTTGAAGATACACATGAATGTTCACACAATCTTCTTCTTCAAGACATGCTAGAAATTAGCTCAACACTCACTAGACTAATCTTTGGATAGATCCATGGATACCACCTTGGTCAACACATAAACTCCTTGAAACCAACAAATGGACTTCAATAAAAGCCTATGGACAAATCCTACGAATATAACTCAATGCAACTATTAGTCCATAGAGATTGTCATCAATTACCAAAATCAAACATGGGGGCACTGCATGTTCTTTCAATCTCCCCCATTTTTGTAATTGATGACAATCACTTTCAAGAGAGTTTATATAATGAATTAAGCATCAGCATGAAAAGCAACAACTAATAATGCATGGGCTTGAGATGCAAAAGCTTAGGAAGAAAACCAAAGTAAGAGGAAATAACTCTCTAAACTTCTCCATAAAACTCTCTGAAACTTCTCCCCCATTGGCATCGATTGCCAAAATGGGCGAAAAGCTCAGAAGGCAAATATAAAATTTGTTCCTCCATAAGTTGTGTATTTCTCAGAAGGAGTGGAATGCAATACACATATCTAATGATAAAACTTGGAGGAAGACAAACTATTTTGAGGATCCAAAGATTGCTAAAGGGTGATATGCCACAAAGACATACAAAAGAGAGAAACAAGCAATCAAGAGATACCAATTGAAACAAGCACTCAAAAGATACCCATTGAACCAACTAAACAAGAGATCCTACAAGCCACAAGAATAAAAGATATTATGATAAGAGCAAAGAAGTGTTCTATAGAAACTAGAGAAGCTCCCCATGATTTGTGCATTATTTAGTTTTATATTTGAGTACAATGAGCACAAAATAGGATGTCACTCCCCCAAAATCAATAGAACCTCATGACAAGTGCAAGAGAGCAAAATAAGAAACTAAGCCTAGCACTTGCAACAAGCACAAGGTTGAGAGAGCAATGGAGTGTTCTAAAGACGCTAGTGAAGCTCCCCATGATTTGTGCACTACTTAGAATATTTGCATTAGGATACCAAGTGCACAAAATAGGATCATCACTCCCCCAAAATCAGTAGAAACTCACAACAAGTGCAAGTGGGATAAAAAAGAGACAAGGCATAGCTCTTGCAACAAGCACATGGTTGAGAAACATGTAAAAGAAGCAACTTACGAGTGGGCTTAACCAAAAAGATGTGTGTGAGACATGGCAAAGCACTTGATAAGACTCATATATGGATGATCATTAAGCATCAACATAGTCTTAAATAATGAGATACGAGGTGCAAGACATGTCCTTCCCACACACACAACATGCAAATGGGTTCACAAGCTTACTAAAAAGTAAATTAGGAACCAATGCTTGTGACAACCCATGGTGAAGATAGAAAAAGAAAGCCTCATCAAGACGAGGGATACCAATTAAGATGGCAAAGGCCTCGTCAAGACAAGCATGAGGAGAATGATCTTTACCACAAAAGAGTGCATCAAGATGAAACGATATAAGACCCGCACTCAAGATAAATCCTTTCACGAAACCACCAAGGAAGAAGGTGGACGTGAAAGAATAAGGATATCAACTAGAGAAGTAACCTTTCTCAAGTGTATAAGATTCTAGGTAGATGAAAATCATGATGATACCAATCCACAAAGAAGGATGTACACACGAAATAGTTACAAAAAGGAAAGAACATGATATCCACAAGGAAGTCATAAATATACCAATAAGATATTTGCTTGAAAGCATATCACATGGCTAGATATGGTCTTATTGTATATAAATAAACTCCTACCACACATCCATCAATGATATCACAACTAGCAACAAGAGATCATCGTTGGGATGCTTTGAGAAAGGAAATAAGTATCACAAGATATGAAATGAATATCATGCCAAGATGCAACCTACACAAGGTTGAATGCAAGAGAGGAATGCATGAATATATACTTGTTACCGACATAGAATTGGAAGGACGTAGAAGATACCAACACTACAAAAAAAAGACACATTCGTGACATTTTGGGCCGAACGAAACTTTTTTCTATCATACTTATGACACTTCTATGACGATAATTGTGACAAAACCCGGTATCATCATAGATGTGGTGGGATCCTACTTCTATGACAAAAAATCATGACAGAAAATGGGCTTTTTGTCCTGGGCGGGCCAGAGACGCAGCTGCATGACATTCTTTGGGCCGTCCATGACGGAAAAAACTGTGGTAGAAGCGAGGGCGAGGAAAATTTCGGGGAGTTCCCGGTTACGGTGGGTGGTCGGGGGCCGAGCGATGCGCGTTTCTCTCATACACATACGCGTGTGTGTGCGAGGTGTTGGGCTCTAACTGAACCCAAGCGAGGTGTCACCTAACTGAACCCGAACGATTGCACTGCAGACTACGCGTTACTGAACCCAAGCGGTCGAGCAATTCCTTCGCTACTGCTGCTAACTAAAGCCGATCGGTGCTGCCTCTGGATGAACAGTGAACAGTGAGCATCGTGCACGGGGGGGG
>NC_041387.1:544780154-544811806 GCF_002162155.2 Triticum dicoccoides | reverse complement strand
GGTGAGCGGTAGGAGTGGATGAACAGGACCCGTGGCATTGCCTTTGGATGAACAGGACCCCAGTCGATCGAGCCGGTTGGGGCTGGATGAACAGGACCCCGTGGAGGACTGGATGAACAGGACGACCCCGTGGAGGGCTGGATGAACAGTAGACGGTGGAGGGGTGGATGAACAGTAGCCCCGTGGAGGGGTGGTTGAACAGGAGCCCGTGGAGAGGGGTGGTTAAACAGTAGTCGGTGGAGTAGCGCACGGTGGAGGCTGGATGAACAGGAGCCCGTGGATGAACAGTCGCAGGTGGAGGCTGGAGGAGGTCGGCGGTTGATGAACAGTAGCACGTGGAGGCTGGAGGAGGTCGTCGGTGGAGATGAACAGTATCTCGTGGAGTCCTGTTTTGCAGTACGCCCCACCCCTCCCGATGAATAGGACCCCCGTTTCGACCGTAGCGCTCCAACACAAGTCTGTTTCGTCCATTTTGCGGTACGCCACACCCCTCCCGATCAACAGGACCCCCGTTTCGACCGTAGGAGGTCCGTTTCCTCCATTTTGCGGTACGCCAGACCCCTCCCGATGAACAGGGTCCTGTTTCGAACGTGGCCGGTCGAACACAAGGACGTTTCCTCCGTTCTGTGGTACGCTAGGCCTCGTTTCCATCGCCTGTTCCGTACAAGCCCTCCCGATGAACACGACGACACATTCCGTTCCGACCCAGCCGGTTGGCTCCCCATGAACACGATGACGATGTTGTTTCTCCATTCTAACCCAGCCATGTACACGAGCCCTGGCCGTACATATGCGCGAGTAGGCGTTCGAGACCCCGCCCGCATGTACACATACATGGCCGTATTTTCTTTCTTGCACACTGGCCGATATACGTACATGTACATGCTACGTGCGCGCCTCTACTATGATACGTGCACGCCTCTACATCCACCAGTATGTACGTACACGTTCGCGACCAGAATGACAATGCTACGTACGCTTCGACCAGGTGGGTCCCGACTGTCAGGCAATTCCTTGCGTGCAAAGATGTAGCTGGTGGGTCCCAGTAGTCAGGGGGAAACGATTTTTCCGCGAAATACGATAGCCCGTACGGTGGGTCCCTGCTGTCAGGTGGAGGAATCATTATTTTCCGCGTAATAAGGAGGCACTTCCTTGCTGCGGCCGTGGACCCAGCTGTCAGCCTCTCCACGTACAGTCCACGTCCGATGGAAGTTGTTCCTTGACCACGTTAACCACACCACGCCGAGAGCACCAAGGCGGTAGACGACGGCCAGGCTAGGAAGGGGACGATGTGGAGCCAGGGAAACGCGATAGTGGATGCCCACGCGTAGAGGAGTATGAGGGTTCACTCGTTCGGCTGCGGTATGAGGCTGCCGTCGCCGCAGAATAGCAGGGGTGTGGGTGAGTAAAGAGATGGCCTGGCCAGCAGTGGGAGTAGTAGGGGCGGTGAGGCTTCTGTGGCATCACAGTCGGCCACTGGCGGCAGGAGCATGCGGCACGACCGGCGCTGCTTTGGGCGGCTGGAGCAAGAAGACCAGAGGTTGAAGAAGCACTACGACCGTTGGATGGACATCGTACGGTCACTGGAGCTAGAATCGTTCATATATTGACTAAAGTTGACAAAGGCCTCCGTCCCAGTCAACTTAGTAGGCCCACAAGTCAGCTTCCCACCAAGGTGGGTCCCAGCTAGCAGTGGGGTATTCATTTTTTGTGCGTAATAAGGAGGCACTTCCGGTGGGTCCGAGCTGGCAGCGAGGGGAACATTTTTTTTTGTGAAATACGGTGGCCCATCCGGTGGGTCCCAGCAGTCAGGGGGAAATGTTTTTTCGTGAAATACTGGTGGCCCGTCCGGTGGGTCCCTACTATTAGGTGGACGAATAATTATTTTCCGCGTAATAATGAGGCACTTCCTTGCAGCTGCCGTGAACCTAGCTGTCAGCCTCTCCACATATAGTACTCTTCCGATGGAAGTCGGTCGTTGACCACATTGACCACGTCGTGCCGAGAGCACCACATCAGTGGACGATGGCGAGGCCTAGGAAGGGGACGACGCGGAGCCGGGGAAGACGCGACAGTGGAAGCCCGTGCAGAGAGGAGTACGAGGGTTCACCGATTCTGCTGCGGTGTGAGGCTGACGTCGCCGCCGAATAACAGGGGGTGTGGGTGAGTAGAGGGATGCCCTGGCCAGTGGTGGGAGTATTAGGGGGCACTGAGGCCTGCGCGGCAGCACAGCCGGCCACGGGAGGCGGGAGCAGGTGGTCCCGCCGGTGCTGCTTTGGCGGCTGGAGCAAGAAGATCAGAGATTGAAGAAACACGACGGCTATTGGATTGACATCCAATGGTTACGTCTGCTAGAATCATTTGTTGACGTATATAATAACTAAAAAAATCTTGCATACGCGTCAACTAAACAGGCCCACAAGTCAGACCACTCCCTCTTTTTTTTAACAATTTATATATAGCTCATGGCAACTTCTTATGCAATTTATTGCAGTCGTTTTTTTGGTTGGCCAAGGCCAATTTCGCATATTTCTGTGGGTTCCAAACTATTTTTAATACCGAAATGTCGAGCCAGATTTAAAGTACTTTGAAGATATATTGAAATTAGGTTAATGCCCAGTGAAATACGAATCTGAAAATGTGAAAAAAAATCAGAAATTATAAAGTAATTGCCAATTTGTCATCTGTTTTTATATTTACAACCCATTTCATATTACTTTCAAGATTTGCAGGCGTCTTGAAAGAGTTGCAGCCCATCAGGGTGTAGAAAAATAAGTAGGCCTGGATTGGGTATTCTTCAGAAAAAATAAACTGGGCTCATTTTCACAAAGAAAAATTAGCTGGGCTGGTCACATGGTGAACATAAAATATAAGGCTGGCTAGACGGGCCACAGCCCAGTTCAAACCCTGCTCTGTCTCAACAATAACAAAAAAAAATACTGCTCGAGCAGCTATGTCCCAGGTGTCAGCCGATCTTGTGCTGCTCTCTTGTCTATTGACTACATACGCTCACAATGTCGTGGGTCTCAGATCTCAGGAAAACACTAGGAGGAAGCATTTTATTTTTCCATACGCTGACGTGGTGGGCCCCTACTATCATCCTATCCATGTACTTCTGCCGATTCTTGTTGTTTGTTGACCATGTTGACAACGCGAGAGGGCGGCGCCACGGCGAGCGCACCAAACCGCGCGGAGGACGTCGGCGTTAACGATTTAGGAGACGGTGGGGCGGTGATGCATGCGCTGAGGCGCAACCAGCCGTGGGAGGCGGAAGCAGGCGACCCCGCCGGCGCTGGTTTGGTTTTGGCGGCTGGAGGAAGACAGGACTGAGGAAACACGACAGGCTGTAAAAGCGGCAGGAGTACTTAACAACCTTAACTGAAACCAGCAGGGGCACTTAACAACCAAAGCAGAAAGCAGTATGAGTACTTATACAGGTTCAAACGTACAAAGCACGCCTCGAACAGTGCTACTTTGCCTACAGTTAACCAAGAGTGAGGCCGCCAAGCCCCAGGACAAGGCCCAGGCTCCACCCCGCGCATCCACAACCTTCTGAAAGCGGCTTCATCTCGCAATCTGGTCAATAAATAGGATATTCGCTTTAGAGCCATGGAAAAGCATGAACATAATCTTCTGTCCTATTCTCCAAGATGGACGGGCCTTCATTATTTGAGACCACCCATGAATAAGTATCTTTTCACCTCCAAGGGGAATTGAGTAGGTTGACATAAACATCATGTTGTGACCAAGCGCAAGTCTGACTCGACCATGGTCAGACATGTGTATAGGAACAATAGAACTGGGCAGTTTCTGTTTCAAGAAGATCATGGTTGTAAAACTGTGTATAAGCAATAGTTTATGAACAACATATATAACAGAAACAGCTCGTACCATAAGTTTCTCGCCACAGTTGGACCTGTTCAACGAGTGCAACAGTGGCACACATATCCCACATGGCCTTCCACCATTGAAACGCCCCACAAGGACCTCAAGACGATCAATAAAGTGTAGGAACTTGTGGATGTCGTCCCAGTCAACTTCAGTGCCATCAGTAACAGCCGAGTTACTACAGAATAACAAACGAGCAGCCTGCTTAACTCTAAAAAAACCTACACGTGCCACCAATTATAAGAAAATATTAGTTAGAAGTAGCATCTTCATGAGAGATTCGTTGCTACTTCTAAAGTTAAATTGTGATTAGTTAGACAGGATAGGTGGATTAAGAAGTAATCGAGGGAACAAGCAAGAACCAGATACAAAACTAAAATGGATGAACAATTGGAACGACATCGGTGTGGAAGATCGCAGTGAAGATGAGACCAGGTTCTACTATTTCCATCAACATTCATGCACCAACTTTCAGTCTGTAACACTTGAGAAAGTTTATCCAAGTTCAGCCATAAAAAAATAAGCGATCTTCTTGGTTCATGAATCCAACTCGGAATTTATATCCATGGCTTGTCTTCACTGTGACCATTAAACTAGTGTATTCAGTTATGGCAAGGCCGAGCATCTTGAGTACATGTGTTCTAGCAGAGCAAATAATACACTGCAGGAAAAATAATATGAGAACACAATGTATTCCCTATCCAAATCTAGAAATAACTTCCTCCTTCACGTCAGTGTTGACCATCGTACTAGTAGTACCTTTTATCAAAATATAGCAATCCAAATTTCCAAATTAGTCGACAACATGTTCAAAAAAAAAAAACCACCCTCCCGGATAAAAAAGAGGATTCTAGGAACATACTGTGCACGTTTCAAAATCCTGTGTTAGGATGAGAAGGAACAAGTGTGGCGTCTCGCCGAGGGTGCAGAAACCTGTAGGGTCCTCGCACTTTGGGCACTGCAAATGAAACACACTAGATTCAGTAGGAAGAAAAATGCATCAACGGCGGCGGCTGCCATCCTAGGATTACGTGCGACCAAGGGACTTGGATTTATCGGGGATGGATGAAGAATTCGTACCTGCTTCTCCATGAGAAAACCCTATGTAATCGCCGAGAGGGGGTTTTCTCTGAACAAGCAGACGAGGGAGAAGGGGATTCAGGCCCAGTGAAATATTGCTGCTTCATCCATCCAGCTTACTGCTAAAGCTGGAAGGGGGGGGGGTTGTGATTTGATAGCTCATTGGGCATTACTGCGGCGCTACGATCGGGGTGTGTCTACCGTGCAGTTGTGCACTCTAATTTGTGCATATGGCACGTGGTCCCCATTGCCGGTTGCCCCACATATCAGCGAAAGGAAGTAGAAAGACAGGAGTAACTAGTTACACATAAATATATATTTTGACAGAGAGATAATCCCTCTGTAAAGAAATATACAAATCTTTTATATCACAACTTTATACATAAGAAAAATCAAGGGGGATATATATAACATATATAATTATAAAAAAACGGAGTTGTTTTTAACACAGTATAGACGAGTTGGTGATGATGGTGTGCCTGCCATCCTGGAATATAGGCCGTCCAATTTATCTCTCACGGATAGGAAGGAAACTATGGCAATTTTGCAAAAAGGTACCCACACACCTCTCCACATTTGCAAATAAGGCCTTCCTCGTTCATCCTTTTCTCTCACAAGATAAAATACTCATACAAATGCATCTTGATGTTATGTGCAACACACGGGCATTATGGGGGTTCAACTGAGAATATAATACTCAGACAGGCTCACTGTTCTGGACTTTGGGCCACAGGCCCACCCTGCATGTTTGGGGCCCATGTGTTCTACCTCAGCGCTTTTCATATTGCAAGCGATCGGTACGGCGCTGGTTTTAGATGTTGTCGCAAGGCGAATACACAAAATTGAATAACGCACGACAGCTGTTGGAATGAAATCAAACAACAGTTCCTAACCAGCAATCAGAGTTGCAATTCTATCAATGATCTACCATGTGATAAATAATACTGTCGTACTACTTATACACACAAGACACTTGTTTCACCATGCCATCTTATTACATCAAAATCTCTCGGAGGATAGATCAGTTCGGCAGTTGTGTGCTGCTACTGAAGAATTTCAAAGTTGATTTGGACCAGCTCTCCTTGGCAAGAAAGTCGATTTTGACATCATCCCATACCGCAAGATATGATTTAGATTTGAACCTTGACCATCCTTTAGCATCAATCATCATGCGACCATCCTTTGTACTTACAGTATATTGAGCAGGTTTATTCACACCAAGGCTGCGCATGGTAAGAGAAACTTGGCCGCGGTCGCCCGGATTGTTGAACGACTCCCTCGTTGCTCTAGGAATTCTCTGTTTGCAAACAAGAAGACGTACCCAAACAGTTAGATCAACACAGTGAATCATGTGAAACAACATGAAAAGAAAAAAGAACGAAGCACTTGGGCGGCCAATGCTTACCAAGAAGGTGGACATGTCGGTTTTTGTAAGGACTTTGGTATATGAAGTGCGAATTGCAGCCCAGTCTGTTGCTGGTGCAAATGCACGGGCCGGAGCAGATGCAAGTGCAAGTGTTGGTGCAGGTGCCGAAGCCGCTGCTGCTGCCGGAGATGGTGCTCCTTGTAGAGCTGGTGTCGGTGTCGGACCAGGTGCCGGTGTCGATTCCCGATCCTCCGGTAGATCAGACTGATCCGCGGACACGGTCGGTGCCCAATCCTCAGCTGGATCAGACTGAGCTGCTGCCGCTGTCAGTGCTAGAGCAACTGCCGATGCTCGATCCGTTGCTGAAGGTGGTACAATTGTGCGAGACAGCGGCGATCATGTCTGATCTACTATGATCAGCTTTCTAAGTTGACTACGATCCGTGACCGTGATCTAGTTTTTTTCATTTGTTGTAAACGTGAGAAGGACTAATTGTGGCTTTTTGTTAAACCAAATTGCAGTTCATCATAGGGATTCAGCTTGTACTCAGACCACAGACTGATCCATTTTTTTCCAGTAATATAAGTGATGGACAGTGCCTTCGTTACTGACACGACATAAGAAGTGAAACCTGCAAAAATATCCATCGTAGAGCAAACCAAACGGTTTATTCTGTGATGAATGTCACATGGCAAAACCTGCATCGTAAAATTGCATGAAAAGAAAGAAAACATGATGTTAAATCAATAAGATTTAGACAATAAATCAATAAGATTTACTTGATGTGACATGAGTGAATCCTTACCAGGAAATCACTATGTTGAAGTACTAAACAGAAGATTGATCGTCCAACTACGGGTGGCATGCAGGGGCCCCTCCTACTCCCACAAGCAAGACAGTCCAAAGGTCGTGACAAATCATATGGACCGAACATCCATGGGACTGGAAATCCTGGTGGGTGCGATAAACCCTGCAATGCATACAGATATTGGAGTGTAACCATAATTGATAAACAATCCTCACAAAAAGATGATTTGGATACTTCAAAATATACAGACTGAATTGAGTGGACAGACATTAACATAGACCGTTCTTAGGACTGACCACACACCAAAAGTGGCAGTACTTACTACAGACGAGCAAAGTTGCACTAATTAAACTCTACAGACTATTTCTTGCCACCGACCTACGGGATGAACCCCGCATAACTGACTAGGCCATGGACTTCATGAGAGATGTCTACATGCACCATCACCATCTTGTCAACCTTGGAGAACCTAACAGAGTGGTCTTTCCACTCATAAACATGATGATGAAGACATTCTGCATCAGATTTGTTGGGAAGATTTACAAGAACCACACCATTCGTAATCGAAGGCACAACCAGCAAATTGTTGTGGTCAAGTACAACCTCGAGAACACGCCTGACAAGAATGCTACAGGAAAACACTAGTTCAGGACACATGGCAACAAGGACACAGCAGATGGATAGTTTAGCAGTAGAACTCATCCCCAGGTCTTCCAGTTCACACGGCATGACTTTGAGAACTTCATCTCCACCGCGGACCTAGTTCTAATTCAAACAGAAACCATATTTTATTACTACCTCCATTCAGAAATATAAAATGATTTTCGATATTATACTCCATATATGACTACATATACGCACAAAAATGAGTGAACAAAGACACTAGAACATGTCTTCAAAGGCATGAGAGCAGAGGGATTACTTGCAATATCCATAACACAAGTTACTGAGGCAAATATACCCTCTTCAAAGGTAGCATTGATGTTCATAAAGTACTCCCTCCGTCCCAAAATTCTTGTCTTAGATTTGTCTAGATACGGATGTATCAAGTCACATTTTAGTATTAGATACATCCGTATCTAGACAAATCTAAGACAAGAAATTTGGGATAGAGGGAGTAGTTGAAAGTAATCTATAAGAAATCAGTGTCAACCTCTCGCATGCTTTGGTTAAAAGAGGAATTTAGAACCGTCATTTGGCACACTAAAATCACATGCAAGACCAGCCAGAAAGTTGTACTACCAGTACTATTACTGTGTGTTAGATGAAAAATCACGATCAAGATCGAGAAAAAGATCGTCAACAAGAGACATTACCTGGACTTGCTTAATGAGGGATCCCGGAGAGGGGGGCTTGGACAGGGCGATGGCTTTGAGCTTGTCTGCGGTAGTCTCGGCGGGGTGCTTGCGCTTCTTCGTACCATGAGCCTCGACGGTTTTGGCCAGAGCCATACACATCACGTCGGCCGGTGCTCCAGCGTCCATCCAAGAGAGGAAGCTGAGAGAGAAGAGTGAAAGGAGGAACGAGATGAGGGAGAAGCGAAGCGAGTGGGGGGTTTCTTCAAGAGAGGAAGCTGAGAGAGAAGAGTGAAATGATGGTTGCTTCGTCCGTCCAACTTACCGATGGAAAGGAGGGGGTTTTGTTATTTGACGGCTCATTGGGCATTATTGCGGCGCTTCGATCGGGGTAGTCTACCGTCACTCTACTACGGAGTAATTTAGTGCATGGCTGGTGGACCCAGGTGCTGGCTGTCCCACACGTTGGCGAAAGTGAGTAATTTAGTGCATGGCTGGAGGAGGATCCGCACGGTAGAGCATGTCCACTGTTCTTCTGAAGAAGAAAATGATTACAGCAAGCGTTTCCACTCTTACGACAGAGGAGTGCGAAACACGGCAGCCACTTGAACATACACAGTGCTCCTACTACTAGGCATGTGCAGTGGTTCATATGTCAGTACTAGACAATCTTGTTGCTAGTGTAGTAAGATATGAAGATAACAAATGATGTTGTGCGCATGTCAACTACTCCTATATGTAACATAGTACCGCTTTTTCGACTGTCCGGTCGAGAATGAACGGTGAGATCAATGTTAACAGAAGTAGGTCTACAGCGCACGGAGAGTACGGTGCTACAGTACTCCACGAAAAATGAACCATATGAAGCACGAATAGTGTTAGGCAGGGTGTATGAAGGGTGCACGGGATGGGAGCAAAAGTTCCCTTCTCGACC
This sequence comes from Triticum dicoccoides, assembly GCF_002162155.2. NCBI lineage: Eukaryota > Viridiplantae > Streptophyta > Magnoliopsida > Poales > Poaceae > Triticum > Triticum dicoccoides. The sequence continues at coordinate 544,802,435 of NC_041387.1, read as the reverse complement.
CACTGTTGGGTGTTTGGTAGACAGGAAAAGTACATGAAGGGTGCATGAGTCCACACTAGTAGGTTAACAAAAATACATGAAGGGGAAACAACTATATTGAGATGAGAATGCAATCAAACACACCCACATGCTTTGTGCTACAGTGACTGATCTGCACCGTTTGAGTTTGATCCAACAGTCATGTTGCGCCGAGACATGGACATGCCCATGCAGAGGGCGCCAAAACACCACCGAAGTCCCTCTTCTTCTCGAGGCACACGACGTTGGTGATGCAGGGTGCAACCGCCCGCAGAGCTCGCTCCCGATCGACGGGAGCCAGCTCGTCAAAGAAGGCGTCCAATGGCACGAATGGATTCCGGTGACGGAGCCCTGAAAGGATTCGCCCGGCAACGGTGACGGCAGCCCGCAACCCCTCCTTGTCTAGCTCAGCCCCCACCATCGTGCGGAGATGGCTCAGCTCCTCGGAGATATAGGTGAAGAAGGAGACCAGGCCAGGAAGCCGCATCTTGTTAAAGTCGACCGGGTGGTCGAAACGGGTTTAGCCCGACGACCGGCATCGTTGCGTTGGCACGACGGTAGGCATCGCGCAGCCGCAACACGTGTGTGGCAACTTGGTTCACCAAGTGGCTGAGGCGATCCTGGACCTCGTCACGATTGGCCCGCTCGCGCTCTAGCCGGCTCCCCTGACGGCCTATTGTATCTCCTGCTTTCTGCAGCAACATCGTCGATGCCTCGAGCATCTTTGTGGTGGACGCCTGCCGCTTTTGAAGCTCCGTGAACTCCCGCACATAACGGAGGAGCATGGCACTCCTCTCCTCCTTGAGCTCACGGAGCTCCACGTCCTTGGCCCTGAGCTCTGCATCCTTGGCATGGAGCTCCTGTGTCAGGCGCCTCACCTCAGACTTCGTGATCTGCTGCGCTGCCATGGCACCAGGTAGAAGCAATGGGGAGAGGAAGCAAAGGGGGCGAACCGGCTGAAAGGCAATGCAATCTACGGGAAGGCGGAGGGAGTCAGCCGAGGAGCAAGGAATCTTTTGGTTTTCACCACGGTAAAAAACTAGTCGATGACTTCTCACATCAGGGAGCAGTGGGTTTTACAGGTGGAGTCATCGTGACTAATTGCTACCGCGCCTGCTCCTGTCAAGCAAAAAATTAAAAATCCTGCCGCGCCTGCTCCCGTCAATCAAAAAATTAAAAATCATGTTGCACACAAACACCAGAGCAACACCGCGGTGGATATTTAAATTTACCTGCCGTCAAGTAGATAAAAAAAGGGGTGAAAAAACAAATGTGGCGGCGGCCTAGCTAATCGATCGAACTAGTCCAACTAGGTAGCCACCGTGCTTCACTGATGTACTCGGCGGGAAAGGTGGTCTTTCGTGATTTGACAACTCATTTACTTGCTTCGGCGCTACGACCGAGGAGGACCCAGAAAACACGCGGTAGGGTGTCCCACGTCAGGAAGAATATATGCGTGCACCACCCGGGAGGACCCCGAAACCGCGCAGTAGGGTGTGCCACGTCTCGGCACGGAGGAAAAATGTGCGTGTAAAAATATACTCTCTCCATCTAGGTGTGTAAGTCATCTTATGAAAATCAAATAATCCCAAAACACTTAGGCGTGGTGCATTAACTTCTATCTTGTTTCTTGTTTCTTGACATATCAACCAATAAGACATGAGGGATGTGCATGCTTTTAATGATTTGAGACTAACAAACACGACATGCAGTGGTTAGTTCATTGCATGCAATGTTATTAATTAGCAAATAAACATTAAGGTCTCTTGTTTTCCCCTCCTCCTCGGTCACGGTGACTTACTCACCTAGGCGGAGGGAGTACTGTATCAGACGTCGGCAGTAACTCTAGTACTTATGGTTCGACCTCGGGACCCAGCCAGTCGGTCGAAAACACCCCACTATCCACACAACTTCACCATGCAAGCGTGGCACGGAGGATAGATGTGGTTAGCTCCGTCTTGACCAGCCACAACGTCTCTTGTTCTAGGCGATTCTTCTATTTTCCAACCTTTTTTTAGTTGTAATAACACCACGGCAAGCTAGCGCCGCTCTTCGTGTGTGCTCGTGCAAAGGTTAGACGATGGAGAGAAGAGAGATTGAGATCGCAGACCTGGGATTCACCAGTAAGTGAGACAACGGTCATGCACGTGTTGACGAGGCACTCCCTCTACTCTACTCAATGTAATACTATATAAAATCAAGTTATGGGACAAAGCCAACAACTATTGTTGTTTCAGGCTATCGACTTATGCTTTGTAGTCCAGGTTGCCAGTTTGAATCTCGTCTTTCAGATTTGTTAGTTTTAGGTCCAAATTTGATTAATGACAAGTGGGACCCCCGTGTGCTATTTCGATATTTCAGTGTAGGATGGTTTTTTTGAACAAACACTTTGCGCGGTTAGACAAGTAACGACACGAGTTGCATGTATTTTGCAAGTTTACGAACAAAAATGACAGCGGCATAGAATATCACATCCACCCCGCAGCTTAGATACTATGGTGATACAAGTTTTTACACCGTCGGAAGTGAGATCCAATGGCTTGAGAGTAGTCTTTCTAATTATGCGCAATTTCCAAACTCTCCAAAGGTTTTTTTGAAAATAAAACATTCAGGCCTCGTGTGTGCCGCTGCATCTTCGATCCAACGGCTCCCCGTTGCTCATATTAGGTGCTCCCCGTAGCTTAATTACCCGCTATAGTGATATGAGCATATAGGTCATATGATCAGTGATCAGATGGCACATGCGTAGTACTTGTACTTTCTGCGCATTTCCCAAACTCTATCAGCCATATATTGCAAAAACATTCCAACCTCCTACTGTGGGCCGTTAGATCTCAGTGAACTCATATCACCATAGAATCTATGGTGCGAGAGTGTTGGAAATATGCCCTAGAGGCAATAATAAAAGGTTTATTATTATATTTCTTTGTTCATGATAATTGTCTTTTATTCATGCTATAATTGTATTATCCGGAAATCGTAATACACGTGTGAATACATAGACCACAATACGTCCCTAGTAAGCCTCTAGTTGACTAGCTCGTTGGTCAACAGATAGTCATGGTTTCCTGACTATGGACATTAGATGTCATTGACAACGGGATCACATCATTAGGAGAATGATGTGATGGACAAGACCCAATCCTAATCATAGCACAAGATCGTGTAGTTCGTTTTGCTAGAGCTTTTTCCAATGCCAAGTATCTTTTCCTTAGACCATGAGATCATGTAACTCCAGAATACCGTAGGAGTGCTTTGGGTGTACCAAACGTCACAACGTAACTGGGTGACTATAAAGGTGCACTACAGGTATCTCCGAAAGTGTCTATTGGGTTGACACGGATCGAGACTGGGATTTGTCACTCCGTATGACAGAGAGGTATCTCTGGGCCCACTCGATAATGCATCATCATAATGAGCTCAAAGTGACCAAGTGTTTGGTCACGGGATCATGCATTACGGTACGAGTAAAGTGACTTGCCGGTAATGAGACAGAACGAGGTATTGGGATACCGACGATCGAGTCTCGGGCAAGTAACGTACCGTTTGACAAAGGGAATTGTATACGGGGTTGATTGAATCCTCGACATCGTGGTTCATCCGATGAGATCATCGAGGAGCATGTGGGAGCCAACATGGGTATCCAGATCCCGCTGTTGGTTATTGACCGGAGAGCCATCTCGGTCATGTTTGCATGTCTCCCGAACCTGTAGGGTCTACACACTTAAGGTTCGGTGACGCTAGGGTTATTAGGAAGACTTGTATGTGATTACTGAATGTTGTTCGGAGTCCCGGATGAGATCCCGGACGTCACGAGGAGTTCCGGAATGGTCCGGAGGTGAAGATTTATATATGGGAAGTTGTCATACGGTCACCAGAAAGTTTCGGGGGCATATTGGTATTGTACCGGGGCCACCAGAGGGGTTCCGGGGGTCCACCGGGAGGGGCCACCCCTCTCGGAGGGCCTCATGGGCCGTAGGGGGCAGGGAACCAGCCCCTGGAGGGATGGGCGCCCCCCCTTGGGCCCATGCGCCTAGGGTTGGGGGGGAAACCCTAGTGGGGGCGCCCCCCTTACTTGAGGGGCAAGCCCCCTCCCTTGGCCGCCGCCCCCCTCTAGATCTCATCTAGAGGGGGCCGGCCCCCTCCCCCTTCCCCTATAAATAGTAGGGCGAGGGGAGGGCTGCATAACACATCCAAGGCGCAGCCCCTCCCCTCCCCAACACCTCTCCTCCTCCGTTAAGTGCTTGGCGAAGCCCTGTCAGAGTACTGCCTCTCCACCATCACCACGCCGTCGTGCTGCTGCTGGAGCCTTCTTCCTCAACCTCTCCTTCCCCCTTGCTGGATCAAGAAGGAGGAGACGTCATCTGCTCCGTACGTGTGTTGAACGCGAAGGTGCTGTCTGTTCGGCACTTGGTCATCGGTGATTTGGATCACGGCGAGTACGACTCCATCATCCCCGTTCCCTTGAACGCTTCCGCATGCGATCTACAAGTGGTATGTAGATGCATCTCTCTCCTATCACTCGTTGCTTAGATGAACTCATAGATGGATCTTGGTGAAACCGTAGGAAAAATTTTAATTTTCCGCAACGTTCCCCAACAGTGGCATGTTTCCCCAACGTTCCCCAACAACTCACGCCGCCTGGAACACCTCAGCGTAATGGTGTGCCCGAACATCGTAATCGCACTCTATTGGATATGGTGCGATCTATGATGTCTCTTACCGATTTACTACTATCATTTTGGGGATACACTCTAGAGACAGCTACATTCACTTTAAATAGGGCACCGTCTAAATGCGTTGAGACGACACCGTATGAATTATGGTTTGGGAAGAAACCTAAGCTGTCATTTCTAAAAGTTTGGGGATGCGATGCTTATGTCAAGAAACTTCAACCTGAAAAGCTCGAACCCAAGTCGGAAAAATGCGTCTTCATAGGATACCCTAAGGAAACCATTGGGTATACCTTCTACCTTAGATCCGAAGGCAAGATCTTTGTTGCCAAGAATGGATCCTTTCTGGAAAAAGAGTTTCTCTCGAAAGGAGTAAGTGGGAGGAAAGTAGAACTCGATGAAGTACTACCTCTTGAACCGGAAAGTAGTGCAGCTCAGGAAAATGTTCATGTGGTGGCTACACCAACTGGAGAGGAAATTAATGATGATGATCAAGGTACTTCGGATCAAGTCGCTACTGAACTTCGTAGGTCCACAAGGACACATTCCACACCAGAGTGGTATGGCAACCCTGTCCTGGAAATCATGTTGTTAGACAACGGTGAACCTTCGAACTATGAAGAAGCGATGGCGGGCCCAGATTCCAACAAATGGCTAGAAGCCATGCAATCCGAGATAGAATCCATGGATGAAAACAAAGTATGGACTTTGACTGACTTTAAGAGGAAGACGGACGCAGATGGTAATGTCACCATCTATAAAGCTCGACTTGTTGCTAAGGGTTATCGGCAAGTTCAAGGGATTGACTACGATGAGACTTTCTCTCCCGTAGCGAAGCTTAAGTCCGTCCGAATCATGTTAGCAATTGCCGCATACTATGATTATGAGATATGGCAGATGGACGTCAAAACGGCATTCCTTAACGACAATCTTAAGGAAGAGCTGTATATGATGCACCCGGAAGGTTTTGTCGATCCTAAGAATGCTAACAAAGTATGCAAGCTCCAGCGATCCATTTATGGGCTGGTGCAAGCATCTCGGAGTTGGAACATTCGCTTTGATGAGATGATCAAAGCGTTTGGGTTTATGCAGACTTATGGAGAAGCCTGCGTTTACAAGAAAGTGAGTGGGAGCTCTGTAGCATTTCTCATATTATATGTAGATGACATACTTTTGATGGGAAATGATATAGAATTCTTGGACAGCATTAAGGCCTACTTGAATAAGTGTTTTTCAATGAAGGACCTTGGAGAAGCCGCTTACATATAAATCTATAGGATAGATCGAGACGCCTCATAGGTCTTTCACAAAGCACATACCTTGATAAGATTTTGAAGAAGTTCAAAATGGATCAGTCCAAGAAAGGGTTCTTGCCTGTATTGCAAGGTGTGAGATTGAGCTCGGCTCAATGCCCGACCACGGCAAAAGATAAAGAAGAGATGAGTGTCATCCCCTATGCCTCAGCCATAGGATCTATTATGTATGCCATGCTGTGTACCAGACCTGATGTAAACCTTGCCGTAAGTTTGGTAGGAAGGTACCAAAGTAATCCCGGCAAGGAACACTGGACATCGGTCAAGAATATCCTGAAGTACCTAAAAAGGACAAAGGACATGTTTCTCGTTTATGGAGGTGACGAAGAGCTCATCGTAAAGGGTTACGTCGACGCTAGCTTCGACATAGATCTAGATGACTCTAAGTCACAAACCGGATACGTGTATATGTTGAATGGTGGGGCAGTAAGCTGGTGCAGCTGCAAGCAGAGCGTCGTGGCGGGATCTACATGTGAAGCGGAATACATGGCAGCCTCGGAGGCAGCGCATGAAGCAATTTGGGTGAAGGAGTTCATCACCGACCTAGGAGTCATACCCAATGCGCCGGGGCCGATCAAACTCTTCTGTGACAACACTGGAGCTATTGCCCTTGCCAAGGAGCCCAGGTTTCACAAGAAGACCAGACACATCAAGCGTCGTTTCAACTCCATCCGTGAAAATGTTCAAGATGGAGACATAGATATTTGCAAAGTACATACGGATCTGAATGTCGCAGATCCGTTGACTAAACCTCTTCCGCGAGCAAAACATGATCAACACCAGAACTCTATGGGTGTTCGATTCATCACAATGTAACTAGGTTATTGACTCTAGTGCAAGTGGGAGACTATTGGAAATATGCCCTAGAGGCAATAATAAAAGGTTTATTATTATATTTCTTTGTTCATGATAATTGTCTTTTATTCATGCTATAATTGTATTATCCGGAAATCATAATACACGTGTGAATACATAGACCACAATACGTCCCTAGTAAGCCTCTAGCTGACTAGCTCGTTGGTCAACGGATAGTCATGGTTTCCTGACTATGGACATTAGATGCCGTTGACAACGGGATCACATCATTAGGAGAATGATGTGATGGACAAGACCAATCCTAAGCATAGCACAAGATCGTGTAGTTCGTTTTGCTAGAGCTTTTTCCAATGTCAAGTATCTTTTCCTTAGACCATGAGATCGTGTAACTCCCAGATACCGTAGGAGTGCTTTGGGTGTACCAAACGTCACAATCTAACTGGGTGACTATAAAGGTGCACTACAGGTATCTCCGAAAGTGTCTGTTGGGTTGACACGGATCGAGACTGGGATTTGTCACTCCATATGATGGAGAGGTATCTCTGGGCCCACTCGGTAATGCATCATCATAATGAGCTCAAAGTGACCAAGTGTTTGGTCACGGGATCATGCATTATGGTACGAGTAAAGTGACTTGCCGGTAACGAGACAGAACGAGGTATTGGGATACCGACGATCGAGTCTCAGGCAAGTAACGTACCGTTTGACAAAGGGAATTGTATACGGGGTTGATTGAATCCTCGACATCGTGGTTCATCCGATGAGATCATCAAGGAGCATGTGGGAGCCAACATGGGTATCCAGATCCCGCTGTTGGTTATTGACCGGAGAGCCCTCTCGGTCATGTCTGCATGTCTCCCGAACCCGTAGGGTCTACACACTTAAGGTTCGGTGACGCTAGGGTTATTAGGAAGACTTGTATGTGATTACCGAATGTTGTTCAGAGTCCCGGATGAGATCCTGGACGTCACGAGGAGTTCTGGAATGGTCCGGAGGTGAAGATTTATATATGGGAAGTTGTCATACGGTCACCGGAAAGTTTCGGGGGCTTATCGGTATTATACCGGGGCCACCGGAGGGGTTCCGGGGATCCACCGGGAGGGGCCACCCCTCTCGGATGGCCTCATGGGCCGTAGGGGGCAGGGAACCAGCCCCTGGAGGGCTGGGCGCCCCCCTTGGGCCCATGCGCCTAGGGTTGGGGGGGAAACCCTAGTGGGGGCGCCCCCCTTGCTTGGGGGGCAAGCCCCCTCCCTTGGCCGCCGCCCCCCTCTAGATCTCATCTAGAGGGGGCCGGCCCCCTTCCCCCTTCCCCTATAACTAGTGGGGCGAGGGGAGGGCTGTATAACATATCCAAGGCATAGCCCCTCCCCTCCCCAACACCTCTCCTCCTCCGTTAAGTGCTTGGCGAAGCCCTGTCGGAGTACTGCCTCTCCACCATCACCACGCCGTCGTGCTGCTACTGGAGCCTTCTTCCTCAACCTCTCCTTCCCCCTTGCTGGATCAAGAAGGAGGAGACGTCATCCGCTCCGTACGTGTGTTGAACGCGGAGGTGCTGTCCGTTTGGCACTTGGTCATCGGTGATTTGGATCACGGCGAGTACGACTCCATCATCCCCGTTCCCTTGAACGCTTCCGCACGCGATCTACAAGTGGTATGTAGATGCATCTCTCTCCTATCACTCGTTGCTTAGATGAATTCATAGATTGATCTTGGTGAAACCGTAGGAATTTTTTTAATTTTCTGCAACGTTCCCCAACAGGGAGCACCTCATATACTCCCGTGCGAGAAAACATAAGGTGCTATCGCAGCTTGGATGCTACGGTGATACGAGCTTCGAGATCATTTGATCTGAGATCCAATGGCATCTAAGCAGTCTTTGTGCTTGTAAGCAGTGGCCGAAGTCTTTTGGGGCTTTTCTGCAAAAAAACCATTCGAACCACCGAGGAGGTGTTGGGTCACAAATCCAACGGCTCCGAAGAGCTTGTATCACCAAAGCATCTAAGGTGTGGTAGCACATGATATTCTTACATACAGCAGAATATGATGTCCTCCTTCATCTTAGATGCTACGGTGATACGAGCTTCGAGGTCGTTGGATATGGGATCCAAGGGCATCTAAGTAGTTTTTGTACAATTTGTGTGCAATTCTCATACTAATCAAGGTTTCCTGTAAAAATATTAAAACACATCATGTGAGTTGCTATATCTCACATCTATAAGCTCCAAGCAACTTGTATCGGCATATAGCATCTAAGGTATGGGGGCACATGATATTCTCCCGGGGAGGAGGGGTGGGGGGTGCACAACCAATCGGTGGTTGGGAGGATTGGGACAAATATAATCTAAACAACCCTAAACAGGGCTCCACAATTTTATCTAAGGTCAAGGGGTTGACCCCCGACAATCATAGCTCCGCCTAAACACAACATTTGCATGTACTGCAGTACTAGACTTAATATTCATGTTTCAGTTTCATGTTCATTTATATATTGAACTGAGGACCATGCATGTCTTACATTTTACTCCATTCGTTCCTACAAATATTAGTTTTTCTAGAGATTTCAAATGGACTGGCACATACGGATGTATATAGACATATTTTAGAGTCTAGATTCACTCGTTTTGCTCTGTATGTAGTCACTTGTTGAACTCTCTAAAAGACTAATATTTAGGAATAGAAGGGGTATTTTTGAATTCGTGTCATACATGCATGGTTTGGAAAAATAGATGCACTATACTTATTGGATTGTTGTTGTGTTCGTGCGTGTCTCTCTCTCTCTCTCTCTGTGTGTGTGTGTGTGTGTGTGTGTGGTCATATGCTTGATACATACAAAGTTTTCTCACCTCCATATTGTTCATCTTTTAAATTTGAATTTGCATTGGAAAACTTACTAGGGATACCATGAAATGTGAAATCCGCGTTGAGATCACTATATCACAAACTCACTCTAATTCAACAACTCATCATAAATCAATTCCCACGTTGAGATTAGTATTTGCAAGGAAAATATGGGTATTGTAATACACATAGATTCGTTCGGCAATTTAAAAGGTTCCTTTCATATTCTCGAATGGTAGGACCCAACGGAGTACCAGCCAGACCTTGGCTCCTGTTGATCCTAAAAAATAAAAAATAAAAAAACCCGGGCTCGTGTCCTTCGGTGGCGTGCGTGGTACGCACATTAGGCAACCCCAACCAGTCGAGCCTTAGTGTTTGAAGTCGAAATATCTGGCGGCCAGAATTCCAGCCCTATGAAATTCCCCTCATGTCCCCGGTCCATAATGACTACCGATGAACAACGAAGGGATGCTTTAGTAAGTAGACAACGTTACCTACCGTGCGAGCACGGTTCAATTCCCTCGGTCGCGCTCGTCAAGGTCACCCGTCAACTGCATTGCCTAGGACTACTACTACTACACCAGGATGAGCACAGAATTGAGCCCGTTTGTTCATGCCTAGTACTTGAGTTAATATATCAGGCAATGCACTGGTATGGAAGTATTATTGTCGGTGTCAAAACCGGCGGATCTCGGGTAGGGGGTCCCGAACTGTGCGTCTAGGCGGATGGTAACAGGAGATAAGGGACACGATGTTTTTACCCAGGTTCGGGCCCTCTCGATGGAGGTAAAACCCTACTCCTGCTTGATTAATATTGATGATATGGGTAGTACAAGAGTAGATCTACCACGAGATCGGAGTGGCTAAACCCTAGAATCTAGCCTATGGTATGATTGTTGTTCGTCCTACGGACTAAAACTCTCCGGTTTATATAGACACCGGAAAGGGCTAGGGTTACACAGAGTCGGTTACAATGGGAGGAGATCTTCATATCGTATCGCCAAGCTTGCCTTCCACGCCAAGGAAAGTCCCATCCGGACACGGGACGAAGTCTTCAATCTTGTATCTTCATAGTCCGGGAGTCCGGCCAAAGGTCTTAGTCCGGCCATCCGGACACCCCCTAATCCAGGACTCCCTCAGTAGCCCCTGAACCAGGATTTAATGACGATGAGTCCGGCGCGCAAGTTGTCTTCGGCATTGCAAGGCGGGTTCCTCCTCCGAATATTTCATAGAAGATGTTGAACACCAGGGTAGTGTCCGGCTTTGCAAAATAAGTTCCACATTCCTTCGTAGAGAGAATAATATTCATATCAATCGGATTTGCTGACGTATTCCGTGGCGTGACATCATGCCACAGCCAGGCTCTTTATTCATTTTATTGTTCCACCTCAGTGCGTTTAGCGAGGCGGTTTTCCTGGCACGTCTTGTCAAAGCAGAGATCATGTCCCCTTATTCCGGGATTCTCATCAATACGGGTGTGGGTAACCCAACCGTGCCATTAACCGCGGTGCTTGGGGGATAAGCGAGTTTTATTAGGCCGGTGGGGGGCTCGTAGTTTTGGCCGCCCATATAAGGGGATAAGAATCCGCCCTTTCCATTCACGCCCTCTTCCTCCTCTGCTTATCCGTCCCTGCGCGCTCGAGGTCCAGCGCCCAAGCCCGCACTTCCCACCTCAACCTTCTCCAACCATGTCAGGAGCGGGAGGTAGATGGATGGCCTCCTCCGTCATGGAGGGACAAATCAAAAACCTGAGGAAGGACGGATACTTGTCTAACGACATCGCGCGTCGGCTCCCAGATGCGGGGCAACTCATCCCCACCCCTAGGCCCCATGAGAGGGTTGTTTTTCTTCCCCATTTCCTCCGCGGACTGGGTTTTCCTCTTCACCCATTTGTCCGGGGGCTCATGTTCTACTACGGCCTGGACTTCCACGATCTGGCCCCGAACTTCATCCTCAATATCTCGGTGTTTATCATCGTGTGCGAGGCCTTCTTCTGCATCCAGCCCCACTTTAGCCTATGGCTGAAGATCTTTAGCATCAAGCCGAAGGTCGTGCAAGGCCGACAGGCGGAATGCGGAGGCGCCATGGTGGGCAAGATAGCCAACGTCACCTGGCTCGAGGGTGCCTTCGTGGAAACCATCAAAGGGTGGCAATCTGGGTGGTTTTATATTACCGAGCCGTGTGACCCTAAATGGGCAGTGGCCCCTGAATTTCGATCCGGCATCCCCACCCGGCTCACATCTTGGAAAGAGACGGGCCTGTCGTGGGGCAATCCGGAAGAGGTGACCGGACTCCAAACCTGCGTCCGAGACCTGGTGACCAAGAAGGTCAAACTTGTCAACATGGTCCAGGTCATGCTCTTCCGCCGGATCCTCCCTTGTCAACGACGGGACTTCAATTTGTGGGAGTTCGACCCGGCCCGGCACCAGACTCTATCCTGGCTCTTTGAAACGAAGCACGAGGACGCCTAGAAGGTGCTTTTCAAAAGCTCCGAGGTCTCCCCTCCCGTCACCGAGGATCGCGGGTTCTGCACCAAACGTCAAGCCTCCGAAGTAAGCTTACCTTTAGTCCCTTACGGGATATCCGCATTTCATAGTGTGACCTTATGTGGGATCTAAACTCCCGTTCCTTTGACAGGATTGGAAGAGGACATCCGGACAGTTTGACTGTCCGGCCCCTTTGCCCGAAGGCCCAGTAGATGCACACTTAGCGAAGCTACTGGTTCCGGCACCCCATGTGGTGCCGGAGAAGAAGGCCAAGGAGAAGGCCACGGGGACCCGAAAGAGTTCTCGGCGCCCGGTGTCGTCGGATTTGCCCGACGGCTCCAACACGCCCTCCGCCTCCGAAGATGAGGAGGAGGAAGAAGAAGATGCCTCTCCCCCTCCAACGGGGGGAGGAAAGAAGAGAAAGGCCGCCCCAACTAGGGAAGCCGGAGGGTCCAAGAAGGGGAAGCCCCTTCTGCCGGACTACGCCCCCGACACCGAAGACGGCGAGGAGAAGTGGCCCTCCAGGGTCAAGCCCCTGGCAAAATCATAAGTGTCCGGCTACCCGAATGACTTATTGCACTCCTTTATTATTTGATAGCTTCTAACACCGAAGCTAATCATACAGTCCGCCCAGAGCTCAGCTTGGCGATTCGTTGAGTGGATCTCTGAATTTGTCGGATGTGAATAGCGCTTCACTTCCGACGGCCTCCTCCCCTCTCCCTATAGACGGCGCGGAGGTGGAGTCCCGTAGGGGATAAAACCAGGAGGAGGTGGTCCTGGAAGCGCCACAAGGCGACCTTCCGGACTCCCAACCCAAAGGGGGTAAAACCCCGTAGGGAACTAAGTCCGGCCCTGGGCCGGACACTACTCCAGAACCATCAGTGGTTCCAGAGCCCAATAGGCGGCACCTTCAGAAGAAGGGCAAGTCCGCGACGCCGGCGACTTCCGTCCACCCGGAGGCGTCGGACAATTTGCTGGAGGCGCTCAACGGCGCCTCTATCAACGAAGAACACCGCACTGTTATGAGTGCGGTGATTCAGAAGGTTCAGTCCGCCAAGAGCGGGCTGACGGAAGCCTGCACAAGCCTGTTAACGGGCTTTGAGGTATGTGTTCAAAAACATATATAAAAAATGTTACCGCATAGACAGTAGCCCCTGATGCTTAGTTCGGTGTTCGGAAAGAAAAGCCAAACTGAGGATCTTAAAAGATATACGCAGGAGTCTAATAGAAATATGTCAATATGGGAATGCAGGCTGCGCTGCTGACCTCTGCCGCACTGACTGTGGAGGTCAATGCCTTGAAGGAAAGCCTCGAGCAGTCCGAGAGCGAGCTCGGCCGTGCCAAGAAGCAGCTCGAGGATAAATAGGGTACGTAGCACCTCCTGTAAATGTATATAGAAATACTTGGTTGCATAATAATAACAGGACCAACGTTAATGTTGCAGGAGCCACGACCGAGGTGGCGACCCTGAAAGAGGCGGTTTCAAAGGCCGAAAAGAGTGCGGCCTTGGAGCGTACCGAGCGAGAGAAGCAGGAGGCGCGGGTGACGGAGGTGCGGCAAGAGCTCCAGGCTCTTGTGGAAAAACACGAGAGTTTGGAGCATGACTCGAAGACTCGAGAGTCCGAGCTTGCCTTGGCTCTTGAGAGTGCCAAGACCGCTAAGGCCGAAGCCCAGAAGGCCCTTCAGGAGATCGAGGCGATGAAGAAGATAGCGGCGGCTAAGGAATTCTTTATGAAAAGCAAAAATATAAAAGTTAATTATCTGCTACTTACCCGAATCCGGAGCTCTCCAGGAGCGTTCGCCGATCTGCCCCGTAGTGTGTCTGATGCCGCCGCATACTACCGAGCCGAAGAGGGGAGCTCGACAGAAAAAGTGTTCTGGTCTCAGTATGCTGAGGCCGAACATCCGGTGCCCCTGAGCGACCAACTGAAGCAGGTGGTTGAGCTCCACAAGGTGGCCGAACAGGCCATGAAGGGCATCATAGCTCGGTTGTGGCCTGGAGAAGCCATGCCTGGGAGCTACTTCGGTCTGGTGCGGCGGCTAGTGGACGCGTGTCCGTGGATTGAGGTCGTCAAGCGCTCCGTTTGTATTGAAGGTGCCCGTCGGGCCCTTGCCCGTGCTAAGGTGCACTGGGGCAAGCTAGACGCGGAGAAGTTGTTGACGGACGCGCCACCGCCGGGCAAGGAGTATCGTACGCCCGAGATGTATTACAATGGCGTTCTGAAGGGTGCCCGCCGCATAGCGGATGAGTGCTCCAAAGATGTAATTTTTGAGTAAACTCGCATTTGTTATCCTGTACGCTGAAGCTTTGTTCATATGCGTTAAGCAACGCTTGTTAATTTAAAATATTACCTTCTGTGCAGCCGTTTATCAAATCTGAGAGATGCAAGTCGTCGGCTTCGACCCCCATGCCACGAGTGCTGGGGTATTCGGGATAAACCTGAGCGCTCTTGTTCCCATTCTTGGGTCCATCTAGGGAGGCGTTCAGCATAGCGAACCAGGCCGTCGGACTTATAATGCTTTATCACTCTCACTTAGCCATAGAATTCTATAATTTTAAATTTCGGTGAAGCCCCTAGTATTCGGAAGACCGAGTTCGGGGCGCTATCCACGCCTAGGCCGGATAAGTCCGGTTCGTCGCTTGAAGCGGCATAAGTCTTTAAGGACTCGAAAAAACCTTGCGAACAGCGACCGATCTCTCGCACTATCATGACAGTCAGTTTTAACTTTCTCTACTGAGGTGTTAACCCAGCTCAACTGGGGCACAATCGCAGTAGTTCTCCTAGCGCTACCTTAGCCAACAATGCGGAACGTAAGGTACCAATACATGGGAGCCGGGCAAACCCAACTATTGACCAAAGACATGATTCGGAGCCGATGCATATAGTGCTATAAGTTCGGGGTGCCGCACTTGTTAGAGTGTTCGATCTTCTCACACCATGTTATGGGGTGTTGTAAGCCCCTGGTGTATTATCCGTACCAAAGTGTACGGTTGCATAGTGTCATGACTGAACATATTTTCATATAAAAATAGATAAGTACAATAATAGGTAAGAGCTATGTATTGTTTATTAAAAAAGGGCTGCTGCGAAAGCAGAACGATACAAAAAGTGCGGTAAGCAAGAGATGGGAGTATTTGACATATTCCCCTTTAGGGGCAAGCTGCAGGATTGTAAGAGAAACAAGTATTAAACTCATTATAAAGACCACCTGGACTTTTGACGTGGCTTGCTTCCTCCCTGGCTATTGCATCGTTGGTTCGGCGAGAGTATTACCGGACAGGCCTTCCGAATAGTTGGGTCCTGAAAGTGTGTGAAAAGGAAAACGGCGAAATAGGGAGCCCCTTAGTGCGGTCGAGCCACATTCTGGGCATGCCGTTGTTGTGCCCCTCCCCTTATGCCCATGGTATCTCTAAGGTGTAATTATGTACACGTGGTACCAGTATCACCATTTGA
Organism: Triticum dicoccoides; assembly: GCF_002162155.2. NCBI lineage: Eukaryota > Viridiplantae > Streptophyta > Magnoliopsida > Poales > Poaceae > Triticum > Triticum dicoccoides. Next base: position 544,786,836 of record NC_041387.1, on the reverse strand, counting down.
CGGGGTTGGGGTTGGGGACGCACTGCTATGCTTGCTCGGAACGTGCCAGCATGCCGTTGTTGTAGGTTACTTCGGGCTCGCTTGACGTTGTCCGGACGTTTGGCACCTGGATTGGAGAACTTCCTTGAGAGGCTACTCTGTACTTCCGCTGCCAGGTCCGCCATGTGCTCCTCCGTTCGGGGAGAGCGTTCGGTGTTTCCGTTTACCGTGATGACTCCGCGAGGTCCTGGCATCTTGAGCTTGAGATATGCGTAGTGTGGCACTGCATTGAATTTGGCAAATGCGGTTCGCCCGAGCAGGGCGTGATAGCCGCTGCGGAATGGGACTATGTCGAAGATTAACTCCTCGCTCTGGAAGTTATCCGGGGATCCGAAGACCACTTCGAGTGTGACCGAGCCTGTACAGCTGGCTTCTACCCCTGGTATGACACCTTTGAAGGTTGTCTTTGTGGGTTTAATCCTTGAAGGATCGATGCCCATTTTTCGCACTGTGTCCTGGTAAAGCAGGTTCAGGCTACTACCGCCGTCCATTAGGACTCTGGTAAGGTGGAATCCGTCGATAATTGGGTCTAGGACCAGTGCGGCGAATCCGCCGTGACGGATGCTGGTGGGATGGTCCCGTCGATCGAAGGTGATCGGGCAGGAGGACCATGGGTTGAACTTTGGGGCGACTGGCTCCAGCGCATACACGTCCTTGAGAGCACGCTTCCGCTCCCTTTTGGGGATGTGGGTTGCGTATATCATGTTCACCGTCCGAACTTGCGGGGGAAATCCCTTCTATCCTTTGTTGTTCGGAGGCCGGGGCCCCTCCTCGTCATCGCTATGTAGCCCCTTGTCTCTGGTCTCGGCACTTAACTTGCCTGCCTGCTTGAACACCCAACAATCCCTGTTGGTGTGATTGGCTGCTTGTTCGGGTGTGCCGTGTATCTGGCACGAGCGATCGAGTATCCGGTCTAAGCTGGATGGGCCCTGAGGGTTTCTTTTGAATGGATTCTTCCGCTGACCCGGTTTAGAGCCTCTGAATCCGGCATTGACTACCGTATCTTCAGTATTATCACCGTTAATGCGGCGTTTATGCTTGTTGTGACGTGACCTGCCGTTGCTATCCTTGGTATCCGAATTGCCGGGGCTCTTGGTTATGTTGTTGCTACGAGCTAGCCAGCTGTCTTCTCCCGCGCAGAAGCGGGTCATGAGTGTCGTGAGGGCTGCCATAGACTTCGGCTTTTCCTGTCCTAGGTGTCGAGCAAGCCATTTGTCTCGGATGTTGTGCCTGAAGGCTGCGAGGGCCTCGGCGTCCGGACAATCGACTATTTGATTTTTCTTGGTCAGGAACCATGTCCAGAATTGTCTGGCCGATTCCTCTGGCTGCTGGATTATGTGGCTTAGGTCATCGTCGTCTGGTGGTCGCACATTGGTGCCCTGGAAATTGTCAAGGAATGCGGATTCCAGGTCCTCCCAACAACTAATTGATTCTGCTGGCAGGCTATTAAGCCAATGTCGAGCTGGTCCTTTAAGCTTGAGCGGGAGGTATTTGATGGCGTGTAGATCATCACCACGGGCCATGTGGATATGAAGGAGATAATCCTTGATCCATACCGCAGGATCTGTTGTGCCATCGTATGATTCGATGTTTACGGGTTTGAAGCCCTCGGGGATTTGATGATCCATTACTTTATCTGTGAAGCATAGTGGGTGTGCGGCGCCCCTGTACTAGGCTATATTGCGACGCAGCTCGGACGAGCTTGGTCTGTTGTATTCGGCCGGGCCATACTTATTATGTCCGGCGTGACGGCTAGCGTCACGTGAAGCGGGGCGCCCATGCGATCCGTAGATCGATCTCGTTTGCCTTGCCTTATTCTCCTAGATGTCTCGCAGGTCTGTTGCAGCTCCCCGTACTCTGGTATGTTTTGAGCGGTGTCGGGGCGCGGCTTGGGTTGAGGGCCTGAAGGCCTCTCTATCGCGGCCACGGGGTGGCCGATCGGGCGCATCGTGCGCTGGTGATGTAGGTTTAGTTGCTTCCTCCTCAAGTTGGGGAAGCAGCGTACGCTTCGGGTAGCTCTTGGATGGGCGTTCTAGTTTATACTCTTCGACCGCCAGGACTTCGGTCCATCTGTCGGCTAGCAAGTCTTGGTCAGCTCTAAGCTGCTGTTGTTTCTTCTTGATGCTGCTTGTCGTGGCTACGAGTCTGCGTTTGAAATGCTCTTGCTCGACGGGATCCTCTGGCACGACGAATTCATCGTCGTCGAGGCTTGCCTCGTCTTCGGAGGGAGGCATGTAATTGTCGTCCTCATCCTCTTTGTCGGCCTCTCTCTCATGAGGGCTGGCTCCTTCGTCCTCCTGCACTGAATCCTGCCGGAGGGGGTTGTCTTCGGCACTGTCCGGTGTATTGTTATCTCCGGTGCCAGAATCGCCGTTTTTGCTTTGGCAAGACTTAGAGCGGCGCCGCTGACGTCGGCGCTTGGGTTGCTTCTTGGAGGGGTCATCCTCCGTTTTCTCCTCGCCATCCCCCGCTTTAGGGGTGTCCACCATGTATATGTCATATGACGAGGTGGCTTTCTAGTTCCCTATAGGCACTGGTTCTTGATCGTCTCCTTCATCGGCGTCCATGCCGTCGATGTCTTTGGAGTCGAAGTCGAGCATGTCGGTTAAATCATCGATAGTGGCTATGAAGTGGGTGGTGGGTGGGCTACAAATTTCTTCGTCGTCCGCGTCCCAACCATGTTGGCCGTAGTCCAGCCAGGGCTCTCCTGACAATGAGAGAGACTTTAACGAATTCAGGATGTTGCCGAAACATGAGTGCTGAAAGACATCCGCGGCGGTGAACTCCATGACCGGAGCCCAATCGGGCTTAACCGGGAGAGGTGCGGGATTTACGGAGTCTGGATCAGAGTCCGGCACCTTGGAGTCAGGGGCCTTGCGAGGGACTAGGCTGGTATCCGGCTCTATGGCCGTAGAGATTGCAGTTTCCGGGGTGGCGTCTAACCGTCCGTCCCCGACTGGCATAGTGGGCTCCGAGCTAATGGTCAGAGCGGACACCTGAGCGACGCTCTGGGCGTTGTCCGATGACAGAGCTAGATCATGCCCATCATGACAGTGCGGCGCGCCCGGTTGTGGCTCGAATCCGTCCAAGATCAAGTCCCCGCGGATGTCGGTCGTGTAGTTCAAGCTTCCAAACCTGACCTGATGGCCAGGGGCGTAGCTCTCGATCTGCTCTAGATGGCCGAACGAGTCGGCCCGCAGTGCGAAGCCGCCGAATACGAAGATCTGTCCGGGGAGAAAAGTCTCATCCCGGGCCGCATCGCGATTGACGAGCGAAGAAGCCATCGGGCCTAAAAGGCGACGACACAGAGGAACTCTCAATGAAAGCACCAATGTCGGTGTCAAAACCGGCGGATCTCGGGTAGGGGGTCCCGAACTGTGCGTCTAGGCGGATGGTAACAGGAGACAAGGGACACGATGTTTTTACCCAGGTTCGGGCCCTCTCGATGGAGGTAAAACCCTACTCCTGCTTGATTAATATTGATGATATGGGTAGTACAAGAGTAGATCTACCACGAGATCGGAGTGGCTAAACCCTAGAATCTAGCCTATGGTATGTTTGTTGTTCGTCCTACAGACTAAAACTCTCCGGTTTATATAGACACAGGAGAGGGCTAGGGTTACACAGAGTCGGTTACAATGGGAGGAGATCTTCATATCGTATCGCCAAGCTTGCCTTCCACGCCAAGGAAAGTCCCATCCGGACACGGGACGGAGTCTTCAATCTTGTATCTTCATAGTCCGGGAGTCCGGCCAAAGGTCTTAGTCCGGCCATCCGGACACCCCCTAATCGAGGACTCCCTCAATTATCCTTTTACTCTGCATGTATAACTTGTCTGAAGTCTAACTAAGCAAAATGTTTGACCAAATCCTTTCTTAAGAAATACAACAGGACAAATGTATGGCTTGAAAATTTATTGCATGATACAAGTTATGATATTGTTTCGAATCCTGGATCTTAAATTTCAGAAAATCCAAAAGTGAGCATGAATTCTTGAAACTGAGCATGGTCACATGATATGGCACAAATATTACTTCATAAGTTTTTTCTTCAATTTGAGACAAGCTGCTTATGACAAGTTGCACAAATGAAGAGCCAAGGTATTTTGGAACAAAGACCTGTCACGTTAAGGCGAACGCTTTCACTATTGAAACCGTGGGCGTTTACGTGCCGCCACGAGTCCCCGCTTCTCATTGGCAGGTGCCATCCGAGCAAGCGTCGATGGCTCCGCCGCCCACCTTCGTCCCAACTACTCCCACTTTTAATGTCACCGGTGCCGCAGTTTAAAATCAACCCTGCACTACCCGGTATCGCTACAATCTTCTCTCTTCCTCTCCGATTATCCTATCGTCTACCTCCAACTAGCCTGACCTAAACATACGCCATGCCGCATCACGATGGTCTGCCCTTAGTGTTCCAGTTTCCTGAGGAAGACACCCAGCCGGAGTCTCAAGAACATAAGGCGCTTTGGGACGAGCTTGAACTGGCCTTGCGGGAAGACGCCGCGCCTATCCACGCTCCCGTTCCGGCTCCCGTCGCCCTGACTGTGCCAGCGCCCATCCCCGTGGCATTGATGGGCTGGAGCCGCACATTGTCGCCGAGCTTGATCCCACGGGGTTCCACGAGGTCCCCGCCGACTTTCACGCGCCCGTGCACCTGCCAGCGCATGCGCCTACGCGTGCACTGACACGCACGCCCGTGCCGGTGCCCGTGCACCTGCCAGCGCATGCGCCTGCGCGTGCACTGATGTGCGCGCCCGTGTCGGTGCCCGTACACACGAATTTCTCCGCCGTGCCGTTGACAGCGCCTGTCCCCGCGCGGCTGCCAGTGCCCCCCTCAGCGGCATGGATGGCCGCCGTCGACCGCTTCCTTGCACCAACGCCAGTCGCCTCCTCCCGCTAGTTGACTCGCTCCGAAGTCCAAAACATTTTGGCCTTCCTTGAAGCTAGGCCAACATCCAGGAGTACGCCAATAACGGCGCAAGACGTCGCCGTTGCCGTCGGTCAGTGGCCCGACGACACATAGAGCACGACAGAGGAGCCGCTTCCCACCGCAAGACGCCCCCGCCGCTGCCGCGTAATCTAAATTTGCCATGAAAAATGTTCGGATTGCCATGCTTAAAATCCGAACCTTTATCATTTCCGTTTATTTTATATCGATCGTCGTATAATTTAAAGTCGGAGTCAGACTGAACAAAATCTATGGTTTGATCTATTGAATGTTCTGCTAGAAGCATATCAAATTAAATATAAAACGTCATCAAGCCACATGTATTCCTTGTCATCCAATGACCTAGACTACTTCAATGTCGAGCGCTCAACACGTTTAGCATGCAGTTAATTTCATGCCTAAATAGTGCTAATCACATAATAACATGCAAATAATATCCTACTTAATATCGGCATGCACTTAATATACTTTCAAATTAACGTGCATTGCACATACACACTGATTAGTACTGCTAGTACGTGAAACTGGTGCCGTGACTGGTGAACGCGTCCAGATATGGTCAACGGCAACATCGCCCGTGAGTTCTTCGTGTTTGCCCGTGCGTCTAAACGTAGAAGGGGAGGAGAGAGAGAGAGAGCACACATGGAACCCACCAGTAAGTGAAGGCGAATAGTACTAAAAATAATATTACATGTTATCCATTAAATGGGTTGTGGTAATATAAAAACATTATGTGAACAAAGGGGGGGGGTACAACAAACATTGTTGTTCTACATATGTTGCCCATTGACGTGCGGCTTGAAGGCCCGGTCGCATGTTCGATCCTCGTCCTTAATTTTTTAATTTGTATATGGGTCCAAATTTGTTTCATGACATGTGGGCCTCCCGGTGTGTAGTTTGTAGCACTTTAATTTGTTGGTCGAAATTTGTTCCATTCCAAGTGGACTATCGGTGTGTAGTTTTGTAGTTTATTTATAATAATAAAGAGAACAACATGGTTTTTTGCAATAATACCATGGTGCGACGTTGAAGGCGTGAAAGGACGTGCGAGAGAGAAATGACCGAGCCAGAGGGAAATCAACTAGGGGAGTTGCGGGGGTTGCAACGGTGTTTGGAGTAGTTGTGGGCCGAATGCTACGAAAATATAAACTAAACCGACCGGAATAAATGCCTACACAAATTAATCCAAGGTTGGAGTGCCCCTCGCAATGTAAATATCTCCGGCTTTGCGAGGTATGGAGAGGTAGTAGCTTCAATGCGTGGAAGATATGGTGTGAGAAAGTGAGGTCAATCCAGAGACATATAGATAGAGAGACAAAGTGAGTGTGGTCCGACATTCATTGAACAGATATATATGCTCTGGAGAGATATTGTCTGATTGAGCTTTTGGCAAGGGTGAGGGCTATAAGATAGAGCTTGAGAGATGATCCAGTCAGAGACGTGTAGATATATTTTGTGTGTGGGAGGAAGCAAGGTCAATCGATCACATAGGGTCATCGTGCGATCGAAAGAGTGAGACGGGTTGGAGAGAGTGACCTAGATAGACAATGTGTGTGAGAGAGTATACAATGTGAATAGGTCGAACTGGGCTCAAACATGGTGATATATCATTTTTGTCCGAGAAAGAGCGAGGTCAATCGAGACATACAAAGAGAGAGAGAGAGAGAGAGAGAGAGAGAGAGAGAGAGAGAGA
>NC_041387.1:544779429-544779991 GCF_002162155.2 Triticum dicoccoides | reverse complement strand
GAGAGATAGAGAGATAGAGAGAGAGAGAGATTGAGTGAGCATGGCCCGCCATGAGGTCGAAAGAGTGGCGACGGCTTGGATGGACTGACCTAGATAGACAATCTGTGTGAGAGAGTATAGAGATTGTCGATCGAGGCCCGAACAGGGAGATACATCATTTGTGTGCGAAAGAAAACGAGGTTAAACGAGACTTAGATAAAGAGAGCAAGATTGAGCGAGTGTGGCCCGCCATGCGGAAGATAGAGTGAGACAGTCTCGAGGGAGTGACCTAGATATACAACGTGCGTGCATGCACATGAGAGGTTGGGGGGCTAGATAGGCAATGCATGTATTTAGCGCAAGAGGGTGAGAGGGAGAGGGGGAGAGAAATAGAGAGAGCTCGGCATGGGGTGCAATGGCGGGTGTGTGAGGTAAATACATTTGGTAACAGAGTGGAAAAAGGGGTTGTGTAGTTGAGAGACTTAGAAATCAAAACTTGGAGAGAAAGAATGAATGTGTGTTGGAAACCGATAGCTTCCTAAGGTGGTTAGGAAAGGAAGATTGACCGATACAGGAAGTATGT
>NC_041387.1:544778439-544779285 GCF_002162155.2 Triticum dicoccoides | reverse complement strand
TGTACATAGTACGAGACTTAACATCGATGTTTCAATTCGGTGTACATTGTAAGATTTGAACTGAGGACCATGCATACGAGTAATTATTTTGAATTCATGCCATACTAAGTTTCGAAAAGTTGACATTGACTCAATTTGTTGTGCTTTTTTGTAGGCCATATGTTTGAATCCATCCAAAAGTTTTCTCACTACCATGGTGTTCATCATATACATATGAATTTGTATTAAAAAAAGTAGTGTGGATACAATGAAATGCGAAATCCACGTTAGAATTGGAGATCGCTACGTGACACACACTCTAATTCAAATAACTAATTATGTGACACACACACTCTAATCTATGTTAGCGTGGATACCGTTTTGACTTTTTTTCAAATAACTCCTCATTAATTAATTTATAGTACTCCCTCTGTTCACTTTTATAAGACCTTGAAGACGTTTCAGACAATGTGCAAAACAGTTCATTTTAAGTTGTCTGAAACGACTTACAAAAGTGAACGGAGGGAGTATCTCGTTTTGAGTGACTAATTATTGCAAGGAAAACATGGGCATGGTAATACATACAGATTCGTTTACAAATGAAAGAAGATTCGTTTGCATTTTCAAATGTAGGCGCACCAGGCAGACCAGGGTCGTGTCGGGGTGGACGTTGCTTCGGTGCCTTAAGGCACCGAAGCATAGTCTTGTCGGGGTGGTCGCGTGTGTCAGACGGACGCGTAGCACCTAGCCACCCCCCCCAAAAGGACGACGACAAAATAAGTTTTCTCTTCCACATTTTGGATTGAAATATCTGGCGGCCCCAATTCCAGCCCTCCAAAATCTCTCTTCTCCACCGTCCCCTTCTGC
>NC_041387.1:544738059-544778403 GCF_002162155.2 Triticum dicoccoides | reverse complement strand
GGAAAACATGGGCATGGTAATACATACAGATTCGTTTACAAATGAAAGAAGATTCGTTTGCATTTTCAAATGTAGGCGCACCAGGCAGACCAGGGTCGTGTCGGGGTGGACGTTGCTTCGGTGCCTTAAAGGCACCTGCCTTTGGGTCACTGACATGTGGGCCAGCCACCTGTTGGGCCCACATGTCATAGACACAAAGGCAGGTGCCTTAAGGCACCGAAGCATAGTCTTGTCGGGGTGGTCGCGTGTGTCAGACGGACGCGTAGCACCTAGCCACCCCCCCCAAAAGGACGACGACAAAATAAGTTTTCTCTTCCACATTTTGGATTGAAATATCTGGCGGCCCCAATTCCAGCCCTCCAAAATCTCTCTTCTCCACCGTCCCCTTCTGCGCCCAGATTGCTCAAATCCCTAATTCACCGCCAACCCAAGCAAAGTTCGAATCACCCCTCGTCTCGTCTCTTTCCCCACCTCTGTGCCGGACGACGACGACAAAGACGACGGTCGCGCTTCACCACCGCACCGGAGCTACCTCATCTACGCCCTCGTCCACCGCACCGGGTGGTCCACCGACAACATCGGCCGCCGCAACCGACGTGCCTCACAGACACTGAGTTCCACCGCATCAGGTGCGCATCACCGCCGCCCCCGAGGCTGTTGGGGCTTCACCAATGGTCTCGTCCACCGCATCATAGCGCTCCGCTGTCACTCAAGATATGCATCCGTGCGTGACCAGCCAATGCCAGCGCATCACCCTCAATGGCTCTGAAGTGACCCGCACTCTAGCTAGGCGAGCATGCCCAAACGCCGGCCCGAACTAGGTATCCACACATCACTCCCTTGTGCACTATTCAGACGATGTTTGGATATCCTTTCACTGCTCTCTTAGCTTACACGCCTATGCAACTCTAACTTTAACTCTTATTTCTTTTGTAGATATCATCTGAAACAAGCAAATCCATTTTTTAGCGAAGCATGACGGTGCTACGGGATCTGGTACACATCCTGCACACCCGTATAACCTTGTAAGTATATGTCCTCCGTGTTGGAAATATGCCCTCGAGGCAATAATAAAATGGTTATTATTGTATTTCCTTGTTCATGATAATTGTCTATTATTCATGCTATAATTGTATTGACCGAAAACCGCAATACATGTGTGAATACATAGACCACAACATGTCCCTAGTGAGCCTCTAGTTGACTAGCTCGTTGATCAACAGATGGTCATGGTTTCCTAACCATGGACATTGGATGTCATTGATAACGGGATCACATCATTAGAAGAATGATGTGATGGCAAGACCCAATCCTAAGCATAGCACAAGATCCTGTAGTTCGTTTGCTAAAGCTTTTCTAATGTCAAGTATCATTTCCTTAGACCATAAGATTGTGCAACTCCCGGATACCGTAGGAATGCTTTAGGTGTACCAAACGTCACAACGTAACAGGGTGGCTATAAAGGTGCACTACAGGTATCTCCGAAAGTGTCTGTTGGGTTGGCACGAATCGAGACTGGGATTTGTCACTCCGTATGATGGAGAGGTATCTCTGGGCCCACTCGGTAATCCATCATCATAATGAGCTCAGTGTGACTAAGTAGTTAGTCACGGGATCATGCATTACGGAATGAGTAAAGTGACTTGACGGTAACGAGATTGAACGAGGTATTGGAATACCGACGATCGAATCTCGGGCAAGTAACAAACCGATTGACAAAGGGAATTTCATACGGGGTTGCTTGAATCCTTGACATCGTGGTTCATCCGATGAGATCATCGTGGAACATGTGCGAGCCAACATGGGTATCCAGATCCCGTTGTTGGTTATTGACCGGAGAACATCTCGGTCATGTCTGCATGGTTCCCGAACCCGTAGGGTCTACACACTTAAGGTTCGGTGACGCTAGAGTTGTTATGGGAAATAGTATGTGGTTACCGAAGGTTGTTTGGAGTCCCGGACATGGCGAGGAGCTCCGAAATGGTCCGGAGGTGAAGATCGGTATATTGGACGAAGGGTATTGGAGTCCGGAATTGTTCCGGGGGTACCAGGTGATGATCAGCGTGTCCGAAAGGGGTTTCGGAGGCCCCGGCAAGCGTTGGGGGGCCTTATGGGCCAAGGGGAGAGGGAACATCAGCCCACTAAGGGGATGAGCGCCCCTCCCACCCCATCTCATGTAATCAGGAGAGGTGGGGCGCCACCCCTAGGGCAGCCGCCCCTCCCGGCTTGGGGGGCAAGTTTCCTAGGGGGTGGGGGCGCCCAGACCCATCTAGGGTTTCCCCTGTGGCCGCCGCCCCTTCCCTAGGGAACCCTAGTGCGCCCCCCTCCTCCCTTCCCCTATATATAGTGAGGGAGAGAGAGGGCAGCCGCACTCTTCCCCTGGCGCAGCCCTCTCCCTCCTCCAACACCTCCTCCTCCTCTGTAGTGCTTGGCGAAGCCCTGCTAGAGAACCACGAGCTCCATCACCACCATGCCGTCGTGCTGTCGGAGTTCTCCCTCAACTTCTCCTCTCCCCTTTCTGGATCAAGAAGGAGGAGACGTCCCCGGGCTGTACGCGTGTTGAACGCGGAGGCACCGTTGTTCGGTGCTTAGATCGGATTTGGCCGCGATGTGAATCCCTTCGTGAACGACTCCACCGACCGTGTTCTTGTAAAGCTTCTGCTTAGCGATCTTCTAGGGTATGAAGATGCACTCCCTCTCTCTCTCGTTGCTAGTCTCTCCATAGATTGATCTTGGTGATGCGTAGAAAATTTTGAATTTCTGCTACGTTCCCCAACAGTGGCATCATGAGCTAGGTCTATGAGTAGTTTCTATGCACGAGTAGAACACAAGTTGTTGTGGGTGTTGATTTTGTTCAATATGCTTACCGTTACTAGTCCTATCTTGTTTTGACGGTATTGTGGGATGAAGCGGCTCGGACCAACCTTACACGTACACTTACTTGAGACAGGTTCCACCGACTGACATGCACTTGTTGCATAAGGTGGCTAGCGGGTGTCTGTCTCTCCCACTTTAGTCGGATCAGGTTCGATGAAAAGGGTCCTTATGAAGGGTAAATAGCAATTGGCATATCACGTTGTGGTTTTGGCGTAGGTAAGAAGCGTTCTTGCTAGAAACCTATAGCAGCCATGTAAAAAACTTGCAACAACAATTAGAGGACGTCTAACTTGTTTTTTGCAGCATATGTCGTGTGATGTGATATGCCCAAGAAGGATGTGATCAATGAAATATATGTGATGTATGAGATTGATCATATTCTTGTAATAGGAATCACGACCTGCATGTCGAGGAGTATGACAACTGGCAGGAGCCATATGAGTTGTCTTTATTTATTGTATGACATGCGTGTCACTGAATAATGCCATGTAATTACTTTACTTCATTGCTAAACTGTTAGCCATAGTAGTAGAAGTAATAAGTTGGTGAGACAACTTCATGGAGACACGATGATGGAGATCATGATGATGGAGATCATGATGATGGAGATCATGGTGTCATGCCGGTGACGATGATGATCATGGAGCCCCGAAGATGGAGATCAAAAGGAGCAAAATGATATTGGCCATATCATGTCACTATTTGATTGCATGTGATGTTTATCATGTTTATGCATCTTATTTGCTTAGAGCGACGGTAGTAAATAAGATGATCCCTCATTAAAATTTCAAGAAAGTGTTCCCCCTAACTGTGCACCGTTGCAAAAGTTTGTTGTTTCGAAGCACCACGTGATGATCGGGTGTGATAGATTCTAACGTTCACATACAACGGGTGTAAGCCAGATTTACACACGTTAAACACTTAGGTTGACTTGACGAGCCTAGCATGTACAGACATGGCCTCGGAACACAAGAGACCGAAAGGTCGAGCATGAGTCGTATAGTAGATACGATCAACATGAAGATGTTCACCGAAGATGACTAGTACGTCTCACGTGATGATCGGACATGGCCTAGTTGACTCGGATCATGTATCACTTAAGATGACTAGAGTGATGTCTATGTGAGTGGGAGTTCATCAAATAATGTGATTAGATGAACTTAATTATCATGAACATAGTCAAAAGGTCTTTGCAAATTATGTCGTAAGCTTGCGTTTTAGTTCTACTGTTTAGATATGTTCCTAGAGAAAATATAGTTGAAAGTTGATAGTAGCAATTATGCGGACTGGGTCCGTAAACTGAGGGTTGTCCTCATTGCTGCGCAGAAGGCTTATGTCCCTAATGCACCGCTTGGTGTGTTGAACCTCGAACGTCGTCTGTGGATGTTGCGAACATCTGACATACACGTTTTGATGACTACATGATAGTTCAGTAATATTAAACGGTTTAGAATTGTGGCGCCGAAGACGTTTTTGAAACGTCGCGGAACATATGAGATGTTCCAAGTGCTGAAATTAGGATTTCAGGATCGTGCCCACGTCAAGAGGTATGAGACCTCCGACGAGTTTCTTAGCCTGCAAACTAAGGGAAAAAAGCTCAATTGTTGAGCATGTGCTCAGATTGTCTGAGTAATACAATCACTTGAATTGAGTGGGAGTTAATCTTCCAGATGAGATAGTGATGGTTCTCCATAGTCACTGCCACCAAGCTATTAGAGCTTCGTGATGAACTATAACATATCAGGGATAGACATGATGATCCTTGAGCAATTCGCGATGTTTGACACCGTGAAAGTAGAAATCAAGTAGGAGCATCAATTGTTGATGGTTGGTGAAACCACTAGTTTCAAGAAGGGCAAGGGCAAGAAGGGATACTTCATGAAATGGCAAATCAGTTGCTGCTCTAGTGAAGAAACCCAAGGTCAAACCCAAACCCGAGACTAAGTGCTTCTGTAATGAGGGGAACAGTCACTGAAGCAGAACTACCCTAGATACTTGGTAGATGAGAAGGCTGGCAAGGTCGACAGGAGTATATTGGATATACATTATATTGATGTGTACTTTACTAGTACTCCTAGTAGCACCATGGTGATAGATACCGGTTCAGTTGCTAAGTGTTAGTAACTCGAAATAAAAGGCTACAGAATAAACGGAGACTAGCTAAAGGCGAGGTGACGATATGTGTTGGAAGTATTTCCATGGTTGATGTGATCAAACATCGCATGCTCCCTCTGCCATCGGGATCGGTGTTAAACCTAAATAATTGTTATTTGGTGTTTGCGTTGAGCATAGACATGATTGGATTATGTCTATCGCAATACGGTTATTCATTTAAGGAGAATAATGGTTACTCTGTTTATTTGAATAATACCTTCAATGGTCTTGCACCTAAAATGAATGGTTTATTGAATCTCGATCGTAGTGATACACATGTTCATGCCAAAAGATATAAGATAGTAATGATAGTACCACCTACTTGTGGCACTGCCATTTGAGTCATATTGGTATAAAACACATGAAGAAGCTCCATGTTGATGGATCTTTGGACTCACTCGTTCTTGAAAAGTTTGAGACATGCGAACCATGTCTATTGGTATGTACGCATGAGGAAACTCCATGCAGATGGATCGTTTGGACTCACTTGATTTTGAATCACTTGAGACATGCAAATCATACCACATGGGCAAGATGACTAAAAAGCCTCGGTTTCAGTAAGATGGAACAAGAGAGCACCTTGTTGGAAGTAATACATTTTGATGTGTGATGTCCAATGAGAGCCAAGGCACGCAGTGGATATCGTTATGTTCTTACTTCACAAATGATTTGAGTAGATGCTGAGTATATTTACTTGATGAAACACAAGTCTGAATTATTGAAAGGTTCAAGTAATTTCAGAGTGAAGTTGAAGATCGTCGTGACAAGAGGATGAAATGTCTATGATATGATCATAGAGATGAATATCTGGGTTACGAGTTTGGCACACAATTAAGACATTGTGGAAATTGTTTCTCAACTAATAGCGCCTGGAACACCATAGTGTGATGGTGTGTCCGAACATCATAGATGCACCCTATTGGATATGGGGCATACCATGATGTCTCTTATCGAATTACCCAATCCTAAGCATAGCACTAGATAGTGTAGTTCGTTTGCTAAAGCTTTTCTAATGTCAAGTATCATTTCCTTAGACCATAAGATTGTGCAACTCCCGGATACCGTAGGAATGCTTTAGGTGTACCAAACGTCACAACGTAACTGGGTGGCTATAAAGGTGCACTACAGGTATCTCCGAAAGTGTCTGTTGGGTTGGCACGAATCGAGACTAGGATTTGTCACTCCGTATGATGGAGAGGTATCTCTGGGCCCACTCGGTAATCCATCATCATAATGAGCTCAATGTGACTAAGTAGTTAGTCACGGGATCATGCATTACGGAATGAGTAAAGTGACTTGCCGGTAACGAGATTGAACGAGGTATTGGGATACCGATGATCGAATCTCGGGCAAGTAACATACCGATTGACAAAGGGAATTGCATACGGGATTGCTTGAATCCTTGACATCGTGGTTCATCCGATGAGATCATCGTGGAACATGTGGGAGCCAACATGGGTATCCAGATCCCACTGTTGGTTATTGACCGGAGAACATCTCGGTCATGTCTGCATGGTTCCCGAACCCGTAGGGTCTACACACTTAAGGTTCGGTGACGCTAGAGTTGTTATGGGAAATAGTATGTGGTTACCAAAGGTTGTTCGGAGTCCCGGATGAGATCCCGGACATGACGAGGAGCTCCGGAATGGTCCGGAGGTGAAGATCAGTATATTGGACGAAGGGTATTGAAGTCCGGAATTGTTCCGGGGGTACCAGGTGATGACCAGCGTGTCCGAAAGGGGTTTCGGAGGCCCCGGCAAGCGTTGGGGGGCCTTATGGTCCAAGGGGAGAGGGCACATCAGCCCACTAAGGGGCTGAGCGCCCCTCCCACCCCATCTCACGTAACCAGGAGAGGTGGGGGCGCCACCCCTAGGGCAGCCGCCCCTCCCGGCTTGGGGGGCAAGTTTCCTAGGGGGTGGGGGCGCCCAAACCCATCTAGGGTTTCCCCTGTGGCCGCCGCCCCTCCCCTAGGGAACCCTAGGGCGCCTCCCCCTTCTCCCTTCCCCCGATATATAGTGAGGGAGAGAGAGGGCAGCCGCATTCTTCCCCTGGTGCAGCCCTCTCCCTCCTCCAACACCTCCTCCTCCTCCGTAGTGCTTGGCGAAGCCCTGCCGGAGAACCACAAGCTCCATCACCACCATGTCGTCGTGCTGTCGGAGTTCTCCCTCAACTTATCCTCTCCCCTTGTTGGATCAAGAAGGAGGAGATGTCTCCGGGCTGTACGTGTGTTGAACGTGGAGGAAGCATTGTTCGGTGCTTAGATCGGATTCAGTTGTGATCTGAACTGCTTCGTGAACGACTCCACCGACCGTGTTCTTGTAACGCTTCCGCTTAGGGATCTTCAAGGGTATGAAGATGCACTCCCTCTCTCTCTTGTTGCTAGTCTCTCCATAGATTGATCTTGGTGATGCATAGAAAATTTTGAATTTCTGCTACGTTCCCCAATAGTGGCATCATGAGCTAGGTCTATGAGTAGTTTCTATGCACGAGTAGAACACAAGTTGTTGTGGGCGTTGATTTTGTTCAATATGCTTACCGTTACTAGTCCTATCTTGTTTCGGCGGTATTGTGGGATGAAGCGGCCCGGACCGACCTTACACGTACACTTACGTGAGACAGGTTCCACCGACTGACATGCACTTGTTGCATAAGGTGGCTAGCGGGTGTCTGTCTCTCCCACTTTAGTCGGATCAGATTCGATGAAAAGGGTCCTTATGAAGGGTAAATAGCAATTGGCATATCACGTTGTGGTTTTGGCGTAGGTAAGAAGCGTTCTTGCTAGAAACCTATAGCAGCCACATAAAAAACTTACAACAACAATTAGAGGACGTCTAACTTGTTTTTGCAGCATATGTCGTGTGATGTGATATGCCCAAGAAGGATGCGATGAATGAAATATATGTGATGTATGAGATTGATCATATTCTTGTAGTAGGAATCACGACTTGCATGTCGATGAGCATTAATTGTTGATGGTTGGTGAAACCACTAGTTTCAAGAAGGGCAAGGGCAAGAAGGGATACTTCATGAAATGGCAAATCAGTTGCTGCTCTAGTGAAGAAACCCAAGGTCGAACCCAAACCCGAGACTAAGTGCTTCTGTAATGAGGGGAACAGTCACTGAAGCAGAACTACCCTAGATACTTGGTAGATGAGAAGGCTGGCAAGGTCGACAGGAGTATATTGGATATACATTATATTGATGTGTACTTTACTAGTACTCCTAGTAGCACCATGGTAATAGATACCGGTTCAGTTGCTAAGTGTTAGTAACTCGAAATAAAAGGCTACGGAATAAACGGAGACTAGCTAAAGGCGAGGTGACAATATGTGTTGGAAGTATTTCCAAGGTTGATGTGATCAAACATCGCATGCTCCCTCTGCCATCGGGATCGGTGTTAAACCTAAATAATTGTTATTTGGTGTTTGAGTTGAGCATAGACATGATTGGATTATGTCTATCGCAATACGGTTATTCATTTAAGGAGAATAATGGTTACTCTGTTTATTTGAATAATACCTTCAATGGTCTTGCACCTAAAATGAATGGTTTATTGAATCTCGATCGTAGTGATACACATGTTCATGCCAAAAGATATAAGATAGTAATGATAGTACCACCTACTTGTGGCACTGCCATTTGAGTCATATTGGTATAAAACACATGAAGAAGCTCCATGTTGATGGATCTTTGGACTCACTCGTTCTTGAAAAGTTTGAGACATGCGAACCATGTCTATTGGTATGTACGCATGAGGAAACTCCATGCAGATGGATCGTTTGGACTCACTTGATTTTGAATCACTTGAGACATGCAAATCATACCACATGGGAAAGATGACTGAAAAGCCTCGGTTTCAGTAAGATGGAACAAGAGAGCACCTTGTTGGAAGTAATACATTTTGATGTGTGATGTCCAATGAGAGCCAAGGCACGCAGTGGATATCGTTATGTTCTTACTTCACAAATGATTTGAGTAGATGCTGAGTATATTTACTTGATGAAACACAAGTCTGAATTATTGAAAGGTTCAAGTAATTTCAGAGTGAAGTTGAAGATCATCGTGACAAGAGGATGAAATGTCTATGATATGATCATAGAGATGAATATCCGGGTTACGAGTTTGGCACACAATTAAGACATTGTGGAAATTGTTTCACAACTAATAGCGCCTGGAACACCATAGTGTGATGGTGTGTCCGAACATCATAGATGCACCCTATTGGATATGGGGCATACCATGATGTCTCTTATCGAATTACCACTATCGTTCATGGGTTAGGCATTAGAGACAACCGCATTCATTTTAAATAGGGCACCATGTAATTCCGTTGAGATGACACCGTATGAACTATGGTTTAGAGAAACCTAAGCTATCGTTTCTTGAAAGTTTGGGGCTATGAAGCTTATGTGAAAAAGTTTCATCCTGATAAGCTCGAACCCAAAGAGGATAAATACATCTTCATGGGACACCCAAAAACAGTTGGGTATACCTCCTATCTTAGATCCGGAAGCAAAATAGATTGTTTCTAGAAACGGGTCCTTTCTCGAGAAAAAGTTTCTCTCGAAAGAATTGAGTGGGAGGAAGGTGGAGACTTGATGAGGTTAATGAACCATCACTTCAACCAGTGTGTAGCAGGGCACAGGAAGTTGTTCCTGTGGCACCTACACCAATTGAAGTGGAAGCTGATGATAGTGATCATGAAGATTCAGATCAAGTCACTACCGAACCTCATAGGACGACAAGGACACATACTGCTTCAGAGTGGTACGGTAATCTTGTCTTAGAGGTCATGTTGCTAGACAACAATGAACCTACGAGCTATGGAGAAGCAATGGTGGGCCCGGATTCTGACAAATGGCTAGAGGCCATAAAATCCGAGAGAGGATCCATGTATGAAAACAAAGTGTGGACTTTGGAAGAACTACTTGATGGTCGCAAGGCTATTGGGTACAGATGGATTTTAAAAGGGAAGACGAACAATGATGGTAAGTGTCACCATTAAGAAAGCTCGACTTGTCGCTAAGATGTTTTCTGACAAGTTCAAGGAGTTGACTACAATGAGACTTTCTCACTCGTAGCGATGCTAAGAGTCTGTTGGAATTATATTATCAATTACTGCATGATTTATGAAATCTTGCAGATAGGATGTCAAAACAGTGTTTCCTCGACGATATTCTTGAGGAAAGGTTGTATGTGATACAACCAGAAGGTTTTGTCAATCCTGAAAGATGCTAACAAGTATGCAAAGCTCCAGCAATCCTTCTAAGGACTGGAGTAAGCATCTCGGAGTTGGAATATACGCTTTGATGAGATGATCAAAGATTTTGGGTTTATACAAAGTTTATGGGAAACTTGTATTTCCAAAGAAGTGAGTGGGAGCACCATAGAATTTCTGATGAGTATATGTTATTGACATATTGTTGATTAGAAATGATGTAGAATTTCTGGATAGCATATAGGGTTATTTGAAAAGTGTTTTTCAATGGAAAACCTGGATTAAGCTACTTGAACATTGAGCATCAAGATCTATAAAGATAGATCAAAACGCTTAATATTACTTTCAAATAAATACATATCGTGACAAAATTTTGAAGGAGTTCAAAATAGATCAGCAAAGAAGGAGTTCTTGGCTGTGTTATAAGGTATGAGTATTGAGAAAGACTCAAGACCTGACCACGGCAGAAAAGAGAGAAAGGACGAAGGTCGTCCCCTATGCTTTAGACGTAGGCTCTACAGTATGCTATCCTGTGTACCACACTTGAAGTGTGCATTGCCATGAGTCAGTCAAGGGGTACAAGTGTGATCCAGGAATGGATCACAGGACAGTGGTCAAGGTTATCCTTAGTAACTAGTGGACTAAGGAATTTTCTCGATTATGGAGGTGGTAAAAGAGTTTGTCGTAAAGAGTTACGCCGATGCAAACTTTGACACTAATCTGGATTATTTTGAGTAGTAAACCGGATTCGTACAGTTGAACAGTTATTTGGAATAGCTCCAAATAGAGCGTGGTAGCTGCATCTAGGAGATGACATAGAGATTTGCAAAGCACACACGGATCTGAAAGGTTCAGATACGTTGACTAATAACCTCTCTCACAAGCGAGATATGATCAAACCCCATGGGTGTTGATTCATTACAATCACATAGTGATGTGAACTAGATTATTGACTCTAGTGCAAGTGGGAGTATGTTGGAAATATGCCCTAGAGGCAATAATAAAATGGTTATTATTGTATTTCCTTGTTCATGATAATTGTCTATTATTCATGCTATAATTGCATTGACCGAAAACCGCAATACATGTGTGAATACATAGACCACAACATGTCCCTAGTGAGCCTCTAGTTGACTAGCTCGTTGATCAACAGATGGTCATGGTTTCGTGACCATGGACATTGGATGTCATTGATAACGGGATCACATCATTAGGAGAATGATGAGATGGACAAGACCCAATCCTAAGCATAGCACAAGATCGTGTAGTTCGTTTGCTAAAGCTTTTCTAATGTCAAGTATCATTTCCTTAGACCATAAGATTGTGCAACTCCCGGGTACCGTAGGAATGCTTTGGGTGTACCAAACATCACAACGTATCTGGGTGGCTATAAAGGTGCACTACAGGTATCTCCGAAAGTGCCTGTTGGGTTGGCACGAATCAAGACTGGGATTTTTTCACTCCGTATGACGGAGAGGTATCTCTGGGCCCACTCGGTAATGCATCATCATAATGAGCTCAATGTGACTAAGTAGTTAGTCACAGGATCATGCATTACGGAACGAGTAAAGTGACTTGCCGGTAACGAGATTGAACTAGGTATTGGGATACCGACGACCGAATCTCGGGCAAGTAACATACCGATTGACAAAGGGAATTGCATACGGGATTGCTTGAATCCTTGACATCGTGGTTCATCCGATGAGATCATCATGGAACATGTGGGAGCCAACATGGGTATCCAGATCCCACTGTTGGTTATTGACCGGAGAACATTTCGGTCATGTCTGCATGGTTCCCAAACCCGTAGGGTCTACACACTTAAGGTTCGGTGACGCTAGAGTTGTTATGGGAAATAGTATGTGGTTACCGAAATGTTGTTCGGAGTCCCGGATGAGATCCCGGACATGACGAGGAGCTCCGGAATGGTCCGGAGGTGAAGATCGGTATATTGGACGAAGGGTATTGAAGTCCGGAATTGTTCCGAGGGTACCAGGTGATGACCAGCGTGTCTGAAAGGGGTTTCGGTCCCGGCAACGTTGGGGGGCCTTATGGGCCAAGGGGAGAGGGCACATCAGCCCACTAAGGGGCTGAGAGCCCCTCCCACCCCATCTCACGTAACCAGGAGAGGTGGGGGCGCCACCCCTAGGGCAGCCGCCCCTCCCGGCTTGGGGGGCAAGTTTCCTAGGGGTGGGGGCGCCCAAACCCATCTAGGGTTTCCCCTGTGGCCACCGCCCCTCCCCTAGGGAACCCTAGGGCGCCTCCCCCTCCTCCCTTCCCCCTATATATAGTGAGGGAGAGAGAGGGCAGCCGCACTCCTCCCCTTGCGCAAATCTCTCCCTCCTCCAACACCTCCTGCTCCTCCGTAGTGCTTGGCAAAGCCCTACCGGAGAACCATGAGCTCCATCACCACCATGCTGTCGTGCTGTCGGAGTTCTCCCTCAACTTATCCTCTCCCCTTGCTGGATCAAGAAGGAGGGGACGTCCCCGTGCTGTACGTGTATTGAATGCGGAGGCACCGTTGTTCGGTGCTTAGATAGGATTCGGCCGCGATCTGAATCGCTTCGTGAACGACTCCACCGAACGCATTCTTGTAACGCTTCCGCTTAGCGATCTTCGAGGGTATGAAGATGCACTCCCTCTCTCTCTCGTTGCTAGTCTCTCCATAGATTGATCTTGGTGATGCATAGAAAATTTTGAATTTCTGCTATGTTCCCCAACACTACGGTACAACATCAAGGTCGATTCCTGTTATTTGATCAACCATTCACCGTGTCAAAAATGTAGACGGGGATGCAAGGAGCACAAGGCCTACACATCCAAGCAAGTGGTAACGTGGACTTGTACATCGAGCATCCCAAGCGCAAGCAGAGCTGCAGTGAGCCTGTAGAACGAGCTAGCGTAAGTCCCTGCATTTCATTTAATTCATACTGGCATTCGTGTATGATTAGTGTGTAGTGGCGGATCCATGAATTCAAGTTACCAGGGGCGAACATTTAACTTAAAAAATACGAAGGCACTTGCACTTCGAAAATCAACATAACTTGAGAAATGTGAAGCTACATGCACTTTGAAAACCAGCTAATGATCCAAAGTAGTTCATATTATAGACACTAAATGATGCAAGCACCCAAAAACACAAAATGCAACATGGTGTACAAGGACTACAAACATGGTATGTACCTGCTTGAATTATTCGTCTCTGGCTGAAAATATCGACGTGTAATTGCACCTATAACTAGTGCGCAAACTACATATCAATATATCTATCCTGCACAAGTATGCCAATAGTTTCAAACAACAGATTAGGAAAGTATTTATGCTATTTTTTCATGATACTGGGACTTTCTGGTAGATGGCCTCGACACTTCCTCAAGCTATGAAAATGCACTATAATTTGCTTGTCATCAATGCCTGCAAATCTCTGTCTTTCTCAACATCGCAGATCATCATTAGACACTAAATCCTTCAATGAGTTTGCAAAATGCTTGCATTAGATCCCTAATTAGACACTATATGTTCATCACCAAGAGAATGTAAAATGTTTGCATCAAATCCTTCATTAGCAGTCTGTTCATTAGACACTTTAGGCTCAAGAACAACATGAGCTTGTATGTTTGCATCGGAAACTTGATTAGATACATCAGATTCAGTCAGTTCAGTATTGATTGGGGGAGTTATAAAATAAGTAGAAATTGGTTTCATTTTCTCATAGATTTCCTACATACAAGCAGTTTTACAACACCGTCAGGTTTAACTATTGGCCAGAAAGTGAAGAGTTGAATTAGATATAATCAGGAATGTGATGTACCTGCTTGTTGCGCATGCTACTCTTGCAAGATGCGGCTGTCCGTTTGCGCGAGCTCGATGCCATGCCCGTGCTGCCGCTGCTGCCTCCCATGCAGGCTACACCCAGGGTTGGATCTTCATCTTCTTGTCCTTCCGTTTGCTTGAAGCCCGGTGACCGCCCTCCAACGAGGGCGCGAGGAAGTGCTGTGTCGGTCTGTCCAGCGGCGGCTAGGTTAGGAGTGAACCATACTGGAGGCTGGAGCGAATCAATTGGGATTTTTCCTGCTGTCGATCAATATGGGAGGCACTCGTTTGGGCCACGAGCCTGCTTTAGGGCCTGCCTTGCACTTATGTTATTGGCACATCCAAATTGAAACATTTTTCTTCATTTTTTACATTGCCTGCTAGTGCGTTGGGACGAACAAAACTAGCCTGTGCCAACCTGGACGACTCAAACTAGGTGCACACTTTCTAGCCACCTGAGGCGACCGCCCATACCAGCCCCTATGGTGGCGTCGCCCCTTTTTGCGTGTATGATTGGGTAGTGAAAAATATTCCAGTGGCGCTTTTGATTTACCCATAGAATGGTTGAGTTGCTTGTTTCTATGAACTGAGTTTGCCAATAATGTGAAGGATGCCAGTCTTTTCATCCTATTGTAGATTGCTTAGATCTCAATATGCCAAAAGTAATCGCATGAAATATACAGTAAAACCAGTGTGATGTGTGTGGCTACAACTAGTCTGACTACACGTGCTCATATAACATATCAAGGACGCACCATCTTACCAGATTAACCATTCGACTTACCAATGCAGTGTGGGAAGAAAGAAGTATTGGGATTGCGTATCCAAGCAATTGATGCCATGGACTCCTTCGTACAACCTTGTAAGCGAAAAAGAAGTTGCAGTGTGCCTGTACAAAGAACTAGCATAACTTCAGTTACCTGCTTCTCGGAATTTTGGTTAGCCACTTATTGCAAAATTGTTCAATTATGTTGCTTGGCTTATTTTAGTTTGCTACTGATTACATAATGCCACAGCCTGTTAATCATATTGTAGACTGCGCCTATATATGTGTTTGATACTTACTGTTAAGAATTACATGTTTGCCTTAACTTAAATATCTACTTGTTTCTTTAACTGCTTTGCTGCTGCAACAGCGGGTTACAATGATGTTAATAACTACTTTTCAGCATCCAATTGAAACTCTTTAATTCATTGTTTGTTTAACTGGTTTACTGTTATAACTCCCAGTTGAGATGTTTTGCTAACTTCAACTTTTCTGAATCCAATCAGAACTTTAATGGCAAAACAGGTTAACCCAAGATCAAAGAGCGAGGTCCCCATGGACGTTGTATCATCCCACAGCAGTGGCACCGGCCCATTCGTCCATTATGAATTGCCAACTGCTGATGCTCTAGAGGCTAAACTAGTGGCAGAAAGAGATTCTGCTTCTGCACTTAGAGATGAAGTTGACATGTTGAGGAAGTGAAAGTGCAACTATCCCTAGGTGGTTTTGGTAATTCCTAACAACATATAGCTCATTGAGCTAACATCATTCCAAGATGAACATTTCAGGAAAAGCTCAATGAATGGCATGGCATGGATGAGGAAAGTGGATCCCTCAAAATACTAAGGATAAAAGGATTGGCTCAAGCTCAAAAGCTCAAGACTCTACATTTTACATTTTAGTGATCCAAGATCACATTGAGTCTATAGGAAAAGCCAATACTATCAAGGAGGGATGAGGTGTTGTTTAATGAGTCTCTTGCTCCGTAGTGCTTAGTGATATGCTCCAAAAACCCTCAACTACTTTCTCATATCCACATATGACCCAAACCAAAAGTCAAACTCGGCCCCACCGATTCTTTCTATCTGGCGCCACCGAGTTCAGATGTCATAGCCACTGCCACAAACCCTAGGCAAATTGGTCTCACCGATAGGGATCTTGGTCTCATCGAGATGGGATTGTAATCTCTCTGTTTCCCTTCGTAACGTTTCGGTCTCACCGAGATGAGCGATCGGTCCCACCGAGATTGCAATGTAAACTCTCTGTTTCCCTTTCGTAACGTTTTGGTCCAACCGAGATGAGCGAACCGGTCCCACCGAGTTTACCTGACCAACTCTCTGGTTAGCCTATTACCAAAATCGGTCTCACCGAGTTTGTGTAATCGGTCTCACCAAGATTACGTTATGCCCTAACCCTAACCATATCGGTCCTACCGAGTTGCATGTCGGTCCCACCGAAAATCCTAACGGTCACTAGGTTTACTAAATTGGTCTGACCGAGTTTGTTGATTCGGTCCCACCGAGATTGGTAAATTGTGTGTAACGGTTAGATTTTGTGTGGAGGCTATATATACCCCTCCACCTCCTCTTCATTTGGAGAGAGAGCCATCAGAACGAACCTACACTTCCAACTTACTGTTTCTGAGAGAGAACCACCTACTCATGTGTTGAGGCCAAGATATTCCATTCCTACCATATGAATCTTGATATCTAGCCTTCCCCAAGTTGCTTTCCACTCAAATCTTCTTTCCACCAAATCCAAATCCTGTGAGAGAGAGTTGAGTGTTGGGGAGACTATCATTTGAAGCACAAGAGCAAGGAGTTCATCATCAACACACCACTTGTTACTTCTTGGAGAGTGGTGTCTCCTAGATTGGCTAGGTGTCACTTGGGAGCCTCCGACAAGATTGTGGAGTTGAACCAAGGAGTTTGTAAGGGCAAGGAGATCGCCTACTTCGTGAAGATCTACCGCTAGTGAGGCAAGTCCTTCGTGGGCGACGGCCATGGTGGGATAGACAAGGTTGCTTCTTCGTGGACCCTTCGTGGGTGGAGCCCTCCGTGGACTCGCGCAACCGTTACCCTTCGTGGGTTGAAGTCTCCATCAACGTGGATGTACGATAGCACCACCTATCGGAACCACGACAAAAAAATCCGTGTCTCCAATTGCGTTTGAATTCTCCAAACCCTTTCCCTTTACATTCTTGCAAGTTGCATGCTTTACTTTCCGCTGCTCATATACTCTTTGCATGCTTGCTTGAATTCTGTGAAGATTGCTTGACTTGTGCTAAGATAGCTAAAATCTACCAAAGACTAAAATTGGGAAAAGGTTAAGTTTTTAATTGGTCAAGTAGTCTAATCACCCCCCCCTCTAGACATACTTCCGATCCTACAGGAAGCAAACAGCACAATCACAAGCAGTACTCAAGACAACCATTAAATATTTGGTGGATTTCAAAACGAAGCAAGGTACTTGGTAAGGAAAAAAGGAAATTAAATTCCTACTTGGTAAATCATAGGTGAAATGTTCTTTCCATCGTTGAATAACCTTTGTGTTCTCTGTTCATGTAATCAATCAAACCATTTGTTTTAGAGATCTTGTAATAATTGTTTTTTTTTGTTTTTTGGTTTTTAATTTTATTTGAGCACAAGTATGTATTAATTGATAAGACTCGGAGACATTTCATTTGGATTGCTGTGCCAGGCCTACAAATATGCCAATCGGGCTGAATGTGCATTCAGCAATAGTAGTAGTATAGATGGACCATAAGTGGCACGCATCAGAAAGGGCCAAGATGTTGGCTAAAAAAAGATGATGTTGTAGCCAAAAAAAAGTACAGCGGCCTGGCTTATCTATGTTAGTTGATATTATTGATCCATATACTCTATAAGTGTTTATATGTCTGTTAGTTCTGTACATTCTTGGTTGATTGACTCGGTATTTGAATCTTGATACATCGCTTGTGTACATATCTAAATGGGAGTACACATTATGCTGTGTGTGACATTTGAGTTGGACATGAAGTGTTCCAAATATTCGAATTCACCTTAAACTAGATTCTACCTTCTGAATTTGAGTATCGACATTTGTAAACCATATTCATATATGACAGTGGAATACATCTTTGTTGTCCTTTTGAAGATATATAAAAACACATAGAATGATTTATAAAGATTGATATAGGAATAAAAAATGGATTCAAATTTAGTTGCTAGGGTAAACGTGGATGCTTATTGTCCCAAAATTCGAAAGAAGCGGCAAAATGTCCACTTCCACGTCGAATGCCCAAAGCCAAGTGTTTGGGAGATGGAAATTACTGTCTACCCATTACACGGACAATCCATCGGCCCGATTTCCACTGCTCTAAATAGGGGTAGGTTAGTAACTTCAATTAGATGTGACACGGCCGCCTCTGAGCCCATTCCGACACGGTGGGTGTCAAACATGGGCGGAAAAACACATTTGATTCAAGCTCGTCCGAAAGACCTCTATTTCTCCCTCCATTCCCCATTCATACACGATGGGCGGCAAAACAAACTCGACTCGGCCGAAATCGATGTCGGCAAATATTTTCAATAGGGGCAGGTTTGTAACTTCACTCAGACGTGACACAACCACCCTACCTGTCAGCCCCGTTCATACACCGTGGGCGCCAACTATGGGCGCCAACCACCCTCTCCTCGCCCTAAATCGCTCTGGGCAAATATTGGCGAGATGCAAGATTACCGTCCTATCCCCAACCAACGAGATGTCCAAATTTTAAACGGGGGCTAAGTTCGTAACTTTCCCATATTTCAGGCAGGCGCGTCCCAAAAACATGGTTCCCTGTACCTCTCCCTCCATTTTCCGATTCATACACCGTCCACGCTAGAACACCCCATCCCCACACCAGCCTCCGTCCGCCACCCCATCCATTGCCGCCGTCCTCCACCACATCCATCGCCACCGTCCTCCACCATGCCGGAGCGCCTACCAAGACCGCATTGTCCACTGCTAGAGATGGACGTTTCTCATCCACGGTGATGGACCAATAGCCTTGCATCATGTCCTCTCGCTTCATCGGTGTCGTCGTCCTCTTTGTCGGGGCCGCTCACACGACCTTATCTTCCACCGCAACGGGACTTATCCCCTGATGCACTCGTCTACCATTGCAGATCTGCTTCAACACCAGCGACAGCCATCGCACCCCCGATGCCTACACGGCGCCGCAAGAGAGGTGGCACTTCATATCTCCTCAACTTTTTGATCTCAACCAGAAAATAGATCTTAACTTGGTTACTCTACTTTCCTTCCAGCTCTTAGAATTTAGTTCTTAGTTCGAAGCAAACAATGGATGCTAAATATCATTTCTCCGGTTTGCAGCTTCAAATCTGCCATGGCACAACCATAATACAGTTTAATTGATCATGTTGGTTCCGTGGTGGTTTCTTTAATAGAAATCGGAGGGGAAACCCTCTTTTGCTAAAAAATATGCTTAGAGTTTCCCCCTTTTATGATCACTATACGATCAGAACACGTGCTTCTTGTCATAATAACACTGCTCCACCCATCAAGCTAAACAAGCTTAGTTGTTCAAATACGAATATGATATTATTAAAATAGAGTTGTTTAATTGGTCAGCTAAATATACCTAAATTAGTTTTGAAAATGCATGTTCGCCGCTCGGGTGTGTATCTCTACAGGGTGCCCATGGTGGGCCGGCTCACCCTGGGATTTTAGGTCGTCCCAGGCCCCGGTTCCCCTCTGTTCTGCTGCGCGCTTCCGATCTCTACTCGCCCCCAGCCGCCTGCCTCGCCGGCGACTTGCCGTCCCCGGACGGCATGACTCTAGGAGGAGACGCCGGACTAATAGGAGGCCAGGAGCCGCTCGCCCAACAGCGTCACCGCTGCCCAGGCGCGCTGCCGTGCCTACCTTCCTAGTCCGTTCAGGGCTCAGGCGTGTAGCACCCACCAAGCTAACCCGATTTATCCTGAGATACATCCTCAACACTCAGCAGCCACTCCTCATCACCCATTTTCTAATTGATTCATTACTCATTAGGCAGGACTGTCATTAGGGTTTGTTGTGTGCTCAGTGCTACCTACACTTAATGGTTCAGATGTATTTCGGTAATCTTTAGTACCTCTAAAGTTCACAGGGTTTTCAAAATTCCGGCCCTCGGAACAGACACTAGTCATTTTGGATTGTTGGTTGTAGTGACATTGACCCAGATTACTACTACAAGCCAGGGTTGTTGACAATTTTACTTGTCTTTCTTACTCATTCAATATAATATCCAATTATTCACAACGATTATTTGCAAACAATAAGTGCTAGACAAACTTCTTCATTCAGATTTTGGACGGTCTCTTACTGCAGTTACAATTCTGCATACTTGTCCTAGTAAGCTCACAAGTAAATGATTGATTCACTACATCTATGCTTGCCTTGTCATTTTTGTTGTCAATATTCTTTTAGGGTGGACCACCCTATTTCTAAATACGGGAACCGTAGACATGAGTGAATAGTATTTCTCTATGTGATCTCTTCCATCATGTGTGGGCAACGAACACTACATTGTGTAGAAAGAAAGTGCCATTTCTCGCTTTTACATAGGTTTCGATCTTTTACATGGAATACAATCTACCTACTTGCTTTGTGTCGCACTACCAACTCTCCACCCTTGAAGCTAAACATTATGCCACTCATAATTGCTTTATTTATTTGTTCAAATACAAATTTCATATGATTATAATGTTCCTACTTCAGTTTTGAAATGTGTGCCTGCCTGTTATAGAGACATAAGGGATTTGTATCTCTGTGTGTGGTCTGGTCAGCATGGTTGGGGGGTGAACTTTGCATATGCAGGGGTTTATAGGGAGACACTCTTCGAGTTGAATCCGCAATGCATTCCATAGATAATCTGACTACTTTTTATGTTTTCATGAATCTCACAGTCTGAACAACATCATAATGATTATGAGCTTGCGCGCATGAAAAGAATAAAGTAGAACAATGCCATGGCTGTCAAACTTGGCATTAAGGGACTAAAATCAAGTCTGGATGCAATGCAATGCAATGCAAATGCTCTCCACCTACAGATTCATGCTCAGAATATGATCCTAACAGTGATTCTGAGCTAGAGGGAGACCTAAGTCAATGTAGCTCCCTAGTGGAGGAGTCAGAGGAAGATGCCCTATCTTATTCACCCATCAAGGTACTTGCTCTAACTTTCCAAGGTTACATTGCTCGCACATATCTTGCAACTGATGCTTTGCATTGCTTCTACTTTGTTGAACTGCCATTAGCTTAGTTTACACATCGTGTATGTGAATATGCCCTGCCTATCCATTTTCAGTACATATTCCATCTGTCATCATACCATATTTATCCATTCAAATGTTGTTCTTGTGTATCAGACGTTCAAAAGGAAGAGGGCGATTGCTGATCGTGGAGGAGCACAAGCAAAGTATTTGGAAAAGGTAGTGGCACCTGATAAATCAAATAGCCCATTAGGTGTAGTTGCAATATCACCTGACCCACAAAACACCCCAACTCTAGCAGACTCTAGCCCTACTACACCGGTCATTTCTGATGCCCCAACTCAGCAGACCCCAACTGCAGCAAACAGTATGATTATGCCAGTTGACATAGCACCAGCTCTACGACGCAAAACCCCCATTCCAGCAAAGAGTACACCAAATCCAGTTGCCAAATCCCTTTTAGAACCAGAGAGAGCCCCAATTGCAGCAAATAGGACCCCTGTTCCATTTCTTCCCAGTTTAGAAGACGAAGCTTATGTTGTTGTCAGGAACTTTGTGCGCATTTTTCCTTCATGGAAAGATTATACTGCAGACACAGAACAATTTCCAGTCTTCCTCCGCAACTTACATGTAAGTAATGTACTAATGTTATTCATGGTCATTACTGCATATGTTTCTGCTGACAGAAGACACAAGACTTCATTCTTTTAAATAGGCGAGGAGCAAACTGGATTGTGAAGACGAGAAAGGGTTGGTTGCGCTTTTCAAGCACTCATTGATGAAGTATCGTTCCTACCTGAGGCAAGCGCACTTCGATGGCAAGCCTCTGAACGAAATTTCTATAAAGTCTCCGGTGCTACATTTATCCGATGGTGACTGGAATAATCTTGTTACACATTGGTCTCAGCTGCAGCGTAAGGTATTGTCTATGATATCACATCACAATTTGAACTACATTTCTGCATTTTCCTTAATGTCTCACTTGTACGAAAACTGTTAGCAGAAGAACATTCGTTCTCAAGGGACCACAAAATCTCGCAACTATACTGCACACTGCATTGCTCTTGTGAGTACCTCTTGCCCTGTATGACCATACTTACTTTCACAGCTGTTTGATTATGTAGCATCACTGCACATGTTAGCCTCGTAATCGTCCATTTGGTGGACATTATAAGATCAGTATGGACTCTTACATAAATTTAGAATCAACCCAATGCTTTTGAAGAGGTTTAGCTCTGCAGTCCTCTTGTAAGGACTGAATGTGGTCTATCACTGTACTTACATTAACAGCTACTCCCTCCGTCCCATAATATAAGAATGTTTTGTACAGTACACCAGTGTTCAAAACACTCTTGTATTATGGGAAGAGGGATTTGTTCATTGTGTAGCATTCTGCATCTTATCTCCCCTGCCCACCATTTATAAAAAAGATCAGATCTATATTTAATCTTACCAACAAGTAGAATATAGACAATGCCAGTGCAGAAGTGTAGCCCATTGCTCTTGTCAGTACATTTGTCCTGTAACGCTTGTACTTCCAGGGATTGGTAGTTTATTATGTAGCATCAATATGGATCTTATCTTCATTATCCTCTATCCCTTCCAGTATTATCATATCTATAATTACTCTCTACAAAATGTAGAGTACAAGCAATGCTTATGAAGAAGATTCTGTGCTGAAATTCTTGAGTTATCCTTCCCTTGACATGGAGAAGGGCATTATAAAGCCGGTGTTAACTGTTAATGTAAGTCAGTCCTTCTAAAGCCTTTATCCTCAACTGTTGTTTAATTTTCTCATACTCCCTATCGTTTACTGCTGTTTAGTTTGTTGTTTCTACCAAAATGCATGTTCGCAAGAACTGTAAGTTCTAAGTTTTACTTGTAAAACCAAATTCCTTATTCATACCATGCACATTACTTAATACTCCTTATATGTATGCTTGTTTTGTGGATCTATAATCTAGTGTGTGGTGAAGCAGCCCACGTTTGCACCTTGTCATCTCCTATTTTATCTTACTGATGTGGCTGATGATATGAACAATATGCCATGCACATTATCCAAAATAGATACAATGATTTTCTTTGCCCTTCATCTATGCTTGTTATGTTGACATGGTAATCCAGTAGTGTGGTGAAGCTCCTCGCATTATGAACAATGCCAAATTATGCTATTGATATTTTGTACTTACTCTTTATTTTCTAATTTGAAATTGGATGGAATTGACATCACAGTTATCATGTTTGTTTATACACGTGCAAAACCTGTCATCTCTCTGCTTTGTTTCAGGGTGATATGCCTGATGGCATGCACAAGTCTGCTGAAGGTTGTGAGACAAACCCAACATATATTGCAGCAAAGAAGGCAAAACATCTTGAAGATAGCGAGACAACCCCAAAGTCTTGTCTTGATGCAGTGTTCAAGTTACTTGAGACTAGCAGTCAGACAAGCTCACAGAATTCGTTGTCTGAATCAGTTCGACTTCTTCAGTACCAAGTTCTAGCAGAAAGGCATTCTGCAACTCAACTTCGCCTTGAAGTCCTATCTCTAAGGAAGATTGCGGAGAACACCAATGAGAACCTCATCGCTAAACAGCTACACCTGGAAGCTATGATCGACATGCTAGGCCGGTCTCACAGCCTTGCTCAGCAGCTTGCGTAGCAGTTCCCCCGCAAGGCTAACCTTTCTTGAACTGTCTTGGAAGTGGTCTTAGTTCAGTATTATTTTGTTACGCTGCAATGGTGCCCAGTTTTTGTAATCTGCTTCTTCGTTGCGCTTTATGATCACTGGTGGCGAACTTTGATGCCCAGTGGATGTAATATACCTTAAATACTTTATTGTATAGTGTAGGTTTATTCTTAGTTACTATGCCGTAATTTCTTTATTGTATAGAGTAGGTTTGTTCTTAATTCCTACTAGTTACTGCCATCATTCGCTATCTGAAAAAAATCAGATGTAGTCGACCAGGCCGAAACATTTGACTCTAACGGGCCTGGTTTTTAGCGGGCCACAATTGGGCCGGCCTGCGTCTTTCTTGGGCTCGAATGATTGGGGCCTTCACACATTGCGCCAAGCCCAAACTTACACCAGCCTATATTTTAGTTGGCCTTTTGTCGACCTAGCGCTTAGTTTGGCCCAGGTAGCATTGGGCCATTAACAGGTTGAATATTGTGCTAGCCTGTTACGGGCGAGATGAAACCACGGGCCTTTAGATGGCCAAAATGCATGTTGGGCCTCAATTTTCACTAGTCGTCGACGGGCCTTCAGCAGGCTGAAATGTAGATCGTGCCTTTTTGGGCCCAGTTAGCTCACGGGCCGTTACCAGGCCGAAACATATCTCGGGCCTTAGTTGGCCCACTGATATCATGGGCCTTTAATTGGCCGAAAGCTTAGTACAGGCATCGACGGGCCGAATTACGCGACAGGCCTTTAACAGGCCCGAAGTCACATTGGGTTTAACTGTTGCCACCTTTAGCACGGGCCGTTAGTGGGCCCGATGTCCCATCGGACCATATATGGCCCATGGGCAGCACAAGCCATTCCCAGGCCGAAAGTCACACCGGGCTGAAATGGGCCCATGTCTACATCAGGCCTCTAACAGGCCGAAAGTCACACTGGGCTGAAATGGGCCCATGTCTACATTAGGCCTCTAATAGGCTGAAATTCACTGGGCCGTAGTTGGGCCCAAATATTCGGCGAACAATTAACGGGCCAGATCTGGCTTCGGGCCGCAAATGGGCCCAAATATTGGGTGAACAATTAACGGGCCAGATCTGGCTTCGGGCCATAAATGGGCCCAAATTTTGGGTGAACAATTAACGGGCCAGATCTAGCTTCAGGCCGTAAATGGGCCTTTATTAAGCAGGTCGTTATTGGGTTGGCCCACTAGTACCTGATTAAGTACTACTGGCCTTTGACTAGGCCGACGTTTTTAACCTATATGGGCCTCTGTTGGGCCCAACCACGTGTCGACGTATCATAGGCATGTCTCCTCCAATGGACGGGCGACATCTGGCCCACTGACGAGCTGACAGGTGTTCCCTTCGGCCAATCAGAATTTTACACGTGGAAATTTCCCATTGGTCCGGGCTGTTAACGGGTTACCGGATCCAAAACCCGACCCGATCGCTTAACGGTGTTCCGTTACGGTGGATGCCACGTGTCGGTCACCCTTGACGAAAGCACTTCTGTGACGCGTGATTTATAGTCATGGAAGTGGACACTTCCGTGATGATAATTTTGGTAATGTCATGGAACACTTCTACGACAGCACAGGTATGACTATCTTGATTCTGTCATAAAATCGTCATGGATGTACATGCATGACAAAAACACGACCTACTGTGACAAACATGTATCATCACGGAAGTGTATTTTTTTGTAGTGCAATTGAAGGTATTATGTAGTATTTCATTAAACATCCTAGCTTGACTCCAATATGCACATGGTGACACCACCTTCCTTGTGAGTGAGCCGAGCATCCAATGTATCTCCAATTGTTCCTAGAACAACAACACAAACAAAATGGTACCCAAACTCATTGGGACCAAAGAGTTAGAAACACCAATACATAGGACAAACTCCACATAAATATGTGCACATAGATATGAAAATAAATATCATGCACATCTCATCCAGTTTGAGACTTGGTGGAGTTTCCCCTATATATTGGGTCAAAGAAATAAAGCATGCCAAAGAAAATACATGAAGTAAATATGCATGTTAAAGACTTTCAAGAACCAATACCAAATGAAAAAGGAATACCAAGTGAAAAGGATACCAAATGAAGAAACCATCACTTGGAAGATATCAATTAAAATATACATCAAGGAACGAGATATCCATTGATACACGCAAAAAATATGTCGAACTCCCAAAAGAGAGAATGGTTCCAAACAAACCAAATGCTCTACAAAGTTTCATGATGGCACAAAGTACCAAGAAGAAACGGTTTGCGTTCCACCAACTCACACTTGATAAGGATCACAAGATGAGCGTTCTAAGAAAAATAGGATAGCTCCCCCAAGCATTGTGCATTATAGAGAATTTGCATTTGAATACAAAATGCACACGATGGGATCACCACTTTCACTATATCTATAAAAACACTAGACACACTCAAGGAATTAACAAGATCCACAAGTGGTATGGAATACAATGGGAGTTGACACAATCTTGGGCAAGAGATAAGGCAAATAAAAGAAAAGGCCAATGAAACGATGATCAACATCTACTACCACACATACGTGAGTAGAAATTGTCAAAAGGCAAGAAGATTTTGGAAATAATTCCCGGTGGTAGATAGCAAGGATATCCATTATCATCTTCACAACAAACACAAAAGCAATTTGCAACTTGTAGAGCTAACATGCCACCTAGGAACAAGATAATTTACAATATCAATTCTAGGTGACAATATCTCAAATGCACACATTTTATAGGCTTGTAATTTGCACATAGCACATTACTCCCCCATAATGTGATACCAAAGAAAACTTCACAAGAGGCAATAAGAATCCAACAAGAGATAATTAATGGACTATTTAGAATTTGAGTTTCTCATGAGAAGACATACCACATAGAGACTAGATAACCTTGGAATATCAATACTAGGTGATATTACTCATGTACACACATTTGTAGGATCATGAAATGCCCAAGGCACATCACTACCTCAAAATGGGATGTTCCATTAATCTCTCATAAGAGCCAACTAAGATAAAACAAGAAGCATAAAGGCTCAACACACGACACACACGTACATGATGTGCAAACCAACACAGACATACTTGATTGCTCAACATAAGCGAACTGGAAGCACAACATATACAAACACATGCAAGTTACAGAACCACAACATGCAAAGGGGGCAAGTAACTTTCAATGTGAACAAATTAAGTACAAGTTACCACCAGGAGGCACATTGGATATTAGATAGAAACCCAATTGACTTGGCTTGAGACAATAAGAATAATGAAGTCCCCTTAATTCTTCATAATGTAGCCAAGTATCCAATGCCCTCCAAAGACACCTATTGATCAAGTTTGAGCTTGTTGGTCCCCAACCAAGTTGGGTCCTAAGAGGTTAGTCACAATAGGCTTGGCAACCCAAATGGTTCTTTGCTTGAAACCACTTTGAGTACCAACAAACCTGGCAAACACATTGCCAACCTTATCCTTCCCAAGAGAATAGATATCATCAATAATAATTGGGTTGGATAAGTTAACGTTACCGCTAGTGCATGAAGAAGTGAGGTGACCTTTCTCACGACATAGGTAGCAACGTCTACTCTTCACTTTCTTCTCACTTAATCTCTCAACTTGAGAAGCATTAGCTTGAGTTTTCTTGGGAAGAGGCCTTTCTTCAACTTGAGGTTGAGCATGAGAGTGAACTTGTGGCCGCTTCCCTTGTTGCTTGTCACTATTGGGCTTCTTCTTCGATGGGCAAGATCTAACATGATGCCCTTCAACTTTGCACTTGAAGCAAACAATCTTGGCAGAATTCTTGACTTGTTCTTGGCCCTTCTTCTTGTTCATCTTGGACTTCTTCTTCTTGTTGGAGTTGAATCCAAGTCCACCTTTGTCGTTGGGGGATTTTTGCGCACTCAAGATATTGTTGAGTGTGGATTTCCCTTCATGACTCTTTTCCAAGTCTTTCTTCAAAGAAGTGACTTGGGCCTTGAGCTCTTTGATTTCCTCTACATGGTTAGTCTCGACAGAAGTACTAGAGGAAGTATAAGCTTCATTGTTAGAGCAACAAGGAAATGAAAGAAATTCATCACAAGATGTACCAACATTGTGAGTAGATGAACTACAACGACTAGCACATGGCAATGTAGCATTTTGACTTGAAGTAGTGCTAGTATCCACATGAGTTCACTAGATGTTACCTTAGCAATCATGGCCTCATGAGCTATCTTTATCACATTATGGGATACTAGAATATCATCATGAGATCTTGAGACCTTTTCATGACTTTCTTCCAATTTCTCATAATTGCTAGATAGCAACTCAAGTTGAGCCTGTAGCTCAACATTTTCCTTCAAAATGGATGCTTCACAAGTAATAGAGTTCGTAGCACAAGCATCATCATTAACAACAAGAGGAGAGGACAACTTGCCAAGCTCTTTTAAATAAGGAGCTTCAAGTTGAGCATGAGACTCGGTGAGTCTGATGAGCTCACCCTTCATGACCCTTGAGCCATTTTTGAGGTGCTCAAAATCCTTAAGGAGTTTAGCATGAGCAACTTCAAGCTTAGCATTTTTAGTTTTGAAATCATTGGCAACCTCAAGTGCTCTATCATGAGATTCCTTTATTCTAGATAATTCTAGAGCAAAGTTCTCCTCAAGAGATTCCTTGGTGGTTTGTTCAAGTTCAAGAGCTTGAGAGAGGTCCGCAATCTCATCTGCGTAATCACGCTCATGACCTTCCATTTTATCAATGGTGACCTCATGCTCCTCGAGATGAGATTCCAACTCCTCAATGTATTTCTTGCCATCAATGGCAATAGATATGACTTCCATGAAGTTGGAACGAGCAATTTTATTCTTATGAAGAGCTTTAAAAATCATTTCTCCCTTAATTTTTAAGAAAGCAACATTACCATTCTCTTCATCATTATCCTCATCATCATTAGCATTAACATCATCATCAAGAGACATATTGGGGTTCAAAGTAGGAGATACCTTTGAAGCCTTAGCCATAAGGAAAAAACAAAGATGATGATGTAGGATCCCTTGAAGCACCGTTCAAGACCACATCTTGTTCGATGGAGTGTTGGGTCTCCTCTACATTGTTAGCACAACAACTCAAGGAAATACATGCATTTTTTATCATGGCAACAAGATATAGCAAGTATATCATCATGAGATTTATTCAAGCAATTTCTACATGACATGCACAAACTATCAACACAATAATGTGAAACATGTAAGGTGCACGAAGTGTTAAAGTCCAAAGATGGAGCATTGCAATAAAATAGTGATGAAGAGTCATCAACGATAAGCACACTATCATCATTGTAATGACCAACACTACTCACCATAGCATTACCTTGTGGCAATCCACATGTAGGTGAAGTAGAAGCAGTTGAGAAGGCAACACGACCGGAGGTGTAGGGAGAACAATCATCCCCACAAATGTTGGACACACCACATTTATCTTGAAGCTTTGTCCACAACTCATGAGCATCCCAGAATGGCATGAGTTGAAACATAACTACATTGCTCAAAGCATCGAAAAGCACATTAGAAGCTTGAGCATTGAGATAAGAGTTTTTCTCATCCTCTAAAGATAATCTTTGGGGATCCTTTGGAGGAGAAAAACCCATATCTACAATTCGCTCTAAATTTGGGTCCATGACCCTAAAGAGATTAAGCATGCGAATTACCCAAACTTCAAAATTTGTGCCATCGAAACTAAGGGTGTCTGTCGGTGTCAAAACCGGCGGATCTCGGGTAGGGGGTCCCGATCTGTGCATCTTAGGCTAATGGTAACAGGAAGCAAGGGACACAATGTTTACCCAGGTTCGGGCCCTCTTGATGGAGGTAAAACCCTACTTCCTGCTTGAATAATATTGAAGATATGTGTAGTACAAGAGTAGATCTACCACGAGATCGTAGAGGCTAAACCCTAAGAGCTAGCCTATGATGGTATGATTGTAATTGTGATCGGCCTTCTAAGGACCATCCTCTCCAGTTTATATAGACACCGGAGAGGGCTAGGGTTTACATGGAGTCGGTTACAAGGAAGGAAATGTAATATCCGAATCACCAAGCTTGTCTTCCACGCAAAGGAGAGTCCCATCCGGACACGGGCCGAAGTCTTGAGTGTTGTATCTTCACGCTTTAATAGTCTGCATGATGTATACAGTCCGGCTGTCTGGATACCCCCTAATCTAGGACTCCCTCAGTGTCAAAGAATCATAATCCCCTAGTCGACATCTTTACTCTCTAGGCGGTTAATCCTAATAAAGAGAGACGAGGCTCTTATACCAATTGAAAGATCGTGGATGTCGCCTAGAGGGGGGTGAATAGGCGCTTTTAAAATAATTACGGTTTAGGCTTGAACAAATGCGGAATAAACCTAGCGGTTAATTTGTCAAGCACAAAACCTACAACAACTAGGCTCACCTATGTGCACCAACAACTTATGCTAAGCAAGATAAACAACTATGTGATAGCTAGATATATAACATGAAACACTATGGCTGTCACAAGGTAAAGTGCATAAGTAAAGGGCTCGGGTAAGAGATAACCGAGGCACGCGGAGACGATGATGTATCCCGAAGTCACACCCTTGAGGATGCTAATCTCCGTTTGGAGCGGTGTGGAGTCACAATGCTCCCCAAGAATCCACTAGGGCCACCATAATCTCCTCACGCCCTCACACAATGCAAGATGTCATGATTCCATTAAGGGACACTTAAGGGCCGTCACTGAACCCGTACAAATGGAAACCCTTGGGGGGCCGTCACCGAACCTGTACACTTTGGCAACCCTTGGGGGCGGTAACCGGTACCTGTGAAATTGCTTGGGGCGATCTCCACAACCTAATTGGAGACCCCAACGCTTTCCCGGAGCTTTACACCATAATGATTGAGCTCCAAATACCACCAACCGTCTAGGGTGCCTAAGCACCCAAGAGGAACAAGCTCAAGGGTACCAAGCACCCAAGAGTAATAAGCTTCTCAACTTCTAACTTCCATGTATCACCATGGAGAACTCAAACCGATGCACCAAATGCAATGACAAGGGCACATGGAGTGCCCAAGTCCTTCTCTCTCAAATCCCACCAAAGCAACTAATGCTAGGGAGGAAAATGAGAGGAAAAACAAGAAAGAGAACACCAAGAACTCCAAGATCTAGATCCAAGGGGTTCCCCTCACATAGAGGAGAAAGTGATTGGTGGAAATGTGGATCTAGATCTCCTCTCTCTTTTCTCCCCAAAACTAGCAAGAATCCATGGAAAGATTGAGAGATAGAAAGCTTGAAGATGGTCAAAAATGGGGGAAGAACATGAGCTCAAAGGATAAGGTTCATTGGGGAAGAAGACCCCCTTTTATATGTGGGGGAAAATCCAACCGTTATGCTCATAGCCCGCACAGAGCGGTACTACCGCTCATGGGAGCGGTACTACCACTAGGGCGGTGGACGCCCTTTGAAAAACAACAGCGAGGAGGCAAAAGGCCAGTAGAACCACCGGAGCGGTACTACCGCTCATCCTCACGGTACTACCGCTAGGGGTAGCGGTACTACTGCTTGCAAGC
Organism: Triticum dicoccoides; assembly: GCF_002162155.2. NCBI lineage: Eukaryota > Viridiplantae > Streptophyta > Magnoliopsida > Poales > Poaceae > Triticum > Triticum dicoccoides. Next base: position 544,747,072 of record NC_041387.1, on the reverse strand, counting down.
GGTATTAAAAAAATACATCCGTGCCTACCACCGCTGGACTTAATACGAGATTTTGGTCTGGAGCAGAAGTAGCCACGGTAGTAGTCATGGTAGTACCGCTCTAGAGTGGTAGTAAAAAACTACATCCCCTCCAAGCGGTAGTAGCCGCGGTAGTACCATTGCAGCCTTTTAAGGGCACCAAAACTGCTACAACTTCTGTAAACGGATTCCGAGTTCAATGAAACCAAGTTTGTTGGAAAGCTAACGAATGGGCTAACATAATCTTCATATAAATAACAATAAGAAGAAAATTATAAAAGGCCCATAAGAAAATGGTGAGAACCCTTCCTTGAATAAGACTGGTAAAACCTCCAACACCGAAAACACAATAGAAGAAGCATATGAAATCCGTTTTCGATGTACTAGAGCTTGTCACGAAGATAACCACAATCTCTAAAACCTCAAAAAGAGAAAATACAAATAAGAATCAAGAAAGATGATGCAAGGATGCAATGGTTTGAGCTCTCGACGAGTGATACGAGCAAGCTACTCACTTGAGAGCCCCCCTTGATAGTACGGCTATCGATCCTATAACCCGGTCTCCAAACTATCACCATGAGACCGGTAAAGTAGAAAACCTATCAAGGGAAAACCTTTGCCTTGCACCAAGTCCACTTGAGCTATATGATGACGATCTTGACTCCTTCAAGTTGGACCACCTTTCTTGATTGCGTTGGCTCGATGAAGGCTAGTTGATTGCTCCCCCATACTCCACTATGGGTGAGTCACTCTTCGTCACACCTTCACAAGTCCATTGTCACCACAATGGACGACAAGCTACAAGCATGATTTCTTCATGATGCTCCACTTGAACTTGCACAACACAACCTTGATTTGATGTCACCCTCCATGGGTTGTATGTGATCTTCCTCTTGACGCAAGCCCATGGAAGCAAACCTAACCCCACATAGAACTCTCATAAAGACCATGGGTTAGTACACAAAGCGCAATGGAAAATGCTTACCAAACCATGAGATCACTTGATCCCACTCGGTGTATCTTCTATGCTTTGTGTGAAATCTTCTCTCTTCACAAAGATGATGTCTTGAAGATACGCATGAATGTCCACACAATCTTCTTCTTCAAGACATGCTAGCAATTAGCTCAACACTCACTAGACCAATCTTTGAATAGATCCTTGGATACCACCTTGGTCAATACATAAACTCCTTGAAACCAACAAATGGACTTCAAGAAAAGCCCATGGACAAATCCTACGAATATAACTCAATGCAACCATTAGTCCATATAGATTGTCATCAATTACGAAAACCAAACATGGGGGCACTGCATGTTCTTTCAGCGGGTCGTCTTCATCCCCCACCTCATGAGAGGCCTAGGGTTCCTGTTGCACCCTGTCGTGTGCGAGATCATGTTTTACTTCCTCCACCTGCCTCCTTCATCATGGTCTGCGAGGCCTTCCTCCGCATTGAGCCACACTTTGGACTATGGCTGAAGATCTTCGGCGTCAAGCCGAAGTCCAGCGGCTCCGAGCTCGCAAAGGGCGGAGGTGCTATGATAAGCAAGAACCAGAAGGTTGGATGGTTCAAAGGTACATTCATAGATACCATCAAGGAGTGGTAGTGTGAATGGGTTTACATCACCGAGCCATTCGCCGCCAGCCAGGATGAGGTCCCGGCGTTCTCGGCTGGGCCCTCGAAGAAGCCAGTGTCCTGGAAGAAGAAGGGCATGGACTAGGGGAACCCTGAGGAGGTAACAATGCTGCTCCAGAAGATTGATTTCTGGGCAGACAAGAAGGACCTCCAGCTGGTGGATGTGGTGAACGCCATGCTCTATCGCCGCATCCTACCACTCCAAGCTTAGGAAACCCTGATGTGGGTACATAAGCCCGTGGACGAGGTACCCTCAACCACTTCTTCCGCTCCACCTCGGCTAGGATGTGGATGCTACTGTTCAAACTGTCCGAGGACGGATTCTCGGCCGAAGGGAGCGACCGTGCCTTCAAAGCCGGCCATGACGCCTGTGAGGTAACTCTAAGTGCACAATTTTAAGAAGGCAAATCCTCCAAAGGGCAGGGAAGGCCTCCGAACAAGGGAGACCTCGGTCACCTGATCCGAGGAGACCCATGCCTCTTCCACCCACGAGGACGACGTGGAAGATGACACAGGGGGAAATCCTTCCCTTAAGGGGAAGAGGGCAGCGTTCGAGGGCGCCAAGGAAGAAGCACGGCCTAAAGGCCTAAAGAGGCCGCGTAAGGCCTCCGCCGATCCCGCCAGCAAGCCAACCCCACTAGAGAAGGATAACTTCTCTGACGAGTTGGACAGGGACCTCCTCGAGATGGGGAGAGAGAAGTCGACGCCTCGGATGTAAGCAATCTCAAACTGATTTGGATTCAGAAACTTGTTCCTTGAATGAAACTTACAAAGGCGGTTCTGCATCCCGCCAAGGTCACACCTTAGCGGCGACACCTCGGGAGAGTTTCCACCAACAGACAGCGGGTTTCCCGAGCCCGCCAAGACCCCCTAGCTCTTAAGGGGCTGGGGGAAGCATCTCCCGGTCTGGCCCCTCCTGTGAACACAACGGGGGCCGAGGTGCCGGTTACCATGGCCGAGGCTGGTACCTTGGCCACACAGGACTAAGGGGAGGCAATCTCCAAGGTCCACAAGGAAGGGCTGAGCCAGACAACAACTCAACCCGAACTATCTTCGGCGCCAACGCCAATGCCGGAGACCCTCGTTCCCAGCACCTCGGTGGTGGGCATAGAGGTTGTGTCGCCCCGCATCCCACCCTAGAGCGGGCCACTGCGGTATGGGCGGAAGATATGGAGACAGCCTTAACAGACTCCTCCATCGTAGAAGAGTAATGTGCCCTGATCGACACGACACTGTAGGGCTTCCAGTCCACAAAGGCCGGAATGCGCGAGGTCTTCAAAGGCATCGTCAAGAGCTTGGAGGTATATCTCCTTGCATTAATAGCACCCTTTAGTCTTAGAATTCCTTTTGTTTGAAGACTTATATCGTGGCGTAGCACTTATAAGAGCGTAGCTAGCCAGTAGTCCCCGAGCCTGAAGCAAGTTTAAAGAATCTAGCTTTGGGATCGAAGTATATTATCATAACGCGCTGAATAGTAGCCCCCAAGACCCTAGATGGTCTTCGAAAAAGGATGGGTGATGTCTGCTAAAACTACGTCGGTATTTCCCGAAAGAGGAAGGGATGATGCAGTATAGCGATGGTAGGTATATCCCTTAGTGATGAGACCAAGGTTATCGAACTAGTAGGAGAACCTCCTCATACCACGTAAACAACACCTGCACACAAATAACAAATACTTGCAACCCGACGTGTTAAAGGGGTTGTCAATCCATTTCGGGTACGGCGCCTCAAGATAGGCAAATAATGTGAGGTAGAAGTGGTAGATAGGATAAATAGATCGCAGAACAAATAAATTGCAGCAAGGTATTTTTGTATTTTTGGTTTAATAGATCGGAAAATAAATGCAAAGTAAAATAGATCGCAAAGGAAAATATGATGAAAAGAGACCTGGGGACCGTAGGTTTCACTAGTGGCTTCTCTCGAGAAAAATAGCAAACGGTGGGAAAACAATTACTATTGGGCAATTGATAAAACTTCAAATAATCATGACGATATCCAGGCAATGATCATTATATATTTATATAGGCATCACGTCCAAGGTTAGTAGAGCGACTCTTGCCTGTATCTACTACTATTACTCTACACATCGACCGCTATCCAGCATGCATCTAGTGTATTAAGTTCATGGAAAAATGGAGTAATGCAATAAGAACGATGACATGATGTAGACAAGATCTGTTTATCTATTGCTTAGATATAGATCCCATCTTGTTATCCTTAGTAGCAACGATACATATCTGTTGGTTCCCCTTCTGTCACTGGGATCAAGCACCGTAAGATCGAATCCACTACAAAGCACATCTTCCCATTGCAAGATAAATAGATCAAGTTGGCCAAACAAAACCCAAATATCGGAGAAGAAATATGAGGCTATAAGAAATCATGCATATAAGAGATCAAAGAAGACTCAAATAACTTTCATGGATAAAAACATAGATCTGATCATAAACTCAAAGTTCACCGGATCCCAACAAACACACCGCAAAAAGGCTTACATCATATGGATCTCCAAGAGACCATTGTATTGATAATCAAGAGAGAGAGAGGAAGCCATCTAGCTACTAACTACGGACATGTAGGTCTACAAAGAACTACTCATGCATCATCGGGAGGCACCAATGGAAGTGGTGAATCCCTCCGTGATGGTGTCTAGATTGGATCTGGTGGTTCTGGACTCTGTGGCTGCTGTAATTGATTTTCGTCGACTCCCCTAGGGTTTCTGGAATATTGGGGTATTTATAGAGCAAAGAGGCGGTTCAGGGGGCACCCGAGGTGGGCACAACTCACCAGGGCGCGCCTGGGCCTCCTGGCGCGCCCTGGTGGGTGCTGTTCCCCTCGACCCACCCCCCCAGGTGCTTCCTTGGCCCACTGGATGTATTCTGGCCCAAAAAATCCTCCAGGAGTTTCACTGCTTTTGGACTCTGTTTGATATTGATTTCCTACGATGTAAAAAACATGTAGAAAATAACAACTGGCACTGGGCACTATGTCAATAGGTTAGTACCAAAAATGATATAAAATGACTATAAAATGATTGTAAAACATCCAAGAATGATAATATAACAACATGGAACAATCAAAAATTATAGATACGTTGGAGACGTATCGGCATCCCCAAGCTTAATTCCTGCTCGTCCTTGAGTAGGTAAATGATAAAAACAAATTTTTTGATGTGGAATGCTGCCTAACATGTTCATCACATTTCTTTTCTTTATAGCCTGGACATATAGACTTTTATATGATTCAAAGCAATAGTCTAGTTTTGACATAAAGACTTTAATACTCAAGCATACCAACAAGCAACCATGTCTTTCAAAATATCAACACTAAAGCAAGTTATCCCTAGCCCATTATGCTCAATCATTGATCCATTCATGAAACACACTCGAATATTAGCTACACCCAATGATCAAATACGATCATAGTGCCCCTTAGTTGATGATATAAAGTTGCTTGTAAATGTATATAAAACATCCAAGATTAAAAATATAAATAACATCGAACAATAAAAAATTATAGATACATTGGAGACGTATCAAGCATCCCCAAGCTTAATTCCTGCTCGTCCTCGAGTAGGTAAATGATAAAAACAAATTTTTTGATGTGAAATGCTACCTAACATATTCATCATATATTCTTTTCTTTGTAGCATGGACATTTGGACTTGAATGATTCAAAGCAATAGTCTATAATTTGACATGGAAACATCAATACTCAAGCATATCAACAAGCAACTATGTCTTTCAAAATATCAATGCTAAAGAAAGTTATTCCGAGCCCATTATGCTCAATCATTGATCCATTCATGAAACACACTCAAATATTAACTACACCCAATGCACAAGTATGACAATAGTGTTCCCTAGTTGGTGCTTTATAAGAGAAGATGGTGACTCAACATAAAAATAAATAGATAGACCCTTCGCAGAGGGAAGCAGAGATTTGTAGAGGTGCCAGAGCTCATAGCTTAAGGGGGTTTCCCCCCTTCTGTGGCTCCCTCTCCCCCTCCTCCAACATATATATACTTGAGGTATTGGCACCTTTTGGATATACAAGTTTTGGAGCCTCCTCTAGTTCTGTAGTCTAGTTCTGGTTGTTTCAATTAGAGCTAGATCTAGTTTCTCTAATCCTCATAATTATAAGCCAAGTATGGTTCTAATCTCCTCCCTCTGATTCTCTAGCGACGATTAGCTTCGTGTGGCGAAGCGCTGCCGGAACATGAAGACAGTATGCTTGCAATCTATGGAGAGATCGTTCATCTATGTCATAGAATGGTGCTGGGAGTACGCTATGCAAGAGGTTCTCACCACAGCCGGAAAGCCATGCCGCCGACCGTGTACACCGGGTGGTCAATGCTTGGGGCTCCGAGCACCATTCTATGACATCACTGATGACGTTTTTAGAGATTCTGTCTAGTTTAAACAAAGATTTACCACACGGTAAATCTTCACAAAGATCTACATGTCATCATGTGGTTGACTCCTTCTGAATGTTATACTGGTATTTGGGTAGAATTCCTGTGTGATTTCCTGTAGATTTTTGGCTGGACCCACACGCCAGTATGCTCGGTGTACCCTGCTTTCTGTGATGCTAACACGGTTGGGGTCATTGTGGCTAGTTGAGTAATGTGATGCGGCGAGAGTGACTTTTGTTTATTGGCTTTGGGCCTCCGTTTCTAAACATTTTCTCTTAATCAATGAAAATGAATATTCTTTTGCCTGTTTTAAGAAAAAGTTCATCTTGCCTGTGTTTTTTTCTTCCATGTCGGTCGTTGTAGGTGTGCCCAAGTGTCGAATTCGGCCCCCTAAAAAAAAGTGTCGGATTCGGCGTCAAAAGGGCTGTGTCTCAGGATAAATATTAGCCAAATAATTGTAGTTTTACATGTAGTAAGGGCTCGGAAGTTGTGGTTCTGCCAAATTATTCAAATGCAAAAATTACTAAAATGCACATATTCTCACTTAAGTCAAACCATGCACACGTTTGATTTGATCCCAACGATTAAATTCACACATCCGGACGGCCCTCCAATGGCGCCGGGTTGGTGGAGTGCGCCTAGCCGAGACGCTGCACATTTACGCTCCTCTGCTTCGTCTGCCTCTGCCCACTTTAAATACCTCCGCTCCCCGGCCCGTAGCGTAGTAGTACGCATCAGCCCTCCCTTCCCTCGAGGCCTCAGTAGTTAGCCACCAGCCACTGAACACTACCAGGAGGGATCAGAAGGCTACCATGAGGCAAGGAGGGGGCGGAGGCGACGGGGTGAGCCCCGGCAATGTCCCGGTGTGCTACTACGGCGCGGGCGGGCGAGTCTCGGCCACCCTGGAGCGGCGGGTGCGCGCCGCCGAGGTGCTCCTGCGGTGCGCGGCGTGCGGCCTGGCCGTGCTCGCCGCCGCCCTCCTCGGCGCCGACCGCCAGTCCCGCACCTTCTTCTCCATCCAGAAGGTCGCCCGGTACACCGACATGCAGTCCCTCGTGTAAGCAACACCTATCTTAATTTCCTCTCAGTTAGTAGCATGCAGTAGTAGTAAATCAAATCAACCTGCTCTATCTGCATGCGGCCACTAAAAAATCCCCTCTCGGCCGTGCACGGCTCACTGTCTCACCAGTCACGGCTAGTCGCTGTCTCACTAGTCACGGCTCTCCGCCACTAAAATTTCTCCTCTCGACTAGTCACGGCTCACTCAGGCTGTGAATCAGCGCAGCAGCAAAGAAGCGGATCTTCACAAAATTTCCATTTTTCCTTTTTGCACGAAAGTAGCCACTGGTACGGTACGGGTGTTCACATTGCGGCAGTGTTCCAGCGGTGCTATATGTCGCGGAACCATCGTTCACTCGCCGTCGCCGATGGGATCGATCGAGCGAGCCCATTATTCTAGCTAAGAATCTTTCTACTACTGGTTTTCACACAACGAGCATGTACCTCACCTTGTGGCGTTGAGTAGCCGGCCACGCACTAGCCACTCGGCCAATGTCCTAGTACGACTTCCTTTATGAGCTCAGTTATAGTAATCTTCCTTCCCCACAGATGTTTTTCATAGAAATCTTCCTTAATTTGGCCGGGAAGCGATCAGATTAGCCACCAGCCCAACATAGTATCAGCAGTTTATCAGATAGTGCAACACGCAGGAGCAAATTAAACCATCGACGAGGACGATGTTACGGTGATAACGAGACGATTGACTGCAGGAGTAGCTAGCTGCTAGCAGAGCAACCACCACGACCAACTACCCAGAGACGAGACGAGACGTACGTCGTCACGGAGGAAACAAGCGCTTAAAGGCTATTTTATCCCCCTGTCGGGGCCAACGGCCCATCCCCCATATGTGCCGGTGCCAGCGCTGCCTCCCCGCCTCGCTGCGTGGCCGCACCGGGGAAGGCTCTGCCTGCATGCTTGTAGACGGGCAGGCAGACCTGGCCGCGAAACTCCATTGAAAATTAATGGCGCGTACGTACGCATGCCGGTGATGGCATCGCAGGGAGGTGAATCGGGTTGGAGGAGGAGAACGATCGACAAGTGTGAAGTGTGCTCACAGTAGCAGCCATCGTCGCACCCACCACGTGGTGCAGTGCAGTGCAGTGCTCAATGGTTACTTAGATCATTTATGGGGGCGCGTAGGGCGTACACTGACCGCATGAACCTACCTACTACCCCTCGCCTACCGGCGATCACGGAAGAGGCGCATCTACGATTTTACTGCATCTGAAACGGGTTTATTTTTACTGTACCAATAATTCATGGTGTTCTTTTATCAGTGGAGAAAATTAAAGGATTTGTTGCAAATGCGAGTGATACAGTGCTCCATGATCAGCGATTCAGGATGTTTGGCAGCCATTTATGGTCGGCATTGAAGCCATCAGATGTGTGTGTGTGCGTTTGCATCGCCCACTTCAAAAAACCTTCATTGTTTCTCTCCACATTTAACACCTCTAGCTCCACAAGCTAGCTAGCAGGACCATCCTCACTCACAGTGGACCAACACATAATGTGCCAAGTAGTACAATTGAAAAGCTAACCCAGGACATCAAGGCTGTAACATGCACAAGTAATTCTGTAGGCCAACATGAAGCACCGCACACAGTGGTTTGATCACTTGTCTTTGGATGCAGGATCTTGGTGATAGCAAGTGGAATGGTCGCCTGTTACAGCCTGCTGCAGGGCGCGAGGTGCCTGGTGAGTATTATCAGGGGTGGCATCCTTCTCAACAGGCCCTTGGCATGGGCGATCTTCTCCTGTGATCAGGCAAGTTACTAGTGGTTGTTGTCGCCATCAGCTTTTCTTGTCATTTGTTTGCTTTTGTTAGCATACATACATCATGTTTGTCTCCTTGCTTTCACTATCAGTGAGTGGCTTTCGGCTATCACGG
>NC_041387.1:544656369-544737754 GCF_002162155.2 Triticum dicoccoides | reverse complement strand
CTCAACAGAGGTCCTTCTGTGTGAATAATTAGATTATCACAAAATTCATGCATTTGCCAAATGAGTAAACTGCATGGATTTACTTACTGGCATGAGAACTCCTTTTTCTTTTGCTCTACAGCTGGAGAAAATCAGACTTATAACATTTACTGTCCATACTAACCATTCAGAGATAAAAAAAAGGGAAAGTTCTTTTTTGTTTGATAAAAAAAAGGGGAAAACTACTGCTTGAATTTTGCATTTATAGCATATGGGGCACTCCTCTGTTCCTAGAAATTATAGATTGGGCTATCGTCAGGTCACATCGATCTCGTCTAGCTGCTGCAGTACTGTTTGTATCATAACTTGTCCGTACATCTGGTCATATATCACAATCAACACATAGCCACATTTTGGTATGTTCCTTGCAAATTAATTGTCAAATCATTATGAGCAAAAACACACTTAATTGAGACCCCCAACGTCTGCGGTTGCTCGATCATTTTTTTTCGATAAAGGGCACTTTACTAACTCAAAATGTAGCATCAAGAGGATACAAATCATGATGAGTGACACCCGGCCTTGCATAGCTAAGATGCACACACCATATTCAATGCCCACCCAGGGATGTGATGCATTTTGCAATGACCCTTTACTTATGTCCTTGTCATGGTTCCTAAAAAATGCACTACTCACTATAGAGATACAATAGTATTGATGGTGCAAGTATGAAATAAGATGTTGCCAAGAGAAAGTAGTGGCTGAACCCCACCTCGGTGCACCCATGCAAAAAAACATACCAAAACATTTCGAAAAAATCTGAAACTTTGTGAAAATGATTATCAATAAATGTTAGAGAGGCTTGTCAAGTTTGGTGATCAAATGACATTCTAGGAGAACTATACAAAAAAAACAAATTTACAATTTTTTTTTAACAGTGCACATACATTTTGAGTAATTTTGTCTTTTTTGTATAGAGCTCCTCGGATGTCATATGACCATGAAAATTTGCAAGCCTCTCTAACATTTGTTGATGATCATTCCTACAAAGTTTTAGGTTTTTTCAAAAGGTTTTGGTATGTTTTCTTGCATGGGTGCACCGTGGGTACACCAAGAGTGGGTGTAGAAAAACCACTCTCATTCGACAAAGGAATGGTCTCTCGCGGTCAAATGTGAGCATGTACATCTGCTGTCTGGATTTAGCAAGCCCCGGGATGGACAGTACATGCTGGTATTAGTTGGGAGATCACAAGTTCAGCACCATCATAAACACCACATGGTGGTATTAATGTGAGGCCAAGCCCTGGGTTGTTCAGTTGCCTATTCATTCTACCATTGAACTCCCCCAACAAACATCGTGGTACTCTTGCACTGTTCATCCGGAGTAACCTGTTTTCAGTCTGCTACTAGGACGACGACCAGCTTCACGAGCTCGACACGATTGCTTCTACTACTGACACATACTCCCTCCGTCCTTTGAAGAGTGTACTTCCAACTTTGTTGGAAAGTCAAACCTTTTTATGTTTGACCGTATTTATACAATAATGCACCAACATTTATGCCATCAAATTAGTAGCATTAGATTCATGATAAAATTTATTTTCATCATATTTGATTTCATAAACATTGATATATTTTTGAACAAACTCGGTCAAACATTGAGATAGTTTGACCCTCCAACAAAGTTGGAAGTACACTCTTTAAAGGACGGAGGGAGTACACACAAAAATACTAAGTCCCTACCACTGCTGACCAATTTTTATATTCTGTTGATTTAAAATGTTTTTTGGACTTTGAGGGGAAAAAAGATAAAACTGTGAGTAAAGTCTGAAAAATGTAAGCTGTGCTGCAGGTGATGGCGTACGTGATAATCGGGGCGGTGGCGGTGGCCATGGAGGCGGCGCTGCTGGGGAAGACCGGGCAGGTGGAGTTCCAGTGGATGAAGACGTGCGAGCTATACCAGCGGTTCTGCACGCAGGCGGGGGGCGGCGTTGCGTGCGCCGTCGCCGCCAGCGCCACCATGGTCGGGATCGCCCTCGTCTCCGCCTTCAACCTCTTCCGCCTCTACGGCCACGGCAAGGGCAGCAGCAAGTGAAGCCAAAGCCCTCGCTGCGTGCATGCGTGCATGCATGGCCGGCCTCTTTTAGGTTTTAACGACACCGAATCCAAATCCAGTCCGGGGAGAGAACCGTACGTACGTAGCATATGTAGCTACCGTTGCTCTTTTTACTATAGTTTGTTTGATGTTGACACGCATGGTGTCAGTCAGCGTTAGCCATAAGAAGCTCTGTGGGACAAAAGCTAGACCGGTTTCTCTGTATATGATGTCAAGTGATCCACAAGGTGTTTGTAGACAGTAATACTGCTATGTGCGTAATAAAAGAGGAACAAGAAAGCGATGTAGTATCACTGTGGCCGGCCCAGTTAGGGGGTGCTTGCTCAGTTGCGCCGCTGCTGCTGTGCATGCCGATCTTTGCTGCTTGGTTGCGGTGGTAGTTTGGATGCCTTCACAAACATCGCATGTACAAATGCCAGAGCATTCGAAACAAAAGGAGCACTTCCTCCGGTTTAGTGATTAAAACGCTCTTATATTTTTTTTATGGTGGCAGTACATGTTTGAGGTGAGACAGGTGAGCTTCTGATGGCCTCATGCACAGCGTTTCCGTAATGACCCCAGCTCCCCACCCCGAACACAGGTTACAGCTTTTATCGTACTTTGCTCTTCAAAGAGCAACTCTTTTCAAAATCTCAAAACGAAAGGTATGAGGCGGATGTCAGATTCTGAGGTAGCCAGAAGCCCGGCACGAATGAAAGGTTCGCTGGAGAACCACCCCCGTATTGCCGCCCGTCGCAAGCGCCATGGGAGAGTCACCCACAACACCGACTAGGCCGGCCCAATAGGGAGCACCATCAGTCCCAACAACGTTTTCTTGTCCGCAATAATCTTTCCTTTTTCTGTTTTTCTTTTTGCACCAGCTTTTTTTTGTTTCTTTCTCAGTTTTTACTGGATTTCTTCATTTTAATCCAGTTTCCTCCGGGTTTATTTTTGTTTCTTTGTTTGTGTTTATTGTTTCTTCTCTGTTTTTTTATTTGTCTTTCTATGTTTCTCTTAACATTTTTCCTTTTCTTACTCATTTTCCTTCTTTTGTCCTTTAATTTTTCTTTCTGCATCGTTATTTTTATTTTTATTTGTTTCTTTGTCGATTTTCACTGTTTTCGCATTTTCTTACACGTGTTTCTTCGGTTTTATTTTTTATTATCTTTTTTCCTTGTATTTTCATTTCTTTTTGGTTTTCATTTTTTTCGTTTTCATTCTACATTTATGGTGTATGTCCAGAACTTTCTCTAACGCATGTTTAACATTTTGCCAATATAAATTAAATATTTTTTAATACATGGTCAACATTCTTTCTATACAAAATTTAAACATTTCCAAAATGTTTGATTAATAGTTTTCAAATACAAGATTAACATTTTATTGAATACATGGTCAACATTTTTGTTATACACACTTTTAAACTTTTCCAAATGCTTGATTAACATTTTTCAAATACAGTATTACAATTTTTTAATAGATGACCAAAAAATATATACACATTTAACATTATTTAGATGCTTGATTAATATTTTATAAATGCAATGTTAAAAATTTCTATACACTCAAAATTTTTTAAATGCTTCATTAACATTTTTAGTTACACGATGAACTTGTTTCACACACATTGTACATTTTTTGTATACATATTTTGTATATATGTGAAACATTTCCTCTATACACATTAGACATGTTTCAAATGCATGGTTAACACTTTCTGAGCACATGGTCAACATTTTCTGTACGTACATCTAAATTTTCTCAAATGCTTGATTAACATTTTCCAAATAATTGTTTAATACATGGTCAACATTTTTTGTATACACATTTTTCAAATGCTTGAATAACATTTTCAAATAGTTGTTTAATATATTTTTTCAATTGCTTGATTAACATTTTTTAAATACACGATTGACCTTTTCACACACATTGTATATTTTTGTATACATTTTTCGTACACATGTGAAACATTTTCTCTATACCTATTCAACATTTTTAAAATGCTTGGTTAACTTTTTTAAAAAAAATTCTGTAATTTTTAAATATGTTTACTTAGAATATTTGTAAGTATAAACGAAAGTAAAAGTAGAAAGAGAAAACGAAATAAAAAAATAAATACAAAACATATAAACAAGGTCGTCGCCTCTCACACGGCTGGGCTTGCCCATCTGGCGCTCACCTAACTCGAGGCTTCCCTCTATCGGGAACGTATCTGGTGCACCAAAGCAATTGGTGCTACCGATGCACCGGACCCCGTTGCACAATAAAAAATGTTCAAAAAAATTCTGAATTTTTTTTGGTGTATCGATACAACATCAATGTATGTTGTCACAAAAAATCAAATCAAAATTCAAAACAATGCTCAAGATACAAAAATGACAAATTTGACGTCTATGTGCTAAAGGGCCAAAACTGAAGCCCAACTGTGGTATGTACTATTCAGTGTCAAATTTGTTATTTTTGTATCTCGAGCAGTGTTTTGAATATTGATTTAAATTTTTGTGACAACGTATATTCATGTTGTCTCAATGCACTATTTTTTCCGGATTTTTTGAACATTTTTTAATGTGCAACGGACGACCGGTGCACCGGTAGCACCAATTGATTTGGTGCACCAGATACATCCCCTCCCTCTGTCTAGTTATAAGCGAGACATAGGAGTGAGACATAGGTGATCATATAGCACGGCGACTATTTCTCGCGCTCAGCGAGGATTTATGATGTCTCGCTAAACCATTTTCGCTTATCGGGCCAGCCCATTCACGCACAACTAAAACAAATAAAGAAGGGAAAAGGTGAATAGGGGAGCTGCAGGTTTTGTACCGTGGTCTACAGGAACATTACCAGGGCTGCTAGCCACTACAGTCAAAGCCAATACGTGATAACCAGTCGGGGTGTGTAACACCCCAAAATTTTGACTTGGATTTTTATTAAAATCTTTATTTGATTTAAAGGAGGTTATTTGAATTTTTCTCTTTGAGGGACTCTCCCTCTCAAAATCTTTTATGACAAACTTTTGAAAGGACCTTCTCAACCTCGGTCCTTAGTCTTAAGGGTTTTTCAAAATTTTGTTGGCTCAACCAAATTTTTTTTTTTGAGAAAAAGATTTGAAATACTTTCTTTTAGTGACTTTGGATTGATCCTCCCTCATTCAAAAATTTATTTTTATGCCATGACCTAGGTTGAAAACTTTACTCCAAAATCCCTCCCTCCACTTTGGGTCAAGTCAAATATCTAATCCTAGCAAGTTCAACCCATTTCTGATTTTTATTCAATTTATTTTATTCCCAAAACTATTTCTGTCTTTATTTTTGGACCTAGGTGGTTTACAAAGGAAGTACCTGATTTCTTTTGAGTCTTGATCCCAAACCAACTCCTCTGCCTGGTCCTTAGCACCCTCAACCTAGATCCATCAAGATCCACTCTTGCACAGTTCAAATTTTTCAAGTTTTGCTCACTGCAAGTTTGGGCCAGATTTGTCATTTTTGGTGAAATTCAATATTTTTCTTCTCCAAAAATTTCTGAGATAAATCAGGGCACCCCTTGGTGCATTGAGAGGCCACCTCACCGAAGATCAGCTCCAGAAAACTCTTCCACATGCCAAAAACATTTCATCGAACACCTGGCATGCACTGTTGCTGTTCAGTTTCAGTAAAATTCAGAGTTCAGTGTTTCAGTTCGGCTGTCATTGTCGTTTTCTTCAGAGCACAGCGTCGATCTCGCCAGTAACTGCAGTGGCACCTTGCTCCCTGTTCTCCCTCCTTATCCAGAGCGCCGCAGGTTCCTTTGGACGGGCGCAGGTGTCGGTGGCGGAGTGCCTCGCCGACGCCGGCAACTTCTGCGGTGGCAGAGCCACCCGTAGCAGCCGGCAGGGACCAGCACCACCTTTCGACGCCGTCCAGCACCACCCGAGCCAACCGAAGCCCCCGCGTGGCAGTCCGCTAGCCTATTGTAAGGGCATATTTATCCCCAAGATGTTTTGGTGATTGATGACAATGCTTTTGCGGACTAATCGTGTGCGTTGAGTTCTTTCAGAGATTCATCCTTTGGCACGAGACGATTACTTCCCCTCGGTGTTTTATTCAAGACGGTGTAGCTCCTTCGTTTCTCCGCTGGTGGTCTAGTTTCATAGGAGTCACCGTACTATCAAGAGGGGATCCGCTTTGGTAAGGCTAGGGTGGAATCAACACGTACACATCCTTATCACACCCGATGCTTCTTTCCGCTTCATTGGAGCTATCTTTCCTAAATTTGTGCCTGCCTGTCCTGTCCCAGCGGTAGTACCGCGGTCCTCAGCAGTAGTATCGCCGAAGCTCGTTAAGCGGTAGTACCGCTCCCCGAGCGGTAGTACCGCTTGCAGTACCGTAGTGGTTCCGGGCTACTACCGCCTCGATTCTCGTCCGCTGTTTTTCGTGTCGGGTTTTATGGTACTAGTAGCGGCGGTAGTACCGCTCCAAGCGGTAGTACCGCTTATACTTCCGCGGTAGTACCGCTCGGGGGACAGGACCCTGCATCCCTCGTCAGTGCGGCAGTACCGCTGGGAGGGAGCGGTAGTACCGCTTATCAGGGGTAGTACCGCCCTGCCCAAGCGGTAGTACCGCTCTGTGCGTGGCTGTTTGGTGGGTAACGGTTGGATTGTTTCCCCCACTATATAAAGGTGTCTTCTTTCCCAAAGTTGACTTACCTCTTTCCCAAAAGCTCCATTGTTGCTCCAAGCTCCATTTTCGCCTGATCTCTCTCCCTAGCCAATCAAACTTGTTGATTTGCTCGGGATTGGTTGAGAAGGCCCCGATCTACACTTCCACCAAGAGAAATTTGATTCCCCCAACTTATCCCTAGCGGATCTTGTTACTCTTGGGTGTTGAGCACCCTAGACGGTTGAGGTCACCTCGAAGCCATACTCCATTATGGTGAAGCTTCGTGGTGTTGTTGGGAGCCTCCAAGTGTTGTGGAGATAGCCCCAATCTTGTTTGTAAAGGTTCGCTCGCCACCTTCAAGGGCACCAATAGTGGAATCACGACATCTCGCATTGTGTGAGGGCGTGAGGAGATTACGGTGGCCCTAGTGGCTTCTTGGGGAGCATTGTGCATCCACACCGCTCTAACGGAGACGTACTTCCCTTTAAAAGGAAGGAACTTCGGTAACACATCCTCGTCTGCACCAGCTCCACTTTTGGTTTTTTTGTGCCTTTACTTTTGCAAGCTTACTTGTGTTGTATCTATTGCTTGCTTGTGTGCTAGTTGTCATTGCATCATATAGGTTGTCCACGTAGTTGCATATCTAGACAACCTATTTTGTTGCATGGTTTAAATTGTTAAAGAAAAGCTTAAAAATTATTAGTTGCCTATTCACCCCCCTCTAGTCAACCGTATCGATCCTTTCAATTGGTATTAGAGTCTCGTCTCTTTATTAAGGACTTTGCCGTCCGAAGAGTATGGTTGACACCAACGACGGTGCGGAGGAGCACTCCGGTGTGAATCCTATCTCGTCTACGGACGATGGGGGAACCTCGGTCTCACGTGAGGAATTCAATGTGGCTTTAGACACATTGAAAACCTCCATGACGACCGAGGTTAAAAGCATGTTTTCTGAATTTGTAGAAGGACTTAAACTATCCACCTCGCCGATGAAAGTGGGTCATCCCACTAACAAGGTGACGGATGCCACCTC
Source organism: Triticum dicoccoides (assembly GCF_002162155.2). Taxonomy (NCBI): domain Eukaryota; kingdom Viridiplantae; phylum Streptophyta; class Magnoliopsida; order Poales; family Poaceae; genus Triticum; species Triticum dicoccoides. Next base: position 544,730,010 of record NC_041387.1, on the reverse strand, counting down.
CGACAAGGGGGGAAGCTAATAGTGAAAAAGGTCCTTCTACTAGTGGTAGAAATGGCTCCAGCATCTTTGCCCATGTGGAACCTCCTACTTATGGTGGACCGATTCCTACTATTCATTTAAATCATGCCGGTCCTCCTCCTAAGATTGTGAAAAATGAGAATTTTGATGCTTGGGTTTATCGTTTCAAGCGTCATTTAAAACATGTGAATACTAATCTTTGGAGAATTATAGAAGAAGGTTTCTATCCACATGACCCAAGCAACTTCACCCCTCGAGAAGACGTGGATAATCAATTCAATGAGAGTGCTCTCTTCATCATCCAAGATGCAATCCTTCCCGAAGATCTCCCTCATCTTCGTCCTCATGCCATGGCTAAAGACGCATGGAAATGTGTTGTGTCTCTCTATCGAGGAAGTGCTAGCATTCAATACTCCAACTATGAAGTGGTGCAAGATGAAGCCGATGAGTTTGCAATGAAAGAAGATGAAGAACCTCGTGAGCTCTTTCGAAGAGTGACCAAACTCGCGGTCGCACTCCAAGATCATGGGAGCAAGGACATGGATGACAATTGGATCAAGCGCAAGTTCCTCAAGGCCATGATGCCCTACAACAAGGCCATGTCCTCCATCATTCGTCAAAGACCGGACTTCCACTCCATGACCTCAGGTGAAGTGTTGGATGAGTTCGTTGCAATGAGCATCTTGGACAAGACCACCGATAATGTGGTGCTCCATTCTCAAAGGGCAAAGAAGCCCAATGAAAGATCGAGGATGTCGCCTAGAGGGGGGAGGGTGAATAGGCGCTTTAAAATAATTACGGTTTAGGCTTGAACAAATGCGGAATAAACCTAACGGTTAATTTGTCAAGCACAAAACCTACAACAACTAGGCTCACCTATGTGCACCAACAACTTATGCTAAGCAAGATAAGCAACTATGTGATAGCAAGATATATGACAAAGAACAATATGGCTATCACAAAGTAAAGTGCATAAGTAAAGGGGCTCGGGTAAGAGATAACCGAGGCACGCGGAGACGATGATGTATCCCGAAGTTCACACCCTTGCGGATGCTAATCTCCGTTTGGAGCGGTGTGGAGGCACAATGCTCCCCAAGAAGCCACTAGGGCCATCGTAATCTCCTCACGCCCTCGCACAATGCAAGATGCCGTGATTCCACTAAGGGACCCTTGAGGGCGGTCACCGAACCCGTACAAATGGCAACCCTTGGGAGCGGTCACCGAACCCGTACACTTTGGCAACCCTTGGGGGCGGTCACCGGAACCCGTCAAATTGCTCGGGGCAATCTCCACAACCTAATTGGAGACCCCGACACTTGCCCGGAGCTTTACACCACAATGATTGAGCTCCGAACACCACCAACCGACTAGGGCGCCCAAGCACCCAAGAGGAACAAGCTCAAGGGCACCAAGCACCCAAGAGTAATAAGCTTCTCAACTTGTAACTTCCACGTATCACCGTGGAGAACTCAAACCGATGCACAAATGCAATGGCAAGGGCACACAGAGTGCCCAAGTCCTTCTCTCTCAAATCCCACCAAAGCAACTAATGCTAGGGAGGAAAATGAGAGGAAGAACAAGAAGGAGAACACCAAGAACTCCAAGAACTAGATCCAAGGGGTTCCCCTCACATAGAGGAGAAGAAAGTGATTGGTGGAAATGTGGATCTAGATCTCCTCCCTCTTTTCCCCCAAAAACTAGCAAGAATCCATGGAGGGATTGAGAGATAGCAAGCTCGGAGAAGGTCAACAATGGGCGAAGAACACGAGCTCAAAGGATGAGGTTCATTGGGGAAGAAGACCCCCTTTTATAGGTGGGGGAAAATCCAGCCGTTATCCCACTCACCAGCCCCGCACAGAGCGGTACTACCGCTAGGGAAGGGCGGTACTACCGCTCAACCCAGCGGTACTGCCGCGCTGCCAGGGCTCTGACCCCAGGGCGGTACTACCGCTAGGGAAGAGCGGTACTACAGCTTAGGGCGGTACTACCGCTCCTACTGCCGCCCTTAGTGCCGCAAAACCCGACACAAAAAACTTTGTTCAAGAATCAAGGCGGAAGTAGCCCAGACGCACAGCGGTACTACGGCCGAAAAACCCCAAGCGGTACTACCGTTCGGAGAGCGGTAGTACCGCTCCACTACCACTTGGAGCGGTACTACCGCTCTGAGAGCGGTACTACCGCTGGGGAGCTTCAGCGGTACTACCGCTATGGACCGCGGTACTACCGCTGGCGCCAGCCTTAAGCCGCTACCACTAAAACAAAGAATACTCCAAGGAAACCAGAAGTGCCATAACTTCTGCAAATGAGCTCCGAATTGAGCAAACTCAAGCTTGTTGGATAGAGCAAGACGAGTAGCATCAAAACAACGAGGTAGGGGAGGTATGCTTAGCAAACAAAGGAGTGAAACCTCCAACCGAGAAGAACCGGCATACCCTCCAACATCGAAAACATCATAGAAGATGCATGAGAACTCCGTTTTCAATGAACTCGAGCTTGTCATAAAAATGACTATAAGCTCCAAATCTCACAAGGAGAAGAACCAAACAAGAACCAAAAAGATGATGCAAGGATGCAATGGTTTGAGCTCTCTACGAACGATACGATCAAGCAACTCATCGAGAGCCCCCTTGATAGTACGATAATCAATCCTATAACCCGGTCTCGTGAGACCGGTAAAATAGAAAACCTATCAAGGGCAAACCTTTGCCTTGCACATGATCCACTTGAGCTAGATGATGACAATCTTCTCCTCCTCAAGATGGACCACCTTTCTTGATTGCTTTGGCTCGAAGAAGACTAGTTGATTGCTCCCCCATACTCCACTATGGGTGAGCCACTCTTCTGCACATCTTCACAAGTCCATTGTCGCCACAATGGACGGCAAGCTTCAAGCATATGATCTCTTCGTGATGATTCAACTTGAGCTTGCACACCGCAACCTAACCCCACAAAGAACTCTCACGAAGACCATGGGTTAGTACACAAAGCGTAATTGACCATGCTTACCATACCATGGGATCGCTTGATCCCTCTCGGTACATCTTCTATGCTTTGTGTGTTGATCAACTTAATTCATTCTTTGACTTAGTCTTGATCAACCTTGAATCTTTCCAACTCTCTTCCTTTGGATGATGTCTTGAAGGTAAACATGAATGATCACACAATCTTCTTCTTCAAGACATGCTTGCAATAAGCTCAACAGTCATAAGACCAATCTTTGGATAATTCCTTAATAGCAACTTGGTCATCACGAACTCTCCTTGAAACCAACAAATGGACTGCAAGAAAAGCCTATGGACAAACCCTTCAAATGTAACTCAAGGCAACCATTAGTCCATAGAGATTGCCATCAATTGCCAAAATCAAACATGGGGGCACCGCATGTTCTTTCACCCAACCTTGCCTTGAAGGCCAAGGTTAGTGTGGAAGAAGAAGAAGAAGAGGAAGATGAGGAGAGCAACCCCGAAGACACGAAGTATGATTATCATGAGCACATGGCTCTTGCCTCAAGACAATTTTGGAGTAAGAAGAATATAAGACCCAACTTCAACAAGAACAACTCAAGTGGCCTCAAGGGCAAGCAACGAGTTAGAACTTGTTTCAACTGTGGCAATGTGAGCCATTTCATTGTGGATTGTCCTTATGAGAAGCGGGAAGACAATGGTGGCAAGTTCATCCGAAAAGACAAAGCCAGGTCCTTCCCAAACAAGAACAACTTCACCAAGAAGACTCCTACACCCGGGTTGGTAGTTCAAGAAGAATACCGTGAGGATGATGATGATGATGAAGATAGTGAAGAAACGGCTATGGCATCCGTTGCCATTGTCACAACTCCCGGGGTGTCTCTCTTCGATTCACCCAACGAGAACATCACCGCCAAGTGCCTCATGGCTAAAGCCACCAACAAGCTAACCCCCAACATGAAAACCACCATTATTCCTAATCCTCCTTCAACGGATGGCTTTGATGATGGTAAGGGGTCTAATGAGGAGGTAAATGAATTTGAGTCCTTCATGAGTAAGCTCAAGGGCAAATCCAAGAAGCACTTCGTTGCTCTCTTGGAACAACTTCGTGAAGCCAATGACATGATCGAGGCTCATGAAGAAACCATCTCTAAGATGGAAGGTCATAGTCGTGACTATGCCGATGAGATATCAGATCTCTCTAATGCTCTTGAGGAAGAGCGTGGGCATCGTTTGGATCTTGAGGAGTCACACAACGATGACCATGCCAAATTAAAGAAAGATCTTGATCATGCTCTTGTTGTGTCTCGTGTTCTAACTTCCGAGAAGGCTAAACTTGGGGTTGATCATGCTAGACTCAAGGAGGAGTTTGATGTACTTGACAAGGCCCATAAGGTCTTGAAAGGTGCTCATGCAAACCTCAAGGAGTCTCATGCTCAACTCCAAGTTAAGCTAACCAAGGAAAAGGCCACATTTCCTCACATGGTCTTAATTGATAATGCAAATGCTACTAACCCATGTTGTGAGCATGTGCATCTTGTGGAGGAGAATGCCAAGTTGAAGAAACAACTCGAGAAAGGTCTTGTGTCATGCATACAAGGCGAGAAGAACCTAAATGACCTTTTGAGCAATCAAAAGGAAGTTGTGGGCAGGGAGGGAGTTGGGTTCTCACCCAAGTCCAAGAACTAAAAGAAGAACAAGGAGAAGAATAACAAGACCAAACGACCTCCCCCGCTCAAGCAAACCTTTGCGAAGGAGGGAGAGGGTGCTCCTAAGGAGAAGAAGAACAATGCGAAGAGTGGTGATGCCAAAGAGTGCAAAGCCAACTCTCCCAACAAAGTCGGCGACTTTAACCCCTCTTATGTGTTGTGCCGTGCTAGTGATGGGCATGTTTATGCTAAATTTGTTGGTTCTTCTTATGAGTACATTGAATGGTCTATTTGGGTTCCTAAGACCCTTGTTACTAACATCAAAGGACCCATTACTCAATGGGTACCTAAAACCAAGCATTGATCTCTTGTAGGTGTTTGCTTCCGGTGGGGGATCATGGTTGCTCGACAGTGGAGCAACAAATCATATGACCGGGAGCAAGGACTTGGTGGTGGACGTGCAAAAGATCCCATCTATGCCCACCAATGTCGAGTGGGGTGATGCCTCACATTCTAAGGTATTGGGTCTTGGCAAGGTTGTCATTTTCTCATGATCTAACGATCGAGAAAGTCATGCTTGTTGAGTCCCTTGCGTTCAATTTACTTTCCGTTCGTCAACTCGCACTCATGGGCTTTGCCACCTTCTTTGATATTGATACCGTGGCCCTCTTGTGGAGCAAGACTCTTAAAGTAGCCTTTGTTGGGCATGTCGAGAACGATCTCTATGTGGTTAACTTTCCGGAGCAACCCACTAAGACCGCGACATGCCTAATGGCTAAAGTTGATGTGGGATGGCTTTGGCATCGCCGTTTAGCCCACGTCAATATGAGATCTTTGCAAAGTCTTCTCAAGGGGGACCATGTCCGTGGACTAACAAATGTTAGTTTTGCCAAAGATCGTGCTTGCAGTGCTTGTATCGAAGGAAAGCTTCATGAGACGGCTCACCCTCCCACGACTATCATCTACTCGAAGAGACCCTTGGAGCTCCTGCACATGGACCTCTTTGGGCCTCCATCCTTTGATAGTCTTGGGGGTAGAAAGTATTACTTGGTGATTGTGGATGATTATTCAAGATACACTTGGGTATACTTCTTCAAGAGGAAGAGTGAGACTCAACAAACCGTCATCGACTTTGCAAATGAAGCTCAACGTCAACACAATGCAAAGATCTTGACAATAAGAAGTGACAATGGCACCGAGTTCAAGAACTACACCTTGGATGAGTTTCTTAGTGATGAGGGGATCAAGCATCAATATTCTGCACCATATACCCCTCAACAAAATGGTGTTGCAGAGAGGAAGAACCGGACGTTGATGGATGCGGCAAGGACCATGATGGCGGAGTTCAAGTCTCCATACAACTTTTGGGCCGAAGCCATCAACACTGCATGTCATGCATCCAATCGGCTCTATCTCCGCAAAGGCTTGAACAAGACTCCTTATGAGATACTAACCGGGAACAAGCCCAACCTCAAGTACTTCCGGGTGTTTGGGTGTAAGTGTTTCATTCTCAAGAAAGGTGTTTGTTTGTCTAAATTCGAGGCTAGAGCTTATGAGGGCATATTTGTTAGTTATGCTACAAACTCTCATGCTTACCGTGTTCTCAACAAGTCCACCGGACTCATTGAGGAGACGTGTAACATGGAGTTTGACGAAAATAATGGCTCCCAAGTGGAGCAAAGTGTTACTTGTGATGTAGGTGATGAAATTCCTCCCCAAGCCATAAGAAGAACGGGTATTGGTCATATACTAACCATTGAGGAACCCCTTGTGGCCGAAGGAGAAGGACAATGCTCCACTCAAGTGGAGCCTTCATCTACTCAAGACCCACACGCTTCCGAAGAGCAAAGTGTAGGCCCTCAACCTCGGGAACAATACCAAGGGCAAGATCAATCTCAAGATGATGGTGAACCTCCAATTGATTCCCAAGGTCAAGTTCTCCCCCTCGAGCAAGTTCAAGATCATGAGCAAGCTCAAGATCAAGCTCAAGACGGCGCTCAAGATGATCAAGTTAACCCTCCTCCTTCCACTTCCGAGGAGGAATTAGAGTGTCGTGCCGCGAAGATTGCTTCCAAACTCACCACCAAAGGCCATCTAATGGAAAATGTGGTTGGAAGTCTAAGAAAGGGGGTAAGCACTCGTAGACAATTAGCAAACTATTGTGAACATCACGCGTTTGTCTCTTGTGTTGAACCCCAAAAGGTCTATGAGGCGCTCGAAGACTCGGATTGGCTCAATGCCATGCATGAAGAACTCAACAACTTTGAGTACAACAAGGTGTGGAGATTGGTGCCAGGGCCATCGGGGAACCACAACGTCATTGGAACCAAGTGGATCTTCAAGAACAAGCAATATGCTCATGGGAACATCATTCGCAACAAGGCAAGATTGGTAGCACAAGGCTACTCCCAAGTCGAGGGTATCGACTACGGTGAAACCTTTGCTCCCGTTGCTCGTCTTGAATCCATATGATTGTTGATTGCTTATGCTTCCCATCACAACTTTAAGTTGCAACAAATGGATGTGAAAAGTGCTTTTCTTAATGGTCCCCCGATTTATGTCAAGCAACCCCCCGATTTCAAGGATCCTTACTTCCCGGATCATGTGTATCAACTCGATAAGGCACTCTATGGCCTTAAACAAGCCCCACGTGCGTGGTATGACCACCTTACCGAGTTGTCACAAGATCGTGGATTTGAAGTTGGGCAAATCGATCCCACTCTTTTTACTAAGAAGGTCAAAGGGGAGTTGTTTGTGTGACAACTATATGTTGATGACATTATCTTTGGTTCCCCTAACAAAGCTTTCAATGAAGAATTTGCTGCTCTCATGACCTCTAAGTTCAAGATGTCTTCGATGGGAGAGTTGAAGTTCTTTCTTGGTTTTGATATCAAACAAAGAAGAGAAGGTACCTTCATCAACCAAGCCAAATACACTCAAGACATGCTTAAGAGATTCAAGCTAAGTGATGTCAAGCCGGCCTCTACTCCGATGCCTACCAAGTGCCAACTTGACATTGATCCCAATGGTAAAGCGGTGGATCAAAAGGTATATCGCTCTATGATCGGCTCCTTGCTTTACCTTTGTGCATCTAGACCGGATATCATGTTGAGTGTGGGAATGTGTGCACGGTTCCAAGCCGCACCAAAGGAAAGCCACTTTGTGGCGGTCAAGCGAATCTTTCGATATTTGGCTCATACCCCAAACTTTGGCCTATGGTACCCAAGAGGAGCTAACTTCAAGCTTGAAGGATTCACGGATTCTGATTGGGCGGGAGACAAGGTGGATAGGAAGTCCACTTCCGGAGGGTGCCAATTTCTTGGTTGCTCTTTGGTAAGTTGGTCTTCTAAGAAGCAAAGTTGTGTATCTCTCTCGTCCACCGAAGCAGAATATGTGGCGGCCGGTAGTTGTTGTGCACAACTCTTATGGATGAGGCAAACTTTATAAAGTGCCTCTTTGGTGTGACAATGAAAGTGCCATCAAGGTTTCTCTCAACCCGGTGCAACACTTCAAGACGAAGCATATTGAGATTCGGTATCACTTCATCCGGGATCACATTAGGCGAGGGGAGATCAAGCTCAAGTATGTCAACACTCATGATAACCTTGCAGATATTTTCACGAAGCCCTTGGATGAAGCAAGATTTTGCGAGTTAAGGCATGAGCTAAATATCATTAATTCGAGCAATGTGACTTGAACCCGTGCCCCCCCACCACACTCAACTTGTTGTCTAGTTTAGATGTAGGCATGGACATAGGGGGAGTGTTGTTCTCTCAATGAACTCTCCCTCCCCCCATTATGCATAAATTGATCTAGTCTTTCACTTTAACCATATTTTATGGTACTAGTGCTTCAAGGACGAGTTTTGGTCATGGGTCCAAGGTTAAAATCTTCGCGACGCCATACCTCTTGACTCAAACATAGGTGGCCTCGGCCACCGCCCTCTCTTGAAGAGGTGTGTTCTGTTCCGTTGTTAGTGTGTTTGTGGCCTTGTTGGTCTTTCTTCTTTCTTGGGTGTGGTTTTTCCGTTCTTTTTGAGCTTAAGCCGTGTGTGTCTAGAGGCCTGTGGTTGCTGAGCGGTACTACCGCTGGTGGTGCGCGGTACTACCGCTCTAAGCGGTACTACCGCCCACTAGCGCGGTACTACCACTGCGAGGCGGGGGCAGGGGGTTATATCTGGGGCAGGGGGAGTTTTCTTCTCTCCCATACCCATTCCCTCGCCCCCACGCTCTTCGTCTCTCCAGCAACCGGTGCCGCGGGAGGGCTCCGGCGGATCTCCCTCTCCAGGGCGCTCCTCTCCATTTCCTTCGGTGGAGACGATCCCCACCTTGTCCTTTTGCCATGGATGCCGGTATTGCCCCCGTTCTCTCTCTCTCTCTTCTTGTCTAGATTTCCAATCTAGCATCTTAGGGGCAATAGTAGTTGCATCTCTAGATTTTTGGCCAAATCTAGGCTTGAGTAGGATGGAGAAGGCTTCTAGGCAGTTTGGATTGGTGTTTGGTAGGAGTATTTTTGAATTTGGTAGGACGGTAGTGCCGGATCTGACCACGGCAGTAGGAAACTAATGTTTCCCGTCTCGAGCGGTACTACCGCTCCCTCTGGAGCGGTACTACCGCTTGGAGCGGAACTACCGCTCACAGGTCGCGGTACTACCGCCCTCTACCAGGTTCCACCATACTTTTACTAATCAGTGATCCTTTTTGGTTTTGCTTGGTGGCTTATGCTCGTTCTTTCTGGTTGTTTGCGTGTTCTTGTGTGTGGTTCCAGGTGATGAGCTTCCTGAGCATCAGGCTCGGCGTGTCAACCCCAGTCGTGCCACGTCCAAGCGGTACCACACAACTGAGTATGCAGGAGGTTCCTCAAGTGCTCGTCCTCCACCCCCAACTCCAGAAGAAGCCTGGTGTCAAGCCGAAGCCTGGCAAAACTGTGCCAGAAATGCCAGCCAAGGAGTTCTGGGCAAGACGTCGCCGCAACCCCTATGAGGCAGACCAAGATCCCACTTTGGTCAACCGTCCGTTCTGGAACAGATTTCAGTTTGCCATCTTCTTTGATGTTCTCAAGGCCAAGAAGAACCTCTTTATTAACGTGCACCCCATCGACACCGACCATATGGAGAAGGATCCTGATTACTTTGGTGAAGCTCTTCAGATGTGCACTCAACTGAACATTCTTGGTGTCATGCAATTTAACAAAGATTATGATGCTGATATTGTGGCCCAATTATATGCCACGGTTCATCTCGGGACTGATGAGGACAGGATACTGACTTGGATGGCCAATGGCAAGTTGCTTTCAGTCAAGTGGAAGGCGTTCATGGAATTGATTGGGGTGGAAGATCAAGGGCTTGCGTCTCCTGTCGGCTTTCGCCCACACCGCAACACCTCCGCCACTCACAAGCAAGCTCTATGGCCATACTGCACTTTGAAGATCAACCCTGAGACGAAGAAGGAAACATATGAGCTTCCTGCCTTTCTGGACATTCTTCACCGTGTCTTCTGTGAGACTCTTTTCCCTCGCATCGAGAATCTGGATATGGTTCATTCTTATCTTGTGGACATGCTTCTCTTCTGCCAATGTGAGAAGGAACAGAACACCGGAGAGTCCCTGGATATATCCCATGTTATGTGGTCTGAGCTTTTATCTGCTATCTCCGAGCGCAAGTGCCCGATCTATGGTCCATTCATCATGCTGCTTATTGAGAAGGCCTGGGGTCGTGCCTATCCCCAGGTGATGCTAGAGACCGGGGAGTTGGTTTCTCACGACATCAAGCGTCTGAGGAAGAAGGACAACTGGGGCGCTCAGGTCCCTAAATCTGGAGTTCCTTTGTCTGCTACTGCCATGGAGACCGAGGAGGAGGCTGAGGCTGAGGCTGAGGATGATGATGACTATGTGCCTTCTGTGGCCGAGCCCTCTTGGGCAAAGAAGCTCAAGCTCAAGATGAAGTTGTTCTGCATGGAGGCTCACGGTCAGTACATGACTCATGTGGGTGAGAAGAAGGCCCGTCGTCGTCACAAGGAGCTCATGCGCTAGTTGGGTGCCACCGTTAACAGTGGATCTGAGGACCAGCTTACTGAGGAGGAGGAGTGGATTCAGCAGCACTGCCCGTGGACCGATTCTGATGCCGAGCACTTCCCAACCGATGATGGGGGCGCAGACAATCCCTTTGAGACCTGATTCTCTTGCTATCACCTGGAGCTGTAGCAACACTCCCTCTCCTTTTTGGTGTCTCGGTGCCAAAGGGGGAGAGAGTTTAGGGATTTGTGTTGTGTCTTCCATTGTTTGTTTTTTCTCGCCATTTTCCTGGTTTAGTTTGTGTCTGGTTTGTGTCAGTGAGACCTAAGTTCCAGTCATATGGTGTGATACATATGCTACTTATCTTTCGAGTATCATTATCTATGTCTATCTAGCTTATGAGTTGCTTGCTTATCCTGTTATCTATGTTGCTCTCATATATCTTGCTTAGGTAGTTGGTCTCTAAAATGTAGGGGGAGCGTTGATCCTGCTATCTGTGCCGTGCAGTCCAAAGCACTTATCTAGACAACACACATTCAGGGGGAGCCCTTCTACATTTTAGGATGGTGGGGCTTTGCACCGATCCTATATCTTTCCTGCTTGTGCAAATCCCGTATTATCATCAATCCACCAAAAAGGGGGAGATTGTAAGGGCATATTTATCCCCAAGATGTTTTGGTCATTGATGACAATGCTTTTGCAGACTAATCGTGTGCATTGAGTTCTTTCAGAGATTCATCCTTTGGCACGAGACGATTACTTCCCCTCGGTATTTTATTCAAGACGGTGTAGCTCCTTTGTTTCTCTGCTGGTGGTCCAGTTTCGTAGGAGTCACCTTACTATCAAGAGGGGATCCGCTTTGGTAAGGCTAGGGTGGAATCAACACGTACACATCCTTATCACACCCGATGCTTCTTTCCACTTCATTGGAGCTATCTTTCCTAAATCTGTGCCTGCCTGTCCTGTCCCAGCGGTAGTTCCGCGGTCCTCAGCGGTAGTACCGCCGAAGCTCGTCAAGCGGTAGTACCGCTCCCCGAGCGGTAGTACCGCTTGTGAACTTCGGCCGTAGTACCGCAGTGGTTCCGGGCTACTACCGCCTCTATTCTCATCCGTTGTTTTTCGTGTCGGGTTTTACGGTACTAGTAGCGGCAGTAGCGGCGGTAGTACCGCTCCAAGCGGTAGTACCGCTTATACTTCCGCGGTAGTACCGCTCGGGGGACAGGACCCTGCATCCCTCGTCAGTGCGGCAGTACCGCCCTGCCCAAGTGGTAGCACCACTCTGTGCGTGGTTGTTTGGTGGGTAACGGTTGGATTGTTTCCCCCACTATATAAAGGTGTCTTCTTCCCCAAAGTTGACTTACCTCTTTCCCAAAAGCTCCATTGTTGCTCCAAGCTCCATTATCGCCCGATCTCTCTCCCTAGCCAATCAAACTTGTTGATTTCCTCGAGATTGGTTGAGAAGGCCCTGATCTACACTTCCACCAAGAGAAATTTGATTCCCCCCACTTATCCCTAGCGGATCTTGTTACTCTTGGGTGTTGAGCACCCTAGACGGTTGAGGTCACCTCGAATCCATAGTCAATTGTGGTGAAGCTTTGTGGTGTTGTTGGGAGCCTCCAAGTGTTGTGGAGATAGCCCCAATCTTGTTTGTAAAGGTTCGGTCGCCACCTTCAAGGGCGCCAATAGTGGAATCACGGCATCTCGCATTGTGTGAGGGCGCGAGGAGATTACAGTGGCCCTAGTGGCTTCTTGGGGAGCATTATTTCTCCACACCGCTCTAACGGAGACGTACTTCCCTTTAAAAGGAAGGAACTTCGGTAACACATCCTCGTCTTCACCAGCTCCACTCTTGGTTATTTCGTGCCTTTACTTTTGCAAGCTTACTTGTGTTGTATCTATTGCTTGCTTGTGTGCTAGTTGTCATTGCATCATATAGGTTGTCCACGTAGTTGCATATCTAGACGACCTATTTTGTTGCAAGGTTTAAATTGTTAAAGAAAAGCTTAAAAATTGTTAGTTGCCTATTCACCCCCCTCTAGTCAACCGTATCGATCCTTTCACCTGTACACCCTGCGGCACCGTCGCCCTGGCCTGAGCAGCGCAGAGCGTGCCCCCTGCCGCCGACGAGCTCCGTGAGCCGTTCTATCAGAAACCTAGATTACCACCTAGAGCAGGCCAAGATTAGCACTGGAACGGAACCACTAGACCGTCGCGATGATACCTAGCCCCCTTAATCACCTGACCACCCACTGCCTCGCCGTAATCGTCGCCGGCGTTATCCCGTTCACGGCCACTGCCTCGGTTCGCCTATAAAAGGGAGCCCCGAGCTCACTTTCGACCCCGCACCACACCTCCACCTCACCAAAGCCCCGCCTAGCTACTAGGAGGACCCCGAGGAGGTCTCCTTCCCCGACTCCGGCCACCCCGATCCGCCTCGGCCTCCGACTTGATTCACTCAGGTGAGACCATCCCCGCTGCCCAAACCGCATCAGCAACCCTCTAGTGCACCCAGTGCGCTAACCCGAGCCCCAATTCGACCTTTGCAGCCCTCCCCGGAGAGATCCACCAACACCCGAACCACCGTCCGTTGGAGTTGTGGCCGCCGTCGACGTGGTGCTCACCGACGACCAACTCCACCACCCACAGATGCGGAAGGACCCAAGGAACCCGTAGGTACCCTCCTTTCCCCCTACCTCGCCGTGGATCGCCCAGCCTTCAGGCGCCGGTGACTCTGTTTGAAAATTCAAACCTGACGGGTGGGACCCCCTCGTCAGCCTTTTCCCTTTTTACCGAACCGTCTTCTGAAAACGCCTTCGGGCAGAGTGCGTGTTCCTTTGGGGTTGGCGTATTTCTATACGAAGCATTTTCTGTTTTTATAAGCTAGCCCCTAGAAACTTTCTGTTTCATTACAGATAAGTCCCTGGGCCAAAACCTTAATAAATTTTAAACAAAAGGTGGTTTTGATTTGATTCTTTTCCTGTCATCTTTAGTTTTCTATCTAGTTTTTTATCAGATTTAATTGAAAAATATTTGGAACACTTTTTGTGCACACACGGCATTTACGTTAGTATGCGGTTTCTTTATGCCGTAGATACCGACGGAGGTGACGGGACCGCGAACTTCGCCGAGCTAGACTCCGACTACTCCGAACCAGGCAAGCATGTTTGAACCTTTGATATGATGAGTGTTTTGCATGGTTGCTCGAGTAGCTAGTTCATGGCATGTTTATATGAGCATCGGTGATTGTTATATTGCGTGCAAAGTAACTACAAGTGAGCTTCAAAACTCGATGTGAAATTGATGAGAGATAAACTGATCATGTGGTGACATGAGAGGTGGTAAGATGGTAGTGTTGAAGCATGCCAGTCTTATGCCAAACCGTTCAACTCCTGTGTTGACGTGAATCAAGTCACGTTACCGTCCGTATCCTTTTTGTGTGCTACCACATGTCTTCTGCAAAGAATATGGTCTAGTAGGTTGCAAGCCTCTTTCCGCGTACACACCAAATAGAGGGGCCGGGATGAGGGTTCCATGGCCCTGGATTAAAGCCAGTCATCCGGTCAGGGGGCATGGGTGTTTCCGGTTGGGACCGAGAGGGGGGCACCCCTTAGAGCGCGCGATATAAATTTGATCCCATGCTACGCGAGGTTGTAGCCTCCCCGTCTCAAAGTTTTTCTTGAACGTTGCCTAGGGTGATTCCTGGCATCGGGATGTGGAATGGGTGTGTACTGGTTAGATGGGTTTCCTCTGAAATACCGTAAACGGAAGTAGTCTGCTGTGACTACTGGAATCCGTTGGCTGTGGTTAAATAGTACAAACTCTGTAGAGTCCCAAATCATTCAAGTAACCATATCAATGGTCAAGGACCATAATCAACTTATCTATGTCAGTCTCAGTGACAAATCTCCGGTGAACATAATTGAGTGGTAAACCCGGCTGAATATTATTCCTGTGGATGGACTAACCTGTTTATTATTATTACTGAACATTTTCTTGAAGTGACATAATTTCATGAACAACTTGAGTTCGGATGATGAAATATAAGCCCTTTATGTGACGTCGTGTAGACATCCGACTGTGGCATTCTTGTTGTTTATTTTTGTTATAAGCCCTTTATGTGATGTCTCTCAGACATCCGACTGTGGCATCTATGTTAATTACTTTCACTATAAGCCCTTTTTGAGATGTCGCGTAGATGTCCGACTGTGGCACGCACTGTTATTTACTTTCATTATAAGCCCTTTTCGAGATGTCGCATAGACGTCCGACTGTGGCACGCACTGTTATTTACTTTCATTATAAGCCCTTTCCGAGATATCGCGTAGACGTCCGACTGTGGCAAGCACTGTCATTTACATTCAGTATAAGCCCTTTATGTGGTGTCGCTCAGACGCCCGACTGCGGCATGTAAAATTTTATTTTTACCTTTCGAGGCGTCGCTTCAGACACCCGATTGGTCTTCAGTTACTTTTATCGGGATTTAGGGAGGACTACCGCCTGACTTCCTTTTTATTTAACCGGCCGTACAAATTTATTATTTAAGTGTGCATTACTAACCTGCTCATGTGCATCATGTTTGCATCTGTTATATCTTATGTCCAAACTGTCTTGCGAGTACATTCAAAGTACTCACCTGGCTTGTTGATTTGGCCAGATATCGATGAAGGTGATCTTATGGATGAAGAGTACGATAGCGAGTCCGACGCCTAGAGGAATCCCAGTCAGTCCCGTGCGATCCTGGAATTGTTCACTTGTACCACATACACTTCCGCTACCCAAATAAGATCATTGAGCCTCACTCCGACGCTCGATGAGCTGTAAGATTAGGAGTCATGTCACCCACTTCACTGTGACATAACCACCACCACTTTTTATTATGAGTCAGTAGTATGCCGCCATACCCTTGTGTAATATTCGCCTTTAAGTATAATATTGGTGTGCTTGTAATAAATTGTTGAGCAGCCATAGCTCAACCTTCTATAATAATTAGTGCTTCTGGATTTCTGTATCAAGGATTTGTCTACTAGTAAGGAGATTTTTCCTATACTGGTCTATATAAAGGTCGGTTTCTCAATAAGCATTTTATTGAAAAACCGGTCGTGACAAACTTGGTACCAGAGCCAGGCTGACTATAAGAAGCCACTAGGTGCGATCGCTAATCGGTTATTAGCGTAGATAGGCTATTTTATTATTTTGCAAATGTAGTCATTTTCTGACAGTCAGCATAAATTTATGATCTGACTATTCAGAATTTTTTCCTACTTTTATAGATGGATGGCAACGACTGTGAGTCACAGGTGTTCGCCAATGTGCCTGAGGGGTTCGTCAAGCTTCTCGTCTCCATCATCAAAGTCGCGATTGGGCCATCAACTCGTCCGGAGTTCACACTCTACCAGCACAAGATCAGCGACAGTCTGACTGTGCACCAGGCCGTGGTGCAGTTCAAGGGAGGACGTGTTGAGTTTCGCCGCCTCCGATTCGTGTGAAGAGCCATGCCTACGGAGAGGCATGCTATGCAGATGGCTGCCCGTGAGGCGATAGCTCGTCTTCGGGACATTCTTCCTTCAATGAAGACTCGTCGCTACCGCTACCTTCCATGCCACGTGCCATATACATGTCACTATGTGTTCGCTTGCGCTAGAGGGGAGAGATATGAGGCTATTGAGATGTTGGTTGAATATCTCAAAGCTCTGGAGGCAGCTTTTGATAACCTCGTGGACGACCTTGTGGCTGCTCGTATGGACTCCGTGCAGGGCTGTTCCGCCAACAGGAGGGAGCTCCTCCATACAGCACCACCACTGACGTTCGTCTCGTCCTCAGCATCCTACACACCTGCCATCCGCGCCACTGCTCACCGCCTGCCTACTCCTGAAGAATTTGACCAAGTCATCGCTCCTACTCCAGTCAGAGCTGCACCACCTACCGCACCCGCACCAGCTCCACAACATAGTGCTTCACGCCTTGAGCCTATTAGTGAGGAGGAGGCTGAGTCTCCAGCACCACTGGGTCTTACCCTTGGTAGGCCGAGGGAAGTCCTTACCATCTCCGACTGAGTGCGCCTAGCAGCCATGCGATGTACCAGCGTGTATGATATGTTTATATGTATATAGGTTGTGAGAAGTAGTCTGTGTGCGCATCATGTAGGAACTGGGAGAAGTGCACTAGCCTAAATAACATGTCAGGAATGTGTACGCACATCCTGAGTGATGTATTATATAATCACTGCTTGCTTGTAAGATATGTACTAAGCGGTCCTTCTCCATGTGCACTCGAGTATTTTCTTGAAAAATGTTGGAGTTCTAAATTTTTCGCCTTTGCAAAATTATTTATTCTGCCACTCAACTTTTTTTCATGAGTTTTACAAAAAATACCCCAGAGTGGAAAATGCCTCGTCCTTGGACTCGTTCAATGCCAAGTCCGCCGGAAGAAATTTTTGGTACCCAGACTAGCAACAATTTCACACAGGGACAGTCAAGTCAGCAGGGTAGTGAAGCAACATATTCTCAAATATGTTGCCTTTATGAGTAAAGCCAGCAACAACATCAAGAAATGATGAACCATGTCATTAATATGGGAAATCATCATGGACCATATCAGCAGCAATCCAAATTGTCTGAACTACAAAAGACGCGTCCCCCAACGTTCTCTCACACTGATAGACCTCTTGAGGCCGATGATTGGCTTCGGGACATTGAGAGGAAATTAATTATTGCATAATGTTCGGACCGTGAAAAGGTACTATATGCACCTCACTATCTCACTGGAGCAGCTGCATCATGGTGGGAAAATTTCCTACATATGCACCCCAATGAAAATGACATCACCTGGGAGGAATTTAAAGAAGGTTTTCATGGGGCGCACATTCCCAGGAGTATTATGAAAATCAAGAAAAGGGAATTTGACGACCTCAAGCAGAGAGGCATGACAGTAACTCAGTACAACAGTCAGTTTACTCAATTATCTCGTTACGCCAACGAAGAGCATATGTCTGAAAACAAAAAGATGGAAAAATTCCTGGACGGTCCGGCACCAGCACTAAAATGCCAGCTGGTCGTGCACACCTTCCTAGATTTCAAGACACTGGTGGACAAAACCATTACATTGGAAAATGAGCGCCGCAGTTTGGAAGATTTTCGCAAGCGCAAGAGAGACCAGACCACTCATGCTCGCAACAACCGACACAAGACTGGAGTTTAGAAGGATGGAGCAAACAAGTCCCCAATAAATTTCCACGCCCAAACAAACATTTTCATGCAAGGGACAAGGATTTTACGTACCGCCCAGGTGTTACTTGCTACGCTTGTGGAGAAGAAGGACACTATGCCAAGCAGTGTCCAAAGCCAAGAAACTCGGCCCCCAAACCGAACAACGGTGGCAATAATTCAGCACCCAAGCGAAACAACTTCAACCCCAATAACAACCACAGGAAGGGTCACCTGAACCATGTGACCAAGGAGGAAGCACAGAATGCCCCGGATATCGTACTCGGTACGTTCCCTGTCAACACAATACCTGCCACGGTTTTGTTCGATTCTGGAGCTTCTCACTCGTTCATTTCAAAGAAATTTGCTTTGCAAAATATTGTTTTGATGCTTCCCTTGGAAAAATCCATGATCATCAAGTCCCCTGCGATTAAGCAAGTTACTCAAAGTTACTGCCAAGGTGTGGTTATTGAGCTTGAAGGGCTAAAGTTTCATGCAAACCTCATCGTATTGGAAAATAAGGGACTGGATGTTATCCTAGGAATGGACTGGTTAACCACCAACAAAGGATTTATTAACTGCTTCAATCGGACTGTAATTCTTACCCATCATCACGGGAAGACGATAAAAATTGCAGCTCAAGAAAGACCGAAGTCACAGCAACCAAGGTTGAACAAGGTGGACGTTTCAGTGTTAAGCAATGTTCCAGTGGTATGCGAGTTCCCTGGCGTATTCCCCAAAGAACTACCAGGCATGCCACCGGACCAAGAGATAGAGTTCATCATTGAACTAGCACCTGGAACCACCCCCATTTACAAGAATCCCTATAGAATGGCACCCTCGGAATTGGTAGAATTAAAGAAGCAAATAAAAGAATTACTGGACAAAGGATTTATCCGAGCCAGCTCCTCACCTTGGGGTTCACCAGTATTATTTGCCAAGAAGAAGGATGGGACACTGAGGTTGTGTATTGACTACCGAGCACTCAACATGGTTACCATCAAAAACAAATATCCGATGCCCCAGATAAATGATTTATTTGACCAGCTCGCACAAGCTAAGGTTTTCTCAAAGATTGATTTAAGGTCAGGGTATCATCAATTAAAAGTACGGACAAAAGATATCCCCAAGACAACATTCACCTCCAGATACGGACTGTATGAGTTTACAGTAATGCCGTTTGGACTGACAAACGCCCCCGCATATTTTGTCCACCTCATGAACAAAGTGTTTATGAATTTTATGGACAAATTTGTAGTGGTATTCATCGATGATATTATGGTATACTCCAAGACACCTGAAGAGCATACTGAACATCTCAGGATTGTACTGGGAGAATTAAGGAAACATCAGTTATACGCCAAATTCAGCAAATGTGAATTTTGGTTAAGACAGGTTGGTTTCCTAGGCCATGTATTGACCCAAGAAGGTGTTGCCGTAGACCCAGAAAAAGTCAAGGCCGTACTTGGTTGGAAACCACCAGCCAGCGTAATAGATGTACGAAGTTTCTTGGGAATGGCAGGATATTACCGCAGGTTTATTGAAGGATTCTCCACCATAGCAAAACCAATGACACAGTTACTCAAGAAGGATAAGAAGTTTGAATGGACTGAAGCTTGCGAGGAAAGCTTCCAAGAACTCAAAAATAAATTGACAACAACACCAGTATTGGTTGTAACAGACATACACAAAAGTTTCGAAGTGTATTGTGACGCATCCCGGAAGGGCCTCGGGTGCGTATTGATGCAAGAAGGCAAAGTAGTCGCATACGCTTCCAGGAAACTACGGAAGCATGAAGAGAATTATCCTACTCATGACTTAGAATTGGCAGCAGTCATTCATGCACTCAAAGAGTGGAGGCACTTTTTGCTTGGGAATCGTTGTGAAATATATACAGACCATAAAAGCTTGAAGTATATTTTCACACAGCCAGAGCTAAATTTGCGGCATTGGCGCTGGTTGGAACTAGTAAAAGATTATGATGTTGGCATCCACTACCACCCGGGGAAAGCAAATGTAGTGGCAGATGCTCTTAGTCGGAACCCCAGCGCGGGCAACGACAGTCTACCAAATCTGAGACCTGAATTTCAGCAAGAGTTCGCTAAGCTCAACTTGGTAATGGTCACAGAAGGCAATGTGTCGAATTTGGAAATACAACCTGCCCTAATAGAACAAATTAAGGAGGCCCAGCATGGACACCCTAGCATCGAAGGCATTAAAAGAAAAGTGAATTTGGGCAAGGTCTCAGAATTCGTCATAGACGATAAGGGAATATTGTGGTACGGATATAGGCTTTGCGTACCAAATATAGAAGATCTTAAACAGAAAATTTTGGCCGAAGGCCACACCGCTCCGTACTCAATCCATCCTGGAGGGACCAAAATGTACAAGGACATTCAGGAAAAAATTTGGTGGCACGGTATGAAAAGGGATATAGCCACATTCATTGCATGTTGTGATTCATGTCAGCGCATTAAAGCCGAGCACCAAAAACCAGCAGGACTATTGCAGCCAAACAAGATACCTGAGTGGAAATGAGACGAGATTGGAATGGATTTTATTGTCGGACTACCACGGTCACGATATGGAAATGATGCCATATGGGTCATCACAGATAGATTTACTAAGGTAGCACATTTCATTCCAGTAAAGACAACACACACCACCCAGAAGCTTGCCAAGCTTTATCTCTCCCGTATAGTTTGTCTGCATGGAGTTCCAAAGACGATAATATTCGACCGAGGCACTCAGTTCGTCTCTAGATTTTGGGATCAGTTAGAACAAGCTCTGGGAATGCAACTGGCATTCAGTACAGCATACCACCCCTAGACTGATGGACAAACTGAACGCGTGAACCAAATCCTAGAAGACATGCTGAGAGCATGTGTTCTCACCTATGGAACCAGTTGGGAGGAAAGCTTGCCATATGCTGAGTTCGCCTACAACAATAGTTACCAAGCCAGCCTACAAATGGCACCTTTTGAAGTCTTGTATGGGCGGAGATGTCGTACCCCGTTAAATTGGTCAGAAACGGGAGACAGCCGTATCTTCAGCCCAGACATGCTCAAAGAAGCTGAGGAAAAAGTTAGGCCGATCAGGGACCGACTCAAGACAGCTCAAAGCCGACAGAAGAGTTATTACGATCGAAAACATCGGGGAGTCAGCTTTGAACCCGGTGAATATGTGTACCTACGAGTATCCCCTATGAGGGGCCTACACCGGTTCAAAGTTAAAGGAAAGCTAGCACCAAGATTTATCGGACCCTTCTGCGTAGTCGCGCGAAGAGGCACAGTAGCCTACCAGCTAGACCTACCCGAAGAACTGTCAGACGTCCACGACGTGTTTCACGTCTCACAGTTGAGGAAATGCGTAAGCAACCCAGAGAAGCATGTATCTCATGAAGACATTGACGTGCAACCAGACCTCACCTACAGAGAGCATGCAATAAAAATATTGGAGGAGTCTGAAAGAAGGACCCGTCAGAAGACAATTAAGTTTTTCAAAGTTCAGTGGAGCAATCATACCGAGGATGAAGCAACGTGGGAAAGAGAGGAGTTTCTTCGAACAGAACACCCACACCTATTTGAGGATCGGCTGAAATCTCGGGGACGAGATTTTTCCTAAGGGGGTAGGTGCTGTAACACCCCAAAATTTTGACTTGGATTTTTATTGAAATCTTTATTTGATTTAAAGGAGGTTATTTGAATTTTTCTCTTTGAGGGACTCTCCCTCTCAAAATATTTTATGACAAACTTTTGAAAGGACCTTCTCAACCTTGGTCCTTAGTCTTAAGGGTTTTTCAAAATTTTGTTGGCTCAACCAAATTATTTTTTTTTTTGAGAAAAAGTTTTGAAATACTTTCTTTTAGTGACTTTGGATTTATCCTTCCTCATTCAAAAATTTATTTTTATGCCATGACCTAGGTTGAAAACTTTACTCCAAAACCCCTCCCTCCACTTTGGGTCAAGACAAATATCTAATCCTAGCAAGTTCAACCCATTTCTGATTTTTATTCAATTTATTTTATTCCCAAAACTATTTCTATCTTTATTTTTGGACCTAGGTGGTTTACAAAGGAAGTACCTGATTTCTTTTGAGTCTTGATCCCAAACCAACTCCTTTGCCTGGTCCTTAGCACCCTCAACCTAGATCCATCAAGATCCACTCTTGCACATTTCAAATTTTTTAAGTTTTGCTCACTGCAAGTTTGGGCCAGATTTGTCATTCTTGGTGAAATTCAATATTTTTCTTCTCCAAAAAATTCTGAGATAAATTAGGGCACCCCTTGGTGCATTGAGAGGCCACCTCACCAAAGATCAGCTCCAGAAAACTCTTCCACATGCCAAAAACATTTCATCGAACACCTGGCATGCACTGTTGCTGTTCAGTTTTAGTAAAATTCAGAGTTCAGTGTTTCAGTTCGGCTGTCAGTGTCGTTTTCTCCAAATCACGGCGTCGATCTCGCCAGTAACTGCAGTGGCGCCTTGCTCCTTGTCCCCCCTCCTTATCCAGAGCGCCGCACGTCCCTTTGGACGGGCGCAGGTGTCAATGGCGGCGTGCCTCGCCGACGCCGGCAACTTCTGCGGTGGCAGAGCCACCCGTGGCGGCCGGCAGGGACCAGCACCACCTTTTGGATCCGTCCAGCACCACCCGAGCCACCCGAAGCCCCCGCGTGGCTGTCCGCTAGCCTGTACACGCTGCGGCACCGTCGTCGTGGCCTGAGCAGCGCAAAGCGTGCCCCCTGCCGCCGCCGAGCTCCGTGAGCCTTTCTGTCAGAAACCTGGATTACCACCCAGAGCAGGCCAAGATTAGCACTGGAACGGAACCACTAGACCGTCGCGATGATACCTAGCCCACTTAATCACCTGACCACCCACTGCCTCACTGTAATCGTCGCCGGCGTTATCTCATTCGCGGCCATTGCCTCGGATCGCTTATAAAAGGGAGCCCCGAGCTCAATTTCGACCCTGCACCACACCTCCACCTCACCAGAGCCCCGTCGAGCTACTAGGAGGATCCCGAGGAGGTCTCCTTCCCCGACTCCGGCCATCCCGATCCGCCTCGGTCTCCGGCTTGATTCACTCAGGTGAGACCATCCCCGCCACCCAAACCGTGTCAGCAACCCTCTAGTGCACCCAGTGCACTAACCCGAGCCCCAATTCGACCTTTGCAGCCCTCCCCGGCGAGATCCACCAACACCCGAACCACCGTCCGTTGTGGCCGCCGTCGACGTGGTGCTCGCTGACGACCAACTCCACCACCCACAGGTGCGGAAGGACCCAAGGAACCCGTAGGTACCCTCCTTTCCCCCTACCTCGCCGTGGATCGCCGCCGGCGACCACCGCAGCCTTCGGGCGCCGGTTACTCTGTTTGAAAATTCAAACCTGACGGGTGGGACCCCCTCGTCAGCTTTTTCCCTTTTTACCGAACCGTTTTCTGAAAACGCCTTCGGGCAGAGTGCGTGTTCCTTTGGGGTTGGCGTATTTCTAAACGAAGTGTTTTCTGTTTTTATAAGCTAGCCCCTGGAAACGTTCTGTTTCATAACAGATAAGTCCATGGGTCAAAACCTTAATAACTTTTAAACAAAAGGTGGTTTTGATTTGATTCTTTTTCTGTCATCTTTAGTTTTCTGTCTAGTTTTTTATCAGATTTAATTGAAAAATATTTGGAACACTTTTTGTGCACATACGGCATTTACGTTAGTATGCGGTTTCTTTATGCCGTAGATACCGACGGAGGTGACGGGACCGCGAACTTCACCGAGCTAGACTCCGACTACTCCGAACCAGGCAAGCATGTTTGAACCTTTGATATGATGAGTGTTTTGCATGGTTGCTCGAGTAGCTAGTTCATGGCATGTTTATATGAGCATCGGTGATTGTTATATTGCGTGCAAAGTAACTACAAGTGAGCTTCAAAACTCGATGTGAAATTGATGAGAGATAAACTGATCATGTGGTGACATGAGAGCTGTAAGATGGTAGTGTCGAAGCATGCCAGTCTTATGCCAAACCGTTCAACTGTTGTGTTGACGTGAATCAAGTCACGTTACCGTCCGTATCCTTTTTGTGTGCTACCACATGTCTTCTGCAAAGAATATGGTTTAGTAGGTTGCAAACCTCTTTCCGCGTACACACCAAATAGAGGGGCCGGGATGAGGGTTCCATGGCCCTGGATTAAAGCCAGTCATCTGGTCAGGGGGCATGGGTGTTTCCGGTTGGGACCGAGAGGGAGGCACCCCTTAAAGCGTGTGATATAAATTTGATCCCATGCTACGCGAGGTTGTAGCCTCCCCGTCTCAAAGTTTTTCTTGAACGTTGCCTAGGGTGATTCCTGGCATCGGGATGTGGAATGGGTGTGTACTGGTTAGATGGGTTTCCTCTGAAATACCGTAAACGGAAGTAGTCTGCTGTGACTACTAGAATCCGTTGGTTGTGGTTAAATATAAACCTGGGCAAACGTCGGGCCGGGCCGGGTTTCGGGCCGGGCTTATAAAAGCCCGACTTTCATTTCCCAAGCCCGAGCCCGGCCCGAAGCCCGAAATACTCCCTGTTTTCAAGCCCGAGCCCGGCCCGAAGTCAAGCCCGAAGCCCGAAAGCCCGGCCCGAACGCTGTTTTTTAGTGTACGCACATGCAAGCCCGGCCCGAAGCCCGAAAGCCCGGCCCGAAATACATAAAAAAATGAAGCCCGAGCCTGGCCCGAACTATCTTCTGGGCTGCAAAACTAGGCTCGAGCTCGGCCCGAACATCAAGCCCGACCCGGCCTGGCCCGGGTTTTTCGGGCCGCGCTCGGGCCGGGTCGTCGGGCCGAGCTGCCCATGCCCGGGTTTAGTTAAATAGTACAAACTCTGCAGAGTCCCAAATCATTCAAGTAACCGTATCTATGGTCAAGGCCCATAATCAACTTATCTATGTCAGTCTCAGTGTCAGTCTCAGTGACAAATCTCCGGTGAACATACTTGAGTGGTAAACCCGGCTGAATATTATTCTTGTGGATGGACTAACCTGTTTATTATTATTACTGAACATTTTCTTGAAGTGACATAATTTCATGAACAACTTGAGTTCGGATGATGAAATATAAGCCCTTTATGTGATGTCGCGTAGACGTCCGACTGTGGCATTCTTGTTGTTTATTTTTGTTATAAGCCCTTTATGTGATGTCGCTCAGACATCCGACTGTGGCATCTATGTTAATTACTTTCACTAGAAGCCCTTGTCGAGATGTCGCGTAGACGTCCGACTGTGGCACGCACTGTTATTTACTTTCATTATAAGCCCTTTTCGAGATGTCGCGTAGACGTTCGACTGTGGCACGCACTGTTATTTACTTTCGTTATAAGCCCTTTTCGAGATGTCGCGTAGACGTCCGACTGTGGCAAGCACTGTCGTTTACATTCAGTATAAGCCCTTTATGTGGTGTCGCTCAGACGCCCGACTGCGGCATGTAAAATTTTATTTTTACCTTTCGAGGCGTCGCTTCAGACACCCGATTGGTCTTTAGTTACTTTTATCGGGATTTCGGGAGGACTACCGCCTGACTTCCTTTTTATTTAACCGGCCGCACAAATTTATCATTTAAGTGTGCATTACTAACCTGCTCATGTGCATCATGTTTGCATCTGTTATATCTTATGTCCAAACTGTCTTGCGAGTACATTCAAAGTACTCACCTGACTTGTTGATTTGGCCAGATATCGACGAAGGTGATCTTATGGATGAAGAGTACGATAGCGAGTCCGACGCCTAGAGGAATCCCAGTCAGTCCCGTGCGATCCTGGAATTGGTCACTTGTACCACATACGCTTCCGCTACCCAAATAAGATCATTGAGCCTCACTCCGACGCTCGATGAGCTGTAAGATTAGGAGTCATGTCACCCACTTCACTATGACATAACCACCACCACTTTTTATTACGAGTCAGTAGTATGCCGCCATACCCTTGTGTCATATCCGCCTTTAAGTATAATATTGGCGTGCTTGTAATAAATTGTTGAGCAGACATAGCTCAACCTTGTATAATAATTAGTGCTTCTGAATTTCTATATCAAGGATTTGTCTACCAGTAAGGAGATTTTTCCTATACTGGTCTATATAAAGGTCGGTTTCTCAATAAGCATTTTATTGAAAAACCGGTCGTGACAGGGTGAGACATACTTGAGGGGAATGGAGCGGGGTTTCCTCTGGTTTACCAAACAAATATTATGTTTTCTGTTTTGCTTTTTCACGCGGTTTTCTTTGATTTTTTCCTGGTTTTTCTCTTTTCTTTCTTTTGTTGTTGTTTTATTCAGTTTTTAACTCTTCCTCGGTTTTCACTGGTTTTTTTATTTCGTTTTTTTGTTTTCTCTTTGATTTTCTTTCTTTCTTTCTCATTTTGAATATTTTGTTTGTTTACTCTTGGGTTTCAATGCTTTTCTATAACTGTTTGTATATACTAATACATTTGTCTAACACAATATTAAAATTATATATAGCAAATTAATATATTTTTAATCCATGGTCAAGATTTTTTCTATATATATTTAACACTTTTATTTTTTAAATATTTCAAATACAAGTTTAACCATTTTTAATACATGAACAACAAATTTTATACACATTCAACTTTTTAAATAGAAGTTTAATATTTTCTGAATACTTCGTCAACATTTTTATTATACACATTTAACATTTTTTACAATATAAGATACAGATTTGTTTGAATGCATGGTCAACATTTTATCAACACCATTGAAGATTTTTCAAATACAAGTATAACATTTTTTTACTACATGGTCAACATTTTTTCTATATGCATATAACATTTTAAACTGAAATTCTATTATTTTTTTAATACATGGTGAACAATTTTTTGTACATATTTAACATTGTTGAAATACAAGTTTGACATCTTTTTAATACATGGTCAATATTTTTTTCTATACAAAATTAACATTTTTAAATGCAAGTTTAACTTTTGTGGCATTTTGGATTCCTCCAGGCTACCAAAATATTGCCAATTAAGTGAACTTGCGACATATTCTTCTATGAAGTCGGTCTTGCCTGCATTGGGGATTTACGGGCGCGTCTAGACCTTGCTTACATTGTGCTCACCTACAGAGCAGCAACATGGGCCAGGCCCAGGACATGCTCACTTCTGACGTTTTGTTCAGCTGCATATGCATATATGTTAGTCGTGTATATCTACCTCTAAAAAAAACTCAGGTATATCTTGTAGCTGTCTAGATGCCATCTGGCCCACATACCATTGTGCAGTAGTGTGGCATATGGCTTGTTTACATAGCGTGTCATATACATCCATGTGAAAAGTATGTTCTCATGTTGCAAAGAAATGTTCATACAATTAGAAAAAATGATCTTGACATTTTAAAATATTATCATGCATACAAAATATTTATAACTTTTATCTAACAGGTATAAGAAAATAAAATAATGTTTGCATGATTTTTACAAAATATTTGTGCTGTTCAATAAAATATCATGACATTTAAAAAATGTTCACACGATCAAAACATGTTCATGACATGTAAAAAATTGGTTGCCCAGTTTTGAAAAATATATCACATATTAAATGTTCAACATGTGCTCGGACAAATATTCAACGCGTATTCGGATAAAGTGTTCAACACGTAATTTAAAAATGTGCAAGTTGTATTTCAAAATTCTGACGTATATCGGTAAAATGTTTTCCTTGTATATGAAAAATGTTTGATATGTATTAAAATACTGACATGTATCTGAAGACTGAAAACAAAATAAAATAGAAACAAAAATGAAACAGAAAAAAATTGAAAACCCAAAAATATAAAAATTGAAAGAAAGCCAATAAAATCATTAAATAAAAACACAAAAAAACTGCGCAGAACCTTCCCCAAACCGGGCAAGTTTCCTCAGACCAGTCCTTGTATCACAGACGAAGATATCTTACTCATGTATATCTTGTTGTTGTCTAGATCCACGCTCGCCCATATACCACAGAGCAGTAGTGTGGCATATATCTTGTTCACATAGCATGGCATATACATGGTATAAATTTGTAATGTAAAAAAGTTTGTTCTCATGGTTTACAAGAATGTTTATACAATCTATATCTATACCTACTAATAAAAGAAACAGGTATTCTTAGTCCGTCATGCTATTTTGTAAAAAAAATCCCCGATGTTTCTGACATTAAACTCACGGTACATATCAAGTGTTTTTTAAAATACTCATATCTTTTAAACTGTAACTCCAAATTTAACATATTATATATGAAATTTGATTAGAAAAATATGTAAAATCTAAATATGATGTTATTTTACCTGTTAACAATTAAAAGAAATACTATTTAGGCTGCAACATTAATCAACAATGCATTATCCGTCTTTTTTATACCGGTACTGATTCAGTTGGGGGTGAACACCTCAGCAAAATCAGGATTGGACATCAAATTGAAGCTAAATTTGTTAGAGACACCAATAAATAAGGACATGCATGACAAGAAATAAAGAACCAAATAAAGATGGGATATCCGCTATAAAATAAATAAAAGAGAAAATGCAGAGGAGATCCGATAAAGATGAGATGTTGCGCTATTCCCTTATATATATATATGAAGAAAAAAAGAGAAGACATGCATGAAAAAAGTAAAAAAGAAGGCATGCATGACAAAAAGTAAAATAGAAGACAAGTTTGATAAGAAAAAAATAGTGATCAAACAGGGACCAATACCTATGGCATGTATGGCAAGAAATAGTGATGAAATAGGGGCACAAGTACCTGCGTCAACATGAGACCATAAAAAATGTTCTTTTCCAGACAAAAAAAAACTCTTTTTATGATTACAAAATCCTTTATCTTTTTACAACCTTTTTAACTCCTCAAGTATTTAAGAAATAGCTACAAATTCTCAGATTATAGAACATTTTTTGTAAATTAAGAGCGTGTGGTATTTTTCTCCCGTTGCAACGCACATACCTTTTTGCTAGTAATAATAAAAATTGCCTTTTTACGAAAATATTCCCATGCTTAAAAATTTGGTTTCATGACATTTCAAAAGTGTTCAAGTGACCACAAACATGTTTATAACATTTTTTCAGAAAATCCATGAAATTTTAAAAATTGGTTGCCCAATTGTTTTTAAAAAACAACAAATAGAAAAAAAAACTGTGTGCCATTTAAAAAGGTTCATAAAACTTATAATATATTAGCATGTTTGAAAAAACAACATCTTTTTTTGGTGTGTTCAACATGTGTTCAAAAAATGTTCATCATATATTTGGAAATATTCAGTATACATTTGACAAATGTTCAACTTGTAACAAAAAAATGAGCAACTTGTATTTAAAAAATGTTGAACGTATATCTAAAAATGTTCAACTTGTATACAAAAAATGTTTGGCATGTATCTGAAGAATGAAAAGAAAATAAAAACAAATTGGAAAATAGAGCCCTCTCCCCACCCCACCCCACCCCAAAAAAGGAAGAAAACCAATAAAAACCGCTAAAGAAAATACAAAACCGCACATAACCTATGACCAAACCGGGCGGAAGATTCCTCAAAGAAGTCCTTCGAAGTTTTCCAAAACCGCTCGTTAACACCAATATGGGTCGGCATACTTCATCGATCCCACTGTAGGCGAGGGCTGCCTGTGTCTCGCTGTAAGCAAGACATAGCTTTTGCAGGGATTTACTGCAGTACGACGACTTTTTCTTTACAGTTCAAAATGTCTTTCAGTTCCTCTAAAAAAATACAATTTCAATTTCTCAAATGAAAACATAGCATTTGCTCCAAACAGATACAAACTACTCGACACGCGTAAATACAGTAAAATACTCAAATTCTAATAAGAAAATGGATTCTTAAATGCCCTAGAAAAACTTAATGCTCACAACAAAAACAGAAGGTTCAGCATCTAGCCACCTTTCCACCCTTGCTAGAACAGGTACTATTGTAGTGTTTGAATATGTAGTTCCGCACAAATAATTCGTGTGAAAACCTAACATGATTGGACCAAAATGGCGATGTCCTCTAGTCCATACGGGCAGATGTCTGATTTAAAAATGTAGCGTGAATCATGGACCTACTTTGGCAGGAGAGTTCAATGCAATGCACCCAACTGTCAGCCCAGAGCCTACACCCATCAGTCTGTTTTTCATGCATGCCCTCATCCCACAGCAGCTTGCCAGGCTCTGTACGTTTGGAGCAGTAGAAATGTAGAATTCCATCGATACACATAGACATACACATAATGGCATATTCTACGAGACTACTCTATATTTTCAGTAACTTTCTTGGTGATGCTCTTACATTTGGTAGTAATAAAATGAAATGATCTACGTGTCTTTTGCCTGTTGCAACACTAGAATGAGGCCAAATGCCAAGAACAGCGGTGCACCTGATGACTCCACGAAGCCATATCAAACCTAGCTAAATTTTATTTACAATTCAAGGCAACGGTGACTGGACAAGTCCGGGCGAAATTAATGATGCTCTGAGGAACAACACAGTGCTGCTGCAGTGCTGCATCCCGGCTGCGGTAAATATCGGCCGAAAGATACTCTGCGTCCTTGCGCTGCTGTGCATGCAGCCTAAGACAAAAGGCACTGGTCGGTAGTCGTATTAAGATGCGGGTGACCAGTGAGGCGCATGGCAGCGGTAGCACAGAATGACGACCATATTGTTGAAGCTGCATGCCCTCTTGTCGAGCCGTCCAAGCGCCGTACCTCCCTCTCGCGGTCTCGCCTGTAGACTCCTGCCCAACGTTCACACGGCCGGCAGGCCTTTGCTAGGCGCTTACGGTGCACGGTAAGTGGATGCGATTAGCCGATTACTGGTAGAGTAGCTAGCTAGAGTTGCACTTGTACGTGTACGCATCGATGGATGGCTGCATGCGATCGGTCTGCTCCTTTTTGCCATGGCACGGGAGCTCCTGTCCTATGCCAAGCTCGAGATGCAGACACGCAGCGGCTTTGGGCGGTTGCGCGCAGCCTCTTCTCACACGTGACCTACCGGCGCGGACCGGGCCGGGCAGCGGTACGTACTTGTTGGACCCATCCAGGAACCACGCCAGGATGGATCGTACCAAAACGCCATCGATCCATCTTTAGCATGGTGTTTATCCCGGTGTCGTTTGCGCGGTGGTAGGATCGATCTCACTCGGCAGCATGTATCTATCATCACGTATGCATGGTCGATCTGGGTTGATCAGGTACCGATGCTACGAGCATGATATGACCGGCGAGTACGCAAGATATGATGGATGTACGAGCCATGCATGGCGTAGCTACCGATTGTGGACGATCTCAGCGTGCGCGCATTGGCTGCTATGGTCTCGTGAAGACCACTAAGCTATAGCCATGTCGTTTACGGGGAGCCCGCAGATTCCCTACCGGAGTAGAGAGTACGTACGCTCGCAGTGCATCATTGCGCGCGCATGTATGTTCACGGTGCGCGTGCATGTACGTGGACGCCATTGGAATTTCAGGACGATCCTTTCCTTTTCCTCCGTGCTTGTTTGTGGGTGCCCGGCCCGGCCAAACGACCGAGCAATGAATGCGCGCACATGTTGTGGCCCTGCGGGTGCATGCTGCTCGCGAAAACTTCCAGGATTGATGAGTGTCGCGCCTACGCAATTCCTGGATCTCAGACTGTGTAACACGCGGATCGATACGTATTCAATTGCGATATCCGTTTCGCCGGCCATGCCAACACAGAGCACTGCAGCGCCGGGGAGCCGGTCCAGAGCCGCTGCTGGTCTTGCCACCGCCAGCCGGACCCGGTCCCAGCGTCTTGTGTGATGATCAGGTCATCAGACTCAGGAGGTTGGAGCAATACCAGCTTTGCTCCGGCCATGGCACCCACCCCCGTGGCCATGTCGCGCTACTGTTGCGTCGCCTCACCCTGACGCTGTACGTCGCAGAGCGGGTCGATCGACGTGACAACACCGTCGAAGCTGCATGCGATGCGTGGGACGGAACGGAATAGAAAAAGGCGAATTATTTCCCGATCCGGAATGCGCCACCGCGCGCTTTCGGTCCGGTCACACGCACGTCGTGGCCTTGCCGGGCGACCGGAGAGCACGCACGGGCACGGCGTGGGCATGGCCCGCCGGTTGATGTGGCCAACACAGCGCGGGAGCTGTGCAAGTAGTAGACCGCGGTGCATGCCAAGAGCCCTAGACAGACAGCTCCACGACGAGGGCTAGCTACTACACCTCGCCGCCTGGGCATTTCAGCCATCGTCGTCCACTGACGGGTGGCGAGCTGACGACTCGAGGAGATGTGAGCGTTTTGACCTTTTGACTGCGTGTGCATTGCGTTGCATGATGCATGTCGATTCGACCCGGGCGGCGCCGGGCAAAAGCCTGAAATGACGGAGCGGTGAGCCGACCCGGCAGGTCCGTACGCTGCCGCTACCTGCTCGCCTGCCACGCTCCAGGGAGAAAAATTCTGGCTCCCTCGGACCCCGTGAAGAAATTTCGTCGCAGTACATCAACTTGGCAAGTTTCAAGCTGGGGCTACGTCGACCATGGAGATCCACCGTTTGAACATCCACAGGGAGGTGTAGGCCTCCTTTGGAATGTAGCCAAGGTAAAAAAGCAAGAAATTTCCCGAAAATACGCAGGGGCACTTAAGCGCGGGGCACTCACCTGCCAAGTCCTACTCGTTTTGCCTCGTGATTCGTCCAGTAGTTCAATCCCTGGGCACAGTAAAAAAGAAAATCCTACAAAAAGTTTTTCCAAATGATAACGCCGACACGTATGAGCGTTTGCAACTTGGTCCAAACGCATCCGCTGCCGTTGGATGTTGTTGCACGAATCTCACAGCAGAGCGAGAGAGGGGGTTCGTGTGCCACGTCGCCTGCAACCGCGGCTGGATCAGTGCGGTTGCCACCCTCGCCGTGCGGGCAGCTGCCACATCGCTCGAACGACCCACAATCGCCACCTTTGCCCCCCATTTCACTCCACATCTCGCGTATTCACTCACGGTCTTCTCCCATTCCACTTCTCACCCCCTCTTATCCTCTCTGTGTCCCGCACTGACGGTGTCGCGACGACGCATCGGCGATTTCGGCGGCGATTCCGCAGTGGCGCCCGCGGCGTCTTGTTGCACGCGACCGCGCTCCAGTAGCCACTGCAGCGTCGCCAGAGAGTGCACCACCTGAGGTAATGCCGTCGAAATCTTTACCCCCTTTCTCTCCATCTCTGATTCTGCGCCTCGAATCCACGGCGAATCCACGGCGTATTATTGGGGTTCTCCGTTCCCCGTCGGTGGGAACTCTCCAGGGTGTCGCCAGTGGGCTGTGGATGGTTTCTGTTTGTTGCATTGTGGCCGTTGGATCGTTCTTCTAGTCGCCCGCGGTTTTCGTGCTCTGTTTTCTAGTGTCGGGTTCATTTTTCTTCAAATTGTGGATTCTAGTAGATGGTGCACTTGGTCGATCGAGGCTGTTTTGTGCCACAAATGTTGTGAAGTAGGGGCTGCCTCCCTAGTTTCGAGCGTTTTGATGTGACTGCAATGAAGTTAAAGAGCATAGCGTGAACCCTAGATTCGGTTTCTGATGGTTAGATTCACTTGCGGTTTTGTGCTTAGGTTGATGGCAAATGTGTGTGCTCTAATCATAATTAGTTGCCTCTATGTTGTTCCAAACATGGCAACTACATAGCTTCGATTTTGCTGCCAGTTGTCATTCTGTTCTCTCAGCAGACGACAACTCCAAAGCTACCCAAACGCAATAGTTGTCACGCCTCCGTGTGTGATGTAGGCAACTGGCCAAAATGGCGAATGTGTGTGCTCTGATCATAATTAGTTGCCTCTGTGTTGTACCAAACATGGCAACTACATAGCTTCGATTTTGCTGCTAGTTTCCGTTCTGTTCTCTCAAGATACACGGTAACTCCAATGCTGCCCAAACACACTAGTTGACGCGCCTTCGTGTGTGATGCAGGCAACTGACCATGTGCTAACTAAATTAGTTGCCATGGTGTCTGTCTATGCAGGGGCAAATCACATTTGTGTGTGCTTAGTGCTAAGTTGCCATTCTGTTTTCCTAATAGATGGCAACTCCATATTTTCCTTCAGTACTCTATTTGTTTACTGTGTTGTTTTGTAGTGACGGAGTCAGTTGACAAAGTGAGCATCATTTTGTAACTAGTACCAATCTTGGCAACTATGCATTGTTTACGATCGTTTACCATAGTGCTTATTTCGTACATTACGGCAGTTAGCAACAAACATCAGTATGTACCTAGAGGCAAACGTGGCAATTATGCGTTCACGGTTGTATGCGGTGTAGGCATGGCAGTTACATGGCCGCATTTTTCTTAGATCACAATTCAAAATGTGTTGCCGCGTTGTTCTACTTCCCCATGGCAAGTGTATCCATTGCTATAGCTTCATATCAGTGGCAAACAGTCTAATTCCTGTCAGGATGGCAACTGCATCATGTGCCATTAAGGTCATCTACTTTGTGACAACTGTTGTTATCCATACTAGATGACTCGTTGCGCCAATGGCGCAAAGGCCGAGAGGGAGCCAAGTATTGCGAGAATATTTAGACACCCAAGTCAAAAACCAAATGTGGCCAACACTCCCGCATCCTCTACTTGGAAGCCGCCTTTTCTCACCGGATCTAACATAGATACATGATTCTTCAAGAGAAAATTTCAGAGAAAATATAAAGCATGGAAGGCTTTAAGTTGTACTATTGAGACCATACCACCATATCTTCATTTAGTTTCTTTGGAAATCTAAAGGTCTAGGAGGATGATACATGTGAGAAGCTGTGAATCCAAAAAAAAAAACTAAACTAACTTCCAAACAAACATTTCAAGTTTGGAAGCCACAAAGAAGCAGCCCAGATCTCTCGTTGTAGTGCAGGTACATGTCCTTAATCCTGCATCCACAGCCCATAATTTTTCAACACCTAAATCCACAAAATCCAGCTGAAGGAAATCATGGCAGAAACATGCGTCGTGGCTTACGTCTCCGAGAAAGACTTCTTGGCATTCTTGTGCAGGTTGGACACAGCAATCCTCGCTGCGAGCTGCAGAAGAAGCACACAGGCACCTTCCTTCACCTTGCCCTTGGGGAGGAGGGGGGCAACACTTGCAGCGCCGCAACAAGGCTTGCTCCGAGTGTAATCATCAGCATTCTTAGATACCTAAACAAACAATCAAAAAAGAACATGCTATGAGCAATCAAAAAAGAGAAATTATACAGCCTCAAAAATATATACACATGAAATAATGTTATTCATTTGACTTAAATCCCAGTCCCAATACAGGCAAGACTACATCAAGATACATTTCGTCAAAGAATCACAGAAGTGTAATGCTAAGATTAAATTATAAAGACTATATCCCTCCTTCCCCACCAAAATGTGGCCACATTCAGGCTTTGTCATCCCTTAACTAAATTTCTGACCATTTGAAGATCACAACCAAATTTACTTTCTTAGAAACACCATCATGTAAAACACAGTAAGCATTCTAATACAAAAACGTGCTCTTACATTGATATGCCCAGGATTAGATCTCCTTAAACCTTACTTTACAATGATACATCTCTGGGATATGAAATGGACAATCGTACTGAACATAATCATCATGTTTGTGGAAAAGATAAAGGATTATAGCTAACTAATGCATGATGTTTATTAAACGGTTAGCACCCAAATGCAAACCTAAGGGCCTCTGCGTAGCATGATAAGGAATAATGCCTCAAAGTAATACTATAAGAAAGGAACAAAATAGGAAGAGACGGGGTACCATGCTCTCACCTACAATAATTTCCTTCCATCTATGGGTTTTCCCTAGTACTGATCAAACCATCTTGAAATAGCAGTGTTGAACGCCAATTTTTGTTCAACACGCCAAGAGGAACCCAACAAATACACCTGCAAGCAATAAAAGATGGGTTAAAAGTTCACCCATCTAAGCAGGTATCCAACCAAAATAAGAAAAAAAAAGATATAGGATGGTCTAATCCCTTCAGGATATCGGCAAACCAGATTAGAGCAGATTGACAGGAGTATCAATACCTCAGAACTAAACACGGTAAAGTAAAAATAAAAATACTTTATCAGCACATTCTTACTAAAACCGAACATTAAGCATACTGAAATAAGTAAGTTCTGTTTTCAATAGAATTCGTGAGATTATTCCATTCTCAAGCAAGCGCGCATATGCAGAACACCTTTTCAGTGAAGCACAATGGAAGACATGATCGAGGCAAGATTATAAATAAAATAAAAGGACAACCAACGAAAATATTTGCAACAAAATTATTCAAACAATATGGATCATTAGTAAATTACCAGTATCATGTATCCCTTGGCTTCCTCTGCAAACGCCTGCTAAAGCAGAGTAGAGAGGTACCAGGTAGCTTACTTTTTTGCCAGACACACAAGCAAGTGTGAAGCTGCACAAGAAGATACCTTAGAGAAGCCGTCAATGGAGCCAGTCTGAGCGAGCCAAAGAAGTGTGTGACCTTCCGGTGGCCATCATACGGGTCGGGGTCCTCCTCACGGCAGCGAATCCTCGTGGCGCCGTTATCGCCTGCTAGGTCTGGGGTGCAAAAAAGTTAGGGCGGCGGAAAAGAAGGGTGATGCTGCAGCGGACAACAAGACTGGGTCTAAATATTAATATGCCATCATATTTCATATTGCAAAA
Source organism: Triticum dicoccoides (assembly GCF_002162155.2). NCBI lineage: Eukaryota > Viridiplantae > Streptophyta > Magnoliopsida > Poales > Poaceae > Triticum > Triticum dicoccoides. The sequence goes on along the minus strand of NC_041387.1, from coordinate 544,693,515 downwards.
AGGAGATAGAAATGTAGCAACCTGGCATAACTAATTATCTATACTAATTATTGTCGGATGATTGCATATAATCACTCACCATGAGTAACCGACCGACTGAATGATGGAATGAGAGGAGAAATATATTTAATGAAATTGAGTAAGAGAGGGAAACTTGAAAGGAAAAAAACTCAGCACTTGCAAATGAAAAACATCATATAAAATGGATAATCACCAATCAGGCGATTTGTAAGATATGAGCTTGTTGTTGTGATTATCACAAATCTAGTTGATGGATGATTGGAATCAGCTATCACACTGAATAAACAATGTTCATGGCAAAGTTTCACTGACAGGAATCAGCTACAATCACAGAAATGTTTGTTTATGACTGGTCTTACACAAGTAGCAAGCTTCAAATCCGCACACAGGAATAACGGATTTGTATATCTATGCGACTATGCCATGTGTATTGCACACTTTATTTAGACAAGCATGCAAGGAAAATATATTCATGGCACAGTTTCAGTTTTGTGCCATGAAGAGAGGTCGTAAGCGTGTTGTCCAGAACAGAGATGACCATATGTATCAAGAATGGTGAGGTATGGAGAAAATACACTCTCTCGGGAACACAAGCAGGTTGGTATTTTTTTCCTGCATCTATTTCTTTTACCTGAACTAAAGGTAATACTATGACAGCTACTATTAATGGAACTAACCAACGGCAGCCTGCTCTCACATGTTTCAATTCTTCTGTAACATATGCGCTTTATTCAGACAAGCACACGAACAAGACAATCATCGAAATAGTATTATGTTCTCATCAATGGTGCTTAAGTTGCTATGTGCATTCTTCTCAACTCAGAGATATGCATGTACAGAGGTTGGTTTTAGATCAATTGGTAATCACCTGAACTAACTACAGTACACGGTCTGTAAATCAAGATTGGGAACATACCATGAACATGATTTGTGTAGTATTTATCTGGCTGGTACCACACACACACAATCTGCTGTTGTTGCAGGAACTCATGGCAAAGGAGGGTAGGCACACGTGCTTGCTGGAGCTCGATGTCTGGCCGGTTGAGGCCCAGCTACAAAAGTTCAGGCTTTCTCAGTCAACAATCTACTAAAATGTAATTAATATATAGCAGATCAATATTAAAAAATCCCGGCAAAACATGCCGACCAAAATAAAGAGGTAGAAAGCCTATTTTAAATCCATGACTGGTTACAAAGTTGCATCAACCTACTACACTAAATATATAATGGCAGTTCTGGATGATGCTTAACATGGTGCATAGTTTGATGGTACAGTGGCAACCTCATAAACTTTGCATACAACAACAACCTGTAAAGAAATGTGAACCAAAATAAAGTGTCATTGAACGAAATGATAGAACATACCTGAACGCCCCTTCTTCATATCCCATATCTAAAACAGAAGCATGCCGAATCGTTATAGTAAGAGGTTGTCAGTGCGTAAATCAGGCCATCGGCAAAAAGAACCAGAGAGACCGACCTGCAAAAAAAATTTGCAATCCTTTTACAACAACGAATCTTGAGCAAGCAAATGACGTGAAGGGAACAAAAGATAAGCAATCAACATGGCCAATGAGCAAAGGTGCTGCAGGGCAGAAGCAACTACACCCAAACTCATGGAGAAGCAACCTGAAATTGGTAAAACAAAGTGGCAGCTTGAAATTATCATGAACCAACAAGAAAATGTCATGGTCAGCCATCACCCAAGCATGAGAAATAAATAGTTAAATACAGGGCATTTTCAGTGAAAATAAGGAATTTATTCCAGCTTAAAGTTGGGCTAGGCAACTAATTACAGAAAAAATGAAATGACATGACTTACATAGATTAATCCTCCCCTATCAGCCTTCTTGGATTTTCATCAAACACATCCTAGGCACAGAGAAAGAAAACCTGCAAGATTTGGGCTTGGAAAACTTGGCCTTCCAAGCGATCCACCAGCGCACCTACACCGCTCGCGCGAGGTTTCCGAGCGGACAAGCTCGGAAAGGCTCGGAAACGCCTCGCAGCCCACACCCCGCGTACCTGTTCGCTCGTTCCTGGACGAGCTCCTCTCGCTGCGACCCCATCTCGCTCCTGACTCCCCTGAAGCAACCGGCGGCGGCAGAGGCGGTTAGTTCTCCGGCCCTCCTCTCCCTCCCCCATCCATCCCTTCCCTCCTCTCCCTCACATCCGTCCCCTCATCCTCTTCCATCTATTCTTCGGCCATGGAACGACCTGCAGCCTTGCTGCTCCTTCCCTCACCCGCCACGCCCGCCAGACCCCTGCCGACCGCCACCATCGCCTGCATCCAGGCCGCCAACAGCAGCCTTGACCCGTCCCCCACCCTCGACTCACTCCGGAGGCGTCGACCTCGGCCGCGAGGAGGAAGAGGCGGGGGAGCCCGTCCCGCGCGAACCCAGAACAGGCGGTGGAGACGGGTTAGCCCGCGAAGCGCTTGGCCATGACAGCCTGCGCGCGAGCGATGGGAAGGCGAGGAGGAGGAAGAGGCTAGGCGGTGGAGGAGTAGCAGTCGGCGGCGGGGCTCCTAGGGCGCAGGAGGAGGAGGTGGGAGGGAGCGGCGGAGGACGAGGGAGGGAGGAGTGAGGGGCGCGGGGATATGGATTGGGGCTAGGGTTCGACGCCGTTTTCGTCCCTCCCGCGGTGCGGTGTATTTTTCACTCGTGTGGTGCGGTGCGCCCTCTCATTTTCCCCACGCGCAGCACGGTGCCGTGGTTTTTTCCCCTCGGGTGGTGCGGTGCGCTGGAGCCATCGGTTCTGCCTAGGAGTCTAGGAGGCTTTATATGTTCAATGTTTTGTGATATGTGAAAAGTAAGTCTTATTTGATATTTGTCACCCGCATATCTACCGTCCACCAACTAGCAAACTTGGCAGTTTCCAACAGTGATCAACTTTATTAGTTGACATGCTTACGTCGCGCTCATGTCCAATATACTATGTTTACCTGCACACACTAATGTGTATTTGCTGTTGTTTATAGCATCATGGTTCGTAACCACTTGGAGGACGATGACAATGACTTCATGGAGCCACCGCCATGAAACGACGGGGCTGGTGCTAAGAAAGCTAGGGAAGAAGTTGTTTTTTTTGTTTTTTCATGGTGTGCAAGAGAGTTTGTTTCAGGTGTTTACGGTTTCTGTTTTTTTGTCAGAAATGATTGATGGCAATAGCGAATTTGTTCCTGCTTGCAGAAGAAGAAATCTCCGTGCAACAGGGCTTCACAAGAAGGGCTAATTGTGTTGATCAAAGGATTTAGTCCAGGACAGAAGTCAGCTGCCGGTGAAATGGGGATGCAGGCTCTAATGGATGTGCGATGCACGAGTTTGGTGAACCCTATGTGCGACTGGCTTGGGGAGTTGTATGGCCCTGAGTCCAGGGAATTTGTTATCCCGGGACATGGGAGGATACCATTGGACGAGGAGTCGGTTTTCTGCACATTGGGTGTTTCTCGGGGCCATATTAAAGTTCCGTACGAGGTGAACATGATATTGAGCTAGAGTTGTTCCCCCGTGTGTTCCCCGGTCAGGCATCCATGCCCAACAAGACTGCACTTGCAACTTCGCTGCTTCAAATGAATTCCTATGGAGAGGCATTCGAGATGAAGTTGTTGATGTACTTGTTATCATTTGTCTTTGAGCCTACAACATCTCTACGACCAAGCAACAAATGCTTTCACATCTTGGTAAAGGCTCTGCATTTCTTTTTCTTTTTTTTTCATCAGCTGTTTTGTTGTCATCCCCTAGCATGCTTGTCCACTTGATGTTCTTTTTAATGGTGTATGTGCTAACGTCCGTGTTTGAAATTTCTGCAGGCGAGGTTGAAAGACGTAAAAAACATGACATGGTGCAAGTTCATTGTTGATTTCTTAGACGATGCATTTGCTAGTAAGATGTATCAGAAGGATTGCCGGATGCACGTGATGGTGATAATTTCTTCGCACATGCTTCTATTATGTTGCTTTTTTGTGCCTTGTTGCGTTTGAATTCGCTGAAGGTGGCTGATGTGTTTTACGCAAACATATTGTTCATTCGTAAACTATGGCAAATCCATTTGCTAAAACATGGCAATTTTAGTTGCTTAGAGATGGCAACTACAGTTGCCTTCCATGGCAACTATACTTGTTCATACATGGCAACTCCAACTGTAAGCACATGGCAACTTTATTTAATACTACATGGCAACTGTGCACTCATTGCTTCCACATTGCACACAGTCATGGCAAATTATGTTCATGAGGGTGGCAACCTTATCTTCAACTACTCCTAGCACTCTATAATGTTTATTATACTATTCCGTGTTGTGCAACTCATGTATGTCGATAGACTTGATATCTCAAGTGTCAACTTTCCTGCTGAGATAGGAGGTCCGCCTCCTCCACATAAGTTTATTGTATTTGCTTGGACGTACGAAGATGTCAAGGTTGTTCTTGCTACAGATAGGATTTCCGAATCAAAGTTCGGGAAACTCCATGTTACTTTTGTTTTCTCTCTATATTATGTAGTGTGTTTCGAAGTTCGTTGCAAATTTTTCTTTTGTTTGGAAGTTCAATTCGAAGTTCCACATGAATAAGTTTAGCATGGCAGTTTTGTGCATCTTTTCTTCTAAAAATAAGTAAAGTGGTGCACATTCTTTATAGGTTTTGTATTTCGGGTAAACGAATTATTACACTAATGGCAATTATAGTTGTCTATGCTTGGCAAGTTCAGTATGTTTCAAATGTGAACCATTTAAAAAAATCGCATTTTCATTTGCATTTGCACATGGCAACTAATTACCATTGTGGATGGCAAATATTTCTCATCCCTCGCGGAAAATCACCTGCACTTGTCTAAATGTAATACTTTCGCACTGTCCAAGCACACATGCTCAAAACTTCATATGGCAACTGCCGACTGCACAAATTTTACACGGCAACTCTTTAAGCACCACACGAAAATTATGTGTGCCCTTTCTATGGCATTCTGTTTTCATCATACATGTGTGATGCGCATTTGATGTCTTTCTTGCCTGACAACTGTTTTTCAATCCACTGTTGTGCAGCTGATGGCTAAGCATGTTGTAGACTACAATGTCTTTGGTGGGCCTCAAAATTTCAGCAAATGAATGGACGTCTACTCAGCTCCATCTTGTCCCGCTGAGGTAATCTAACAAAATGTTGTGTATTTGTGCCTTCTGCTTTTTGAGATTTCCAATGTTTCTTCACTTTGTTAAGTTTTTCGCATGGTACACGTGCGTGATTTTTAATTTTGTCTTGTTGTTATCAGGACAGGGATCCTATGGAGAATCTGGTTGGTCAATTTGTATCTGGCATGACCAATTTGCTTGGGAAGCTCGTGGCGGGATGGACAACACTGTCTGGTCCTGATGGTGATGCAGTTGACAAGCAGTTCATTGCTTTCGCTGGAGAATGCACACATCGCCCAACGGTCTCTCGTGGCCGTTATGACTACAACAGTTCTCAGGAGCTTCCTAACACGCAAGACACTGATTTAGGTTTTGATGGCATGGATGATGTGCGAGGGAGTTCCCAGGAGCTTCCTGGCGGTGCTGCTGATAAGGATGGAGATGATCACATGAAGAATGTTGACCAAGACACTGACCATGTCGTTGTTCCAGAAGTTCGGGGTAGAGCACCCCATGGCAAGGCTCCATTGTTTGCGCCACCATCCGATGGAGGGAATGCCTCGACTGGAGTGAGTGATGAAGGTGATTTAGCTAAAAAGAGGGGAAGGGTGCCAAAGGACACTGCTCAGGTCCTTTCTGCCAAGAGGGTTCGCACTGACCCCGTTGCTGCCAGGAGGAGGTTTGCTCTTTTTTTGCATTCCATGTTTTTTTGGCTTCCAAGAAAAAGTTTTATTTTTTGTTTCTTACATACCTTGATTGCAACTTCCTTCATCTTTTTTCATATACGTTTTCTTGTGATTAGCGAGGTGATAGCCGGTGGTAGAGCAAAGAAACAGAAAGCTAATGCCACGCCCTCATGTGCTTATGCTCGGTTGAAGGAGCCCAGACCCTATGATGTCGGTGTCACGTCGACACACACGTCTCCTTGTGTGGTGATGACGAACATCGGGAATCCTGCGTGTTGGAAGACTTGAGGAATCAAACCAGGAGGTTTGTTTTTCTTTGGTTTCTATTTTTTGTGCCCAATGCCAAATTATGTTTGGATATCATGGCCACTATTGCGTATCGCAAATGGCAAAAAAAATTCTCGCACATGGAAACCATGGCTTCTTGTCCCACATGTAACTTAGTTTTTTGTACATTTGGACCTCATTTTCTCAAACGACACGTGGCAAATTTATTGCATCTTAGATGGAAAATTATGTTTGATGCTCATGGCAACTTCTGTTTGTCACACATGGCAATCAGTCTTCCTTTCATACACATGTCATTTGCCTCCTTTCAAACACAACAACTCCTTTCGTTATGTGCACCTCAGTTATTTTTTGTGCATCTTATTCCCTCATTCTTGATGCAAATCTCTTTCTTTGTAGGGTTAAGAAGATCTCTAAACGTGCGGCAAAGCCAAAAATGAAAGGCCCACTAGAACGCATCCACTCGAAGTTGGGGACGTCTGATGACGATGCAGAGGCTGCTGAGCCACCCATTGTCAAAATTGCTACTGCCCCGCCCACTGTTGCCGCCAATTCTGATGCACGTAAATCCCCATCCCCACCCGTTGCAGGCTTGCACAACAGAACCGGAGGTGATAGCAACGGTAGAGCTGGTAGCGATGAGTCGGTATCTGCCAAGACTGTTGAGGTCGTGCCCACTCTTCTCTCTATGAGGGATGATGTTGTTGACATCCCTCGCAGTCGTTTAGCTATTGTTGAAGTGGATGCCACAGAGATGAACAGAGGCGACGAAGATTCTCGCTCGTCGCCTATAGATGGCGCGCGTGCACCAGCTGGATCTGCCTTGACTAATGTTGTCCCTGGCCCCACTATTGCTGCGTCCGCATTGAGTGCACAGGCTGCTCCGTCAACTGTTGCGCAAACTAGCCTGCCACCTAGGCGTAGCCCCCAAAACAAAGGTGCACCATCATCCAGCGCAGTGGAGCTCGGTAATAGGAGTGATCAATCTGGTTTTGTGCATGCTTCAACGCTCTTCCCTCCGGTAGCCCAAAGCGGACTAGTTGATACCGCAGTAGTCCAGGATTCAACAGTGGCAGGTGTCAATGAGTCTTCTAACGCTGGTGATGCACATACACATCATCGGGCGTCCCATGCGGTTGAGAAGATTCCCACCATAAATCTGTGTACATCCAAGCTCCCTGTCAACCTCGGTGTGTCGTATAGTCCAAACAAGAAGATTTCCAAGAAGACTGTGACTGTAATACCTGACAGTATGCCCTGCCCCACCGTGATTCTAGAGGGTGTTGCAGTAGATGACACTGACATGTTTGTTCAGTTGTCTCCTCCTGAAGCTACAAAACAGTTTATTCATAATCCGATTGAGCAGTAGGAGAGGCACCCCATAGATTTCACACCCCCAGTTGCAGTCTTGGGCTTGATCGCAGCCAGCATGATCAACCCATTGACCCTATGCCTGTTGCTTTTGCTTTCCGGCAGGAACGGTGACGATGATGGCGCAGCCAAATGTTGATGGTCGGAAAGTTGTGTCATTTGCGGAGCCCCTAGTGCACGGTAATACATCTTACATTTTTCTGTAAAAAAATGTGATTTCGATGGTTTCGTGGCCATCTGTTTTGTTTTTACATGGAAAAATATTGTTTACACTGCACTGGTCATAGTATTAGGAATGGCATGGAAGCTACAGTTAATGTCACATAGCAATTGTAGTTAATGGTACATGGCAATTACTCTTGCTTGCACATGGTAAATCATACTTACTAGCAGATGGCAACTGTTGTCAACCACACATGTCAGATGTTTTTATCAAACCCAACTGGCAACTAGGGCTTTCTATATCATGTTCACATGTAGCTAACATCACATGGCATATCTTACTTCATCCAACATGGCAATTTTACATGCTTGTTCACGACAACCAACATTGCAACTTTTCTTCGTCCTATTCAACCAACTACATCTATTTACTTACATTTTTTAAATCAAAACAAAATAAAAATGACCCCACGCACCTTTTTTGTTTGTAATCTATTATTATGTGTATATGTCCATCCTTTACTGCTTGCATACTTCATATGTTCTATGCGTTTTTGTAGGAACACCCGATGTGGTTTCTTCTTCCATGGATGAAGCTTTACACAAGGCTGAACATGACACCCTAAACAGGAAATCATTTGGCAATCAGGGCCAATCCAGTTCTGGTGATCGTGAGGCCGTAGTGTCTGATGATGTTTTTAAGGAGTGCAACTCCTGGTTCTGTGGAGCAGGCGAGAGTAGTTCACCCGCCATCGGAGCATGAGTATCATCCTGCATTTAGGGCTACAAGGGAGCAAAACATCTTCTATAATATTGTCAGGCGCTTTAGAAACGCAAGGTCGAACAGCAATCATGTCAAAGCGATCAGAGAGTAATGTCACCCCTTCCCTCACCTGTCCATAATATGCCTTGAAGTTTTGTTGTTTTGCTTTTTCTCCAAAGTTATGTTTCTTTTATTGTAAATCATTTTCATACAGCTCATGTTTGGACAGAACTAGAATCATCCAATGAGAGACTACTTATGCTGACCTCTTGGAGATCTGGCCGATGGCGTGAGGCCCACATGCAGAATGTCACAGAATCTAGTCGCATGCGGGATAGACTACATCAAAAAGCACGTGGATATTTGCCCTAACAAGGTGATCATGGACTACAGCGTCACATCAAAGATCTGGGATGGTCACTGCAGCCATGCTATAGTTAGGAAACATTTTCCCAGCATGGCGAATCCAAGCTCGCATTGAAAAAATATGCTGGGACAATGAATGACGAACGTGACTGCAGATTCTACATGTAAAATAATGTTTCCTACATGGTGGAATACGACTGTTGATTCTACATGGCGGAATACCTTGCAAAGTGTGAAGGATGTAAGGTTCATGTCATCACAGACGCAAGTGTGGCCGAGCTCCTAAAAATCTTGACTTGGGAATGGATGACGAACCTGGAGTTCAACAAGCGTCCTGGTGCAAGGAATTCATCAAGGATTAGGTCAAAAGTGCCAACAGATAGTATCGTTGATCACGTGGTGGTCGATGTCCCATGTTTACCTTACATTCTTTGCTGGATGAATGTAAGGTACATAGTGTTTCTCGAAACATTTGTGTTATGCTACATTATGTCTTTATCCGTTACCGTACTTTGTTAGTGATGGACTACATGCCTTCTCCTTATTGTCATGTCAAATATGTGTGTGACCGAATCCGTTAGCAAATCTACAAAGACTACTATGTGTCCTAATATAGTGTTTGTTTTCTACTGTTTGAAAGTTTTTCTATCATGGTTGACTTTTTTATGCTCTTTTTAGTGGTTTTTGTGTTTCCAAATTTCCATCTACCCTTTCAGCATTGTTTCTTCGTGTATTTTTTTGGATGTGTCCTGGGGTTTGAATTTTTTGGTACATTATTTGCTAAAATACCCAGTAGGAGTCGAGGATATTTCTACGGGAGATATAGTAGCATAACATTGTAGAATTTTGAAAATTGAAATACGTTTTCCACTTTCACATGGAAACTTCCATGCATTGCTCATGGTAAATTTAGGCGTACACACATGGCAACTATAATCTTTTGTAAGTGTATCGCAGAGCGTTGAAAATGTTTGAAATCCTCAAGCAATGTCCCAACGATATCTGCATTTTTCCTGCTGCGTAGCAACTGCTGTGCCTCTTCCATGGCAATTACAGTTCTAAATACATGGCTACTATTTTACCAACCATTCCTACATGGCAAATAGAGCAGCTCTCACATGGAAATTGGAGTAGTTCAGTGATGGCAACTATTTTTAGAGAAGTATGTTTGCAATTCAAACTTGGTATCTCACAATTATCTCACTACTTAGATACCAACTCCCTATCACTTTCAATCCGTAACAATATGAACTCTACTTATGTATCAATCACATCTTCAACAAAATATGACTAGCCATAACTCAAGCACATGCCACATTTATCTACTGTTTCCCACCCCTTTCTTCGCCTTCTTGTGATTTGCTTGAACTTCTAACCCTGATTTGTATCTGATCTCCTTTGGCCGACCTTTTGTGACGGAGCGCGGCAGGTTCCTCACTTGCGTGTGCATGTTTGAAGCACCAGACCCTACTTCTGAGTTTTCTGAGGATGGTCCAGTGGATGTTGGAGCACTAGAACTACGTGGGAACCGGTGTAAGGCCTCCCCAGCCATTCGTTTGTTGATGTCGTCGAGCTCTCTTTTTAGGGCTTTTCTATGTTTTTCAGCGGCTCTAGACTTTTCATCTGTTTTGCATGCGTCGCCTATTAGTTCAAAATAGTTTTGGGTCAATACCATGTGCCTCACGGATTCCATGTTTGCCTTTGGTCCATCCTCATGCACTGCCAGCACTGCATTTGATCTGTGTGGCCCTAGCAACTCGTCGGCATCCCAAGTCCATCATCGGCGTATGAGATTGGTGGGCATCTTTCTCACCGCGAGCATGTCCATAACTCTGAGTATGTGACAGCACATGATCTCGTCCCTCTCGTACTTGTAGCACTCGCAATAATACTCTCATTCATCTATGTTTGTCATCACGGAGTAGTTTCTCCCCTTGTCTAGATCTTCCGGTTCTGAATCAGACATTTCCCTTAGGGTACACACCTTGTATGTCCATTGGTCAACCTGATAGGCCATGTAGGACGACTACATTTTCAGCTCTTCCTGGAACCTGCATGTGTTTGTGGTCACTAGCAACTTATTTTTTAGAGATATTCTGATTTCTTATTCCAGCTTACACATGGCAACTATATTAGATCAAGCATGGCAATTCAAGTGCAAACCACATGTCAATTCAAGTGTAACCCTCATGTCAATTTACTCTGTACCACAATGGAAACAACCACATCAGTTTAAAATTGCTTATAAATGGCATTTGCACCACTATCATAATGGCAAATATAGTGTGACACACATGGCAGTTGTATCAGATTCATCAAAATAGACAAATTTAAAGCCTCATGGAAATTGTGGTTGTTTTCATATGGCAATTGTATTTTATTTCACATGGCAATCATTATTCATACATCATGGCAATTCTCTTGCACTTCACATGGCAACTGCAGTACTATTATGATGGCAAATAATATGACAACCAACAAGGCAACTGCAGTTCACTTTTATCACAATTCTTGCATGCTTTATTCAGTTGGCAAACAATATTAGTTTGATCAATTTTTTTTTCTTACTTGCAATGAAAATTGACATACCTGTCAACTAGTTTTTCACTCGTGTATGTACTTACTTGAAGAAGATCTTATTGGTGTATATTTTGCTTGTCTGCCTCTCCATTGGTTTGTACGTGAGCAATTTAGGTTGCTTGAGTGTTGTTTTGCTTCTTACTCTAATTCTGCTCCTAGGATTTTCTGCTGCATAGCTGTGTACTGCTTGGCAAATTGTAACAAGGAGTTGCCCGGGCTTACGTAACGCTTCAAAATAGCATTGAAACCTTCGCTGCACTGCCTAGTTTGCGGGAATGGGTAGAAGCGTTGCATGAAGTAGGCTGGAACCCAGTATTTGCGCTTCTCCCACAGAGTCTGTAGGGTCTCGTTGTCATGCACTTGATACTTTTCAATCATTGCTAGCCATCTACGTTTGAACTCCTCCACTGTCAAACTATGATCGACGCACAACTCAAAATCTTTGTGTAGTTTTGACGGTCGGCAAAAAAGGTCCCAGAGTCTCCTCCGCCTTCTTTATTATGTGCCATTTGCAGTGCGTGTGTGTTGCCACGGGAAAGACATCCTTGATGCCTCCACGCATGCTGAAGTCTTGGTCTGTTATTATATTCATTGGAGCAAGCCCATCCATGCACTCCAAAAATGTTTTGAAAAGCCACGTGTAGCCGTAGATATCTTCATTCCATACAAGACCACAACCGAACTGCAACGATTGGTTGTGGTTTTTTATGCCTATGAATGGCGCACATGGCATCTTGTACATGTTGGTGAGATAGGTCACGTCAAAAGAAATGCACACGAAAATGTTTCTAGGATCGCTGTGCTGCACCATCAACCCAGTACATGTTTCTGGCGCGGTCCTCATTGTCGAGCCTTTATGTAGAATAAATCAAGATCCTCCTTCTCTTTCTCTTTAAAGTAGGCAATCATGTCTTCTACGTTAGCCAATTTGCTCTCTCTATGATATTTTACCTTTAGGTTTGTCACGTCCGCTAGTATGACGGGCAAGCTACTCAGCTTCCCATATTCGCTGTATATGAGGGAGAGTATCTGGAGCATTCTTGAGGTGTTCACATTGCAGTCATGCAGCCGTTTTATGAACTTTTTCTCCTGTGGGCTGAACCCTCGGTGTGCGCTCAGAAATTTGACCAGATCAAACTTTTTTACCATGTCGTGGTTGTGTTCGTCGACAAAGTCTTTGACCACCCAGAAAGCTCCTTCAACGAGTAGCCTCATTTTGGCAGGGCATTATGTCGTGAGAACGATGCCTCTCTTGCGTTCCGAGACCACTAGCTTGTCACCTTTACCCTTCTTATTCTTTCGTGCCTTGTGGCACCTCAACTCCCCTCTGCTGTATTCCCATCTTTGCATAACTTTGGTAGTGTTTCTTGCCATCTTCCCATGAATTAGATTTCTGTCCAACATACAGAGCCAGAGTTGGCATGAATTCTGAATGCCCCTCTTCTTCCTCTTCCTGGATTTCATCATGAGTTTCTTTATTCACTTCTGTATTTGTGGTTGTTTCATCTGTTGCTGTGTAGCTCGTACTGGTGCGCACAGGAGTGTTGGTCATCGTCGTTGCAATGATGGATAGTTCGGACAATGTTTCTACAGTGGTTGTGCTAGTTTGATTGACTGGATCCCCTCCGAGGCGTACGTAGCACAAACAGCTTGGTTGTTTGTGGATGAAGTTGAACCCCCTGCATTTTTGTGCATACAACATATGTTTGTCAGTAATTTGTGTGGCAACTTTTACATGATGCATAATGACAACTATATTTGGTTTAACATGGAAACTATAGTTAATTCATCATGGCAACTATTTTTTCAACAATGCTTTTGCACGTGCTTTCTGTCACTACAAGAAATATGTCAACTAGTGACCTTTTTTCAGTGACCCTGGAAGAATTGGTCATAGATCTATGAACATTTCAGACCAATTGGTCAAAAGCTGTTCGAGGGGCTCCAAACCCTAAACCATTGCGACCATTTTGGTCAGAAAGGTTGTAATTTCCTTACACGAAAAGGTCACAAAGCAAACAGTGCTAGTTCACTACCTTATTTCTAGTTGTTAATGACCAATATAGATGGTCATAGCCTTGTAGATTGTGGTGGGTTGTGATGACTAGGCGCCATCTCATCAGTTTTGCCTATGTGTCATGTCCATGTGGCGGTTTTTGCCCTAGGTTGTGAAGCAACCTATATTTCTGTTATTCCCAAAATTTCCAAAAAAATCTCATAAATTCTTTGGGTCATATCTTCGTCAAATATGTAAAAACCTTCCTTGCCTAGTTCAAAAATAATTCAAAAATATTCATTTTCCTATTCTGATCAGAGCAGCACTTTGTGAAGGAAGTACCACTTTGGCATGTCCAAATGGTATCCATTTTCTACAGTGCTTTCCTATGCCCAAATAACCATCCTCCACCAAATGCCAGCTTAATCCATTCATTTTTTTGAGCCCCGCTTCAACATTCATATTTATGTCCAGTGTGGTAGTTTGTAAAGCAAGTACCACCTAGGCTCCTCCTTTTCAGGTGAAAATTTGTGAAGACGATCTTCTTAGTAACTGATCATCCTCAGCCAAAACTCACGCCCATTAGCCATGCGCATTTCCCGTACCGCAAATCAAACACTTGGCTGCTAATTCATGTTTGAGCATCGATCGGTCTCCTCGTGAGAATCTTATGTTGTGATTTTCTTCCTAGCACCTACCTGGGGAGTGCCCAACCCACTAAGCATGCCTAGGTCGCCCAGAACACATGGCAACGCCACGGTCACGCGGTGACCACGCGGCGGGCATGCGAGCTTACGCGCTCTAGAGTTGGGGCCCTCGGCCACCGTCCAAACCTCGATGTCTCGCCATCAAACCATGTATTTCTGATTAAATAGATACTTATTTGCCTAGAAATGATTTTTGGAAAAAAAATAAAGAGCAAACTATGAGGCAGCTGCAGTTCAAATTTGACCCGTTTCCAGCTGAATCCACGACAATTTGTCTTTTTCACCAGAGGTGGATCAAAACTTTTTTCACCCAACCATTTTGTCAATTGTGCATTATATATGGCCTAGTATTTTATAAAATTGATTTGGTCCATTTCTGCAACAATTATTTGGTAGTTCCTTCACAAAAAAACCTCCTTTTGGGCACTCGGAAAATGAAAAATGAAATTTCCGTGCAAAGAAAATGAAAACTTCCTTAGGAAACATTGTTTGGAATTCCAAGATGTACCCTGTGCACAATATGAGATCATTTGAACAAACTATGCCATGAACGTGGCCATAAGATTGATCATTTGGGTTGAAAGCCATGAATCTTCACGCATGATAGCTCATTTCTGAGAACACTTTTTTTAAAATAATTACCATATTACAAGTTTATTATTTTTACTGGAAACTTGGTCACATATGTGACACAATGCGAAGGTTTTCCAATTTTTTGATTTTTTTTGAATTTTTTATGCCCGTTTCAAAATGCGGTCAAAACGGCGGGCTTGACCGTTCCTAGCTAGTGGTTGAATCTTGGATTTTTTTGGTGTTTCTATGATTAAATAGATACTTATTTACGTAGAAATGATTTTTGGAAAAAATAAAGAGCAAACTATGAGGCAGCTGCAGTTCAAATTTGACCCGCTTCTAGCTGAATCGGCGGAAATTTGTCTTTTTCACGAGAGGTGGATCAAAACTTTTTGCACCCTACCATTTTGTCAATTGTTCATTAAATATGTCCTAGTATTTTATAAAATTGATTTGGTCCAATTTTGCAACAATTATTTGGGAGGTCCTTCACAAAAAACCCTCCTTTAGGGCACTCGGAAAATGAAAAATGTTTTTTTCGTCCAAAGAAAATGAAAACTTCCTTAGCCAACATTGTTTGCCATTCCAATATGCACCCTTGTGCACAATATGAGATCATCTGAACAAACTATGCCACGAATGTGGCCATAAGATTGATCATTTGGCTTGAAAGCCATGAATCTTCACAAATGATAGCTCATTTCTGAGAACACTTTTTTAAAATAATTTCCCTATTACAAGTTTGTTATTTTTCCTGGAAACTTGGCCACATATAATGACACAATGCGAAGGTTTCCCAATTTTTGATTTTTTTGAATTTTTTATGCCTGTTTCAAAATGCGATCAAAACGGCGGGAATGACCGTTCCTAGCTAGTGGTTGAATCTTGGATTTTTTTGGTGTTTCTATGATTAAATAGATACTTATGTACCTAGAAATGATTTTTGGAAAAAATAAATAGCAAACTATGAGGCAGCTGCAGTTCAAATTTGACCCACTTCCAACTGAATCGGCGGAAATTTGTCTTTTTCACGAGAGGTGGATCAAAACTTTTCGAACCCAACAATTTGGTCAATTGTGCATTAAATATGTCCTAGTATTTTATAAAAATGATTTGGTCCAATTTTGCAACAATTATTTGGGAGGTCCTTCACAAAAAAACCTCCTTTGGGGCACTCGAAAAATAAAAAATGGTTTTTTCGTCCAAAGAAAATGAAAACTTTCTTAGGCAACATTGTTTGCTATTCCAATATGCACCCTTGTGCACAATATGAGATCATTTGAACAAACTATGCCATGAATGTGGCCATAAGATTGATCATTTGGCTTGAAAGCCATTGATCTCCACACGTGATAGCTCATTTCTAATAACACTTTTTTAAAATAATTGCAATATTACAAGTTTATTATTTTTCCTGTGAACTTGGCCACATATAATGACACAATGCGAAGGTTTTCCAATTTTTTGATTTTTTTTTAATTTTTTACGCCCGTTTCAAAATGCGGTCAAAATGGCGGGCTTGACCGTTCCTAGCTAGTGGTTGAATCTTGGATTTTTTTAGTGTTTCTCTTATTAAAAAGATACTTTTGTACCTAGAAATGATTTTTGGAAAAAATAAAGAGCAAACTACAAGGCAGCTACAGTTCAAATTTGACCCGCTTCCAGCTGAATCGGCAGAAATTTGTCTTTTTCACCAGAGGTGGATCAAAACTTTTGACACCCAACCATTTGGTAAATTGTGCATTAAACATGGCCTAATATTTTATAAAATTGATTTGGTCCAATTTTGCAACAAAAATATGGTAGGTCCTTCACAAAAAAACCTCCTTTTGGGCACTCGAAAAATGGAAAATGGTTTTTTCATCCAAAGAAAATAAAAACTCCCTTAGTAAATGAAAACTCCTCTCTGCTGCGGACGAAACACAGGCTACCTCCTCTTTTAGTGTTGAATGTTATCCGGAATAAGAGGTTAAAAAAAAGAGAAACAAAAGGAAAAAATAATAATACATACGCTTAATTCTGATTGGTGC
This sequence comes from Triticum dicoccoides, assembly GCF_002162155.2. NCBI lineage: Eukaryota > Viridiplantae > Streptophyta > Magnoliopsida > Poales > Poaceae > Triticum > Triticum dicoccoides. Next base: position 544,676,848 of record NC_041387.1, on the reverse strand, counting down.
AACCAATCATGGCATGGATTGATGACATGGCAAACATCTGTCCATCCACACACATCCATCCGTCCGTCGGTCCATCCAACCAACCGCAGCAACCCCCCCTCTCTCTCGCGAGCCCCATCCAACCCGTCGTGCCCTCCTCTCTCTCTCTCTCTCTCTCTCTCTCTCTCGAACCGAACCTTAGCGCTCCACCACTCCCTTGCTGCCGCCACCTCCGGCAACCTCAGGCGGGAATCGACGACCGGCGAGATCCGGCACGCACGCGGCGAGATCCGGCGCGCGCACGGCGATGACATGGCATGGATCCCCACGACTCCTCCTCCTCCTCCTCCTCTCTGGATCGATCCCCTCCAACTCACCTCTTCCCCCTCTCTAGATCGATCCCCTCCAACCCAGCCGCCGCTGCAGACCTCCCCCAACCCCGGCCTCCTCCATCGCCGGCGACCCCTTCTCTTCCTCTCTTCCTCCACCTCCAGCAGTAGATCCATGCAGGATAGATCTGAGCTCCACTGCCTCCGTTGCTCCCTTTCCCCCGACCAGATCTGCCTCTTGCGTTCTGGCACCTAGCCGGCGTGGCTCCAGCGTTGCTCCGGTGACTCAGGTGAGTCCGTCCATTTGTCCTCGTCACATCCCTCCCTCTCTTCCTCACCTCATCTTGTCTCCCTTGCAGATCCAACACGCTGTCGTTGCTTGAGCACCGGGACGCCATCGACGGGACGTCTTCCTCCCTCCTGTCCCGAAGGCATGAATGATGCAGCTTCACTACTACCCTAACGCCATCAAGGTCAGACCCCCAATCATCTCCTCCCCTTTTCATTTTCTTCTTCCAAATCCCTAAGCAACTGTTGGCAGGTCGAAGACGATGGCGGCGGTTCGATGCACGGCGAGGAGGCTCGGTGGCTCCCTGCTCCAGCGAGCGCAAGCGGAGGAGTGACGCCGGCTCGTGCCAAGGAGGCTCATGCGCTCCCGCCACCTCTACACCGAGGTATCTTAACCAAAATCAGGACGACATTTCACAAATCATCTCACGATTGTAGCCAGCGATGATCGAATTCTGTGCAATCAAAACAGCAGCATGCATGTGTCTCTATCTTCTTGTATTAGCTACTGTACTAAGTAGTAGAAGAAATAAGAGCAAAATCACTTGCTTATCATCCTCATACTTGTTTATCCTGACCTCAACCTACTGCCGCTTGCAAATCATATTGTCCTGGCTGATCTGAGCATTATGAATTTCTCGCTCATCCCTTTATCAATTTATTAACTGCGACATGTACTTCTGCTTCCTGCACTTGCTAGTATTATTTACTCCCTCCGCCGCACCGTGATGTTTGTGTCAAAAAAACGGATCGAGGTTCTGTTACTCGTTCGCTACACATGCATGTTGTTTTGCTTTCTGCACACATCCAACCTCGCTTAACTGGCAGGCACGACAGTATCCATCCTCTTAATTATTATTCTTTACCAATCACAATCACACTTACTCTTAATGATTGATGATACTACAAAGTAACAACATTGATTGATTATTATCTGTGTTCATGAATCCAGGAAGCAAAAGAGATCCAGCAGAAGAAGGAGGCGCTGTATCTCCAGAACAGAGTTCTTTGAGAAATCAGGCCTACTTTTGTTCTATTAATCTACTCCTAACATATTGGTTGTTTCTTCAAGAACAGAGGGAAACATGAAATATTATTAGTTGTATCAGAATAACATGTGAATTGTTATTAGTTGTATCGGAATAGCATGTGAACTGTTCTTAGTTACTTCAGAATAACATGTGAAGTATTCTTAGTTGTTCTAGAATAGCATGTGAACTACATCTCCCTTTGTAGCTTGGCCTAGGGTCAGTTGAATGCTCAAGACATGGGTAGTTTAGTTTCAGGTTCAGGTTCAGCGAGATGGCTCTTTGAACCATGAGTAGGTAGCACAACGCATGCCTTGCCGGCTGACAGTAGTTGTGATGCGGCTCTACTACTGTACCATGTGTTCCTACTACTAGCTCTAGTCGTGGATGCTGGGTAGCTCCTGTTTTCTCTGTTTTTATGTAATCCTAGATAGAACCATGCAACTGTGGATGACAAACACTGTAATTTAATCTAAAATTGTCATCATGATCCTAGCAAATACTCCTCAAATTACTGTAATTTGTTGCACGATTAGGGGCTAGTGTAGATGCAAAATAAGGTTGCACTTTTAGAGGAGATAAGCCACTGATGTTGGATGCTTGGTAGTTGTCTTGTGTTGTGTGAATGTCGGTACTAGCAGTATGTCCGTGAGCAACAAGCATACGATTTGTGCCTATGCTCTACTGTATTGGCCTCATGGGTCATCGTTGATTGACCAGGACTATAGATTATTCCTTCAGCGTACTATCGCTTTCTCAAGTCAACTCAAGCAACAATTCATGTGGCTCGCTCAATCGGGTGGGCGGCATATTTATTCAGTACATTCTCGAAATTGCAAGTTATGAAGTGTATCATTTTTTTGTGCAGTCAGAGAGCTGAACGGGGCGAGGCTAGAGGCGTCGGTGAGGGCGTACGGCGGCGCCGGCCAGAGCAAGGTGTCCAACAAATGGGTTAAGTCGAATTAGCATTTTGTACTAGCCATCCCTGTTTCCTACTTTTATATGTACACAAACTCGAACCTAAGTTAGGCCTTTGCATTGTCATGGTGGTCTCTGTGTGTGATTCCGCATGGTAATACTGATGCATAAAACTTGGTTTGGTATGGAATTGGCAACCTGTTTAAGTTGTTAGTTTACTTGTGGATTTTGACATAGTGATCCCTTAATCCTTGTAGAGCATTTTTGTTTGCTCTGAACCTGACTGTTATGTCAGTTTTCATGTGACAACCTTGATGTGCTAGTTTATTTTATTGCAAAGCTTGCCGTGCTAGGTGCAGAACATAAGGTGCCCTGCTTGTATCGTGCTGAATCTAGTTAGGCAGAGGAATCCTTGCTAATTCTGGCAAGTTTTTTGCTTTCACATCCGAGTTAAAGAAAACTGGAATTGATCTTACAAGTGGCTCAAAACGTGAGACTGCCTGATTCCATTTTAAGGTTGTCACTAACCTGGTAGTATTATTTGGTGATGCAGTTTGTAAGTTAAAATGATGCCCAGGGTTCAGGACATGTGTGATTTCTCTTGACATAGGTGCTCCTTCATTGCCGCTGCCATATGCCAGAGCCGACAATGAACTCCTGGTAAGGCTTTGTTGACCCAAGTTGTTACTGTATGCATTTGGTGTCGTGTAGTATCATATGTAAGCTTCTTTTCTCCCCTCTAGGACCTTATTCAGACAGCAGCCTCAAGGCTACCTATCTCATCAAATGAACTATTTATCATGCTCGATGAAGCAAGCGAGAACACATTTCTTTGTACCAACGCAGCTCGTCTCACTATTGTTTCTTACTTTGTTAGCTACGACATATATTTCCCCCAGTTTTTCTAATTCTTCTCTGATTCATGTAACAAGATGACAGTGGAAGCCATGTTGTTGTTTTGTTTGTTCCCAGCCCTGACTATGGTCTTCGAGCGAGTCCGGCATGTTGTTCATCTGACTATGTTCATCCAGCGAGTCCAGTATGTTCATGACAGGAGCAGGTAGTTTGTGGTCACATGGAAGGAGCTTGTAAAGCAGTACTGTATTACATGTAGAGCTTGTTACACTTGTAGAGCTTGTAAAGCAGTATGGTCCTCTGTATTGGAACGGATAGAGCTTGTATTATGTGATCTGGTTGCTCTTATTTAAGTATCATGTGTGTTTTTGTCTCTGCCAAACAAAATAATGCTTGAAATATGAAGAATATGAGCCTAATAGATGGGACCCACTTACCAAAACATGATAAATGGGACCCAGTTACTAGAACCTGACAATTGGGACCCATCTGACTAGTGGACCCTTCTTTTAGAAAAAAAGAAACCCTAAATTCGTTTAGACAAAAAGGCCACAACCCAACAATAACAAAAGGTTGCAATGTTGGGCTTGGCCCATGAAGTTGATCAAAAATTGATAGAAAAAATATATAAGAAGGCCGGATTGTTGGGCTAGGCCCATGTAGAAAACCGAATTGGACCGGGCTGAATCTTGTGCCACATCAACTTGCCACGCTGGATGCCTACGTAGCCTGGGGAGGTTGCTAGTGACCAAAACGCCACAGTAGGAATATTTTGGTCGTAAACGTCCACGACCTTCTCACAGAGAAGGTCGCTATAGTCAGTTAACGACCCTCAGCTTTTGACCTTCTGTTTTGAGGAGTATTTCTTGTAGTGTTTATGCAAAAAGGTCGCAAATGAAAAACAATGACCTTTCAGTGAGCAATAGTCAAGGTCACAAGTTGACATATTTCTTGTAGTGTGTATGCAGATAGCAATTACTATTTCGATCACATATGGCAGCTACAACTGTCTGGGAACACGGTAATTTCAAAAAAAATCCTACGATCACGCAAGATCTATATAGGTGATGCATAGCAACGAGAGGGGAGAGTGTGTCCACGTACCCTCGTAGACCGAAAGCGGAAGCATTTCAAGAACGCGGTTGATGTAGTCGTACTTCTTCACGATCCAACCGATCAAGTACCGAACGCATGACACCTTCGCATTCAACACACATTCAGCTCGATGACATCCCTCGTGCTCTTGATCTAGTTGAGGACGAGGCTGAGTTCTGTCATGACGGCGTGGCGACGTGATGATGATGCTACCAACGCAGGGCTTCGCCTAATCTCTACGATGGTATGATCGAGGTGTGTAACTGTGGAGGGGGCACCTCACACAGTTGGGAGAGAAACTTGTGTGTTCTAGGCTGCCCCCCTTCCCCCATATGTAAAGGAGCAAGGGGGAGGCTGGCCGGCCCTCCTAGGGCGCGCCAAGAGAGGGGAATCCTACTAGGACTCCAAGTCCTAGTAGGTTTCCACTTAAGGAAGGGGGGGGAGAAGGAAGGAAGAGCGGGGAGGGAAGGAAAGGGGGGCGCCACACCCTTCCCCTAGTCCAATTCGGACCCAAGGGGGGCGGCCAGCCCCTCCTGGCCCTTCCTCTGTTCCCACCAAGGCCCATCGAGGCCCATTAGTTCTCCCAGGGGTTCCGGTAACCCTCCGGATCTCCGGTTTTATCCGAAACTTTTCCGGAACACTTCCGGTGTCCGAATATAGCCGTCCAATATACCAATTTTTGTGTCTCGACCATTTCGAGACTCCTCATCGATTCCGTGATCTCATCCGGGACTCGGAACAAACTTCGGTCATCAAAAACACATAACTCATAATACACATCGTCATCGAACGTCAAGCGTGTGAACCCTACGGTTTGAGAACTATGTAGACATGACCGAGACACATCTCTGGTCAATAACCAATAGCGGAACCTGGATGCTCATATTGGCTCCTACATATTCTACGAAGATCTTTATCGGTCAAACCGCATACCAACATACGTGTTCCCTTTGTCATCGGTATGTTACTTGCCCGAGATTCGATCGTCGGTATCATCATACCTAGTTCAATCTCGTTAATGGCAAGTCTCTTTACTCATTCCGTAATACTTCATCCTGCAATTAATTCATTAGTTACAGTGCTTGCAAGGCTTATAGTGATGACTATTACCGAGAGGGCCCAGAGGTACTCTCCGAAACACAGAGTGACAAATCCTAATCTCAATCTATGCCAACCCAACAAACACCTTCGGAGACACCTGTAGAGCATCTTTATAATCACATAGTTACGTTATGATGTTTGATAGCACACAAGGTGTTCCTCCGGTATTCAGGAGTTGCATAATCTCATAGTCTGAGGAACATGTATAAGTCATGAAGAAAGCAGTAGCAATGAAACTGTAACGGTCATAATGCTAAGCTAACGGATGGGTCTTGTCCATCATATCATTTACCTAATGATGTGATCACGTTCATCAAATGACAACACATGTCTATGGTTAGGAAACATAACCATCTTTGGTTAACGAGCTAGTCAAGTAGAGGCATACTAGGGACACTATGTTTTGTCTATGTATTCACACATGCACTAAGTTTCCGGCTAATACAATTCTAGCATGAATAATAAACATTTATCATGATATAAGGAAATATAAATAACAACTTTATTATTGCCTCTAGGGCATATTTCCTTCAGTCTGCCACTTGCACTAGAGTCAATAATCTAGATTACAAAGTAATGATTCTAACACCCATGGAGTCTTGGTGTTGATCATATTTTGCTCGTGGAAGAGGCTTAGTCAACGGGTCTGCAACATTCAAATCCGTATGTATTTTGCAAATCTCTGTGTCTTCTCCATTCAATAAAAGTACGTATCCGGTTTGCGACTTAGAGTCATCCAGATCTGTGTCAAAGCTTGTATCGACGTAACCATTTATGACGAGCTCTTTGTCACCTCCATAAACGAGAAACATATCCTTAGCCCTTCTTAGGTATTTCAGGATGTTCTTGACCGTTGTCCAGTGCTCCACTCCGGGATCACTTTGGTAACTCCCTGCTATGCTTATAGCAAGGCACACATCAGGTCTGGTACACAGCATTGCATACATGATAGAACCTATGGCCGAAGCATAGGGAATAAGTTTCATTTTCTGTCTATCTTCTGCTGTGGTCGGGCATTGAGTCTGACTCAACTTCACACCTTGTAACACAGGCAAGAACCCTTTCTTTTACTGATCCATTTTGAACTTCTTCAAAACTTTCTCAAGGTATGTGCTTTGTGAAAGTCCAATTAAGCGTCTTGATCTATCTCTATAGATCTTGATGCCCAATATGTAAGCAGCTTCTCCGAGGTTTTTCATGGAAAAACTCTTATTCAGGTATCGCTTTATGCTATCCAGAAATTCTATATCATTTCCAATCAACAACATGTCATCCACATATAATATTAGAAATGCTACAGAGCTCCCACTCACTTTCTTGTAAATACAAGCTTCTCCAAAAGTCTGTATAAAACCATATGCTTTGATCACACTATCAAAGCATTTATTTTCCAACTCCGAGAGGCTTGCACCAGTCCATAAATGGATCGCTGGAGCTTGCACACTTTGTTAGCACCCTTTGGATTGACAAAACCTTCTAGTTGCATCATATACAACTCTTCTTCCAGAAATCCATTCAGGAATGTAGTTTTGACATCCATCTGCCAAATTTCATGATCATAAAATGCAGCAATTGCTAACATGATTCGAACAGACTTAAGCATCGCTACGGGTGAGAAAGTCTCATTGTAGTCAACTCCTTGAACTTGTCGAAAACCTTTCACAACAAGTCGAGCTTTGTAAACAGTAAAATTACCATCATCTTCAGTCTTCTTCTTGAAGATCCATTTATTTTCTATGGTTAGCCGATCATCGGGCAAGTCCACCAAAGTCCACACTTTGTTCTCATACATGGATCCCATCTCAGATTTCATGGCCTCAAGCCATTTTGCGGAATCTGGGCTCATTATCGCTTCCTCATAGTTTGTAGGTTCACCATGGTCTAGTAACATGACTTACAGAACAGGATTACCGTACCACTCTGGTGTGGATCTCACTCTGGAAGACCTATGAGGTTCGGTAGTAACTTGATCCGAAGTTTCATGATCATCATCATTAGCTTCCTCACTAATTGATGTAGGAATCACTAGAACTGATTTCTGTGATGAACTACTTTCCAATAAGGGAGAAGGTACAATTACCTCATCAAGTTCTACTTTCCTCCCACTCACTTCTTTCGAGAGAAACTCCTTCTCTAGAAAGGATCCATTCTTAGCAACAAATATTTTGCCTTCGGATCTGTGATAGAAGGTGTACCCAATAGTCTCCTTTGGGTATCCTATGAAAACACACTTCTCCGATTTGGGTTCGAGCTTATCAGGTTGAAACTTTTTCACATCAGCATCGCAACCCCAAACTTTAAGAAATGACAACTTTGGTTTCTTTCCAAACCACAGTTCATAAGGCGTCATCTCAACGGATTTTGATGGTGCCCTATTTAAAGTGAATGCAACCGTCTCTAAAGCATAACCCCAAAATGATAGCGGTAAATCTGTAAGAGACATCATAGATCGCACAATATCCAATAAAGTACGGTTACGACATTTGGACACACCATTTCACTGTGGTGTTCCAGGTGGCATTAGTTGTGAAACTATCCCATGTTGTTTCAAATGAAGACCAAACTCATACCTCAAATATTCTCCTCCACAATCAGATCATAGAAACTTTAGTTTCTTGTTACGATGATTTTCCACTCCACTCTGAAATTCTTTGAACTTTTCAAATGTTTCAGACTTGTGCTTCATTAAGTAGATATAACCATATCTGCTCAAATCATCTGTGAGGTAAGAAAATAATGATACCCGCCACGAACCTCAACACTCATTGGACCGCATACATCGGTATGTATTATTTCCAATAAGTCAGTAGCTCGTTCCATTGTTCCGGAGAACGGAGTTCTAGTCATCTTTCCCATAAGGCACGGTTCGCAAGCATGAAGTGATTTATAATCAAGTGATTCCAAAAGTCCATCAGCATGGAGTTTCTTCATGCGCTTTACACCAATATGACCCAAACGATAGTGCCATAAATAAGTCTCACTATCATTATCAACTTTGCATCGTCTGGCTTCAATACTATGAATATGTGTATCATCACTATCGAGATTCAACAAAAATAGACCACTCAGCAAGGGTGCATGACCATAAAAGATATTACTCATATAAATAGAGCAACCAATATTCTCTGATTTAAATGAATAACTGTCTCGCATCAAACAAGATCCAGATGTAATGTTCATGCTCAACACTGGCACCAAATAACAATTATTCAGGTCTAAAACTAATCTCGAAGGTAGATGTAGAGGTAGCATGCTGACGGCGACCACATAGACCTTGGAACCATTTGCACACGCATCGCCACCTCGCCCTTCGCCAATGTTCATTTAATTCGTAGCCCATGTTTTGAGTTGCAAATATGAGCAATAGAACCAGTATCAAATACCCAGGCACTACTATGAGCATTAGTAAGGTACACATCAATAGCATGTATATCAAATATACCTTTCACTTTGCCATCCTTCTTATCCCCCAAATACTTGGGGCAGTTCTGCTTCCAATGATCAGTCCCTCTGCAGTAGAAGCATTCAATTTTAGGCTTAGGTCCAGATTTGGGTTTCTTCTCGTGAGCAGAAACTTTCTTGCCATTCTTCTTGAAGTTCCCCTTCTTCCCTTTGCCCTTTTTCTTGAAACTAATGGTCTTGTTAACCAGTGACACTTGATGCTCCTTCTTGATTTCTACCTTTGCAGCTTTTAGCATCGCGAAGAGCTCGGGAATAGTCTTGTTCATCCCTTGCATATTATAGTTCATCACGAAGCCTTTATAGCTTGGTGGCAGTGATTGAAGAACTCTGTCAATGACACTATCATCAGGAAAATTAACACCCAGCTAAGTCAAGTGCTTATGGTACCCAGACATTCTGAGTATGTGTTCACTGACAGAACTATTCTCCTCCATTTTGCAGTTGTAGAACTAGTTGGAGACTTCACATCTCTCAACTCGGGCATTTGCTTGAAATATTAAATTCAACTCTCAGAACATATCATATGCTCCATGACATTCAAAACGTCTTTGAAGCCCCGATTCTAAGCCGTAAAGCATGGCACACTGAACTATCGAGTAGTCATCAACACGCGTCTGCCAGGCATTCAGAATGTCTGTAGTTGTTGGCGCCGGTGGTACACCTAACGGTGCTTCCATGACGTAATTCTTCTGTGCGGCAATGAGGATAATCCTCAAGTTACGGACCCATTCCGTGTAGTTTCTACCATCATCTTTCAACTTAGCTTTCTCTAGGAACACATTAAAATTCAAAGGAACGGTAGCACGGGCCATTGATCTACAATAACATAGACATGCAAAATAACTATCAGGACTAAGTTCATGATAAATTAAAGTTCAATTCTTCATATTACTTAAGAACTCCCTTTAGATAGACGTCCCTCTAGTCATCTAAATGATCACGTGATCCAAATCAACTAAACCATGTCCGATCATCACATGAGATGGAGTAGTTTTCAATGGTGAACATCACTATGTTGATCATATCTACTATATGATTCACGTTCGACCTTTCGGTCTTAGTGTTCCGAGGCCATATCTATGCTAGGCTCGTCAAGTTTAACCCGAGTATTCTGCGTGTGCAAAACTGGCTTGCACCAGTTGTATGTGAACCTAGAGCTTATCACACCCGATCATCACATGGTGTCTCGGCACGATGAACTGTAGCAACGGTGCATACTCAGGGAGAACACTTATGCCTTGAAATTTAGTAAGAGATCGTCTTATAATGCTACCGCTGTACTAAGCAAAATAAGATGCATAAAAGATAAACATCACATGCAATCAAAATATGTGACATGCTATGGCCATCATCATCTTGTGCTCATGATCTCCATCACCGTAGCATCGTCACGATCTCCATCGTCACCGGCGCGACACCTTGATCTCCGTCGTAGCATCGTTGTCGTCTCGCCAACTATTGCTTCTACGACTATTGCTACCACTTAGTGATAAAGTAAAACAATTACATGGTGATTGCATTTCATACAATAAAGCGACAACCATATGGCTCATGCCAATTGCCGATAACTTTATTACAAAACATGATCATCTCATACAATAATTTATATCACATCATGCCTTGACCATATCACATCACAACAAGCCCTGCAAAACCAAGTTAGACATCCTCTACTTTATTGTTGCAAGTTTTACGTGGATGCTACGGGCTTCTAGCAAGAACCGTTCTTACCTACGCATCAAAATCACAACGATTTTTCATCAAGTGTGATGTTTTAAACTTCAACAAGGACCGGCTGTAGTCAAACTCGATTCAACTAAAGTTGGAGAAACAGACACCCGCCAGCCACCTATGTGCAAAAGCACGTCGGTAGAACCAGTCTCATGAACGAGGTCATGTAATGTCGGTCCGGGCCGCTTCATCGAACAATACCGCCGAATCAAAGTAAGACGTTGGTGGTAAGCAGTATGACTATTATCGCCCATAACTCTTTGTGTTCTACTCGTGCATATAACATCGACGCATAGACCTGGCTCTGATGCCACTGTTAGGTAACGAGGTAATTTCAAAAAAAATCCTACGATCACGCAAGATCTATCTAGGTGATGCATAGCAATGATAGGGGAGAGTTTGTCCACGTACCCTCTTAGACCGAAAGAGGAAGCGTTTCAATAACGCGGTTGATGTAGTCGTACTTCTTCGCGACCCAACCGATCAAGTACCAAACGCACGGCACCTCCGCGTTCTGCACACATTCAGCTCGATGACGTCCCTCGTGCTCTTGATCCAGTTGAGGACGAGGATGAGTCCCGTCAGCATGACGGCATGGCGACGGTGATGATGATGCTACCAGTGCAGGGCTTCGCCTAAGCTCTACTATGGTATGATCGAGGTGTGTAACTGTGGAGGGGGGCGCCGCACACGGTTGAGAGAGAAACTTGTGTGTTCTAGGGTGCCCTCCTGCCCCCGTATATAAAGGAGCAAGGGGGAGTCCGGCCGGCCCTCCTAGGGCGCTCCAGGAGAGGGGAATCCTACTAGGACTCCAAGTCCTAATAGGTTTCCACCTAAGGAAGAGGGGGGAGAAGGAAGGAAGAGGGGGAAGGGAAGGAAAGGGGGACGCCGCCCCCTTCCCCTAGTCCAATTCGAACCCAAGGTGGGGGGCGCGGCCAGCCCCTCCCGGCCCTTCCTGTCTTCCCACTAAGGCCCATTGAGGCCCATTAGTTCTCCCGGGGGTTCCGGTAACCCTCCGACACTCCGGTTTTATCCGAAACTTTTCCGGAACACTTCCGGTGTCCGAATATAGCCGTCCAATATATCAATCTTTATGTCCCGACCCTTTCGAGACTCCTTGTCATGTCCGTGATCTCATCCGGGACTCCAAACAAACTTCGGTCATAAAAAACACATAACTCATAATAAATATCGTCATCGAATGTTAAGCGTGCGGACCCTATGGGTTCGAGAACTATGTAGACATGACCGAGACACATCTCCAGTCGATAACCAATAGCGAAACCTGGATGCTCATATTGGCTCCTACATATTCTACGAAGATCTTTATCGATCAAACCGCATAACAACGTACGTTGTTCTCTTTGTCATCGATATGTTACTTGCCCGAGATTCGATTGTCGGTATCATCATACCTAGTTCAATCTCGTTACTGGCAAGTCTCTTTACTCGTTTCGTAATACTTCATCCCGCAACTAACTCAATGCTTTCAAGGCTTATAGTGATGAGTATTATTGAGAGGGCCCAGAGATACCTCTTCGAAACACGAAGTGGCAAATCCTAATCTGGATCTATGCCAACCCAAAAAACACCTTCGGAGATACCTGTAGAGCACCTTTGTAATCACCCTTTTACGTTGTGATGTTTGGTAGCATACAAAGTGTTCCTCCGGTATTCGGGAGTTGCATAATCTCATAGTCTGAGGAACATGTATAAGTCATGAAGAAAGCAGTAGCAATGAAACTGTAATGATCATAATGCTAAGCTAACAGATGGGTCATGTCCATTACATCATTCTCCTAATGATGTGATCCCGTTCATCAAATGACAAGACATGTCTATGGTTAGGAAACATAACCATCTTTGATTAACGAGCTAGTCAAGTTGAGTCATACTAGGGACAATATGTTTTGTCTATGTATTCACACATGTACTAAGTTTCCGGTTAATACAATTCTAGCATGAATGATAAACATTTATCATGAAATAAGGAAATAAATAATAACTTTATTATTGCCTCTAGGGCATATTTCCTTCAACAACATGTGTGGAATGCTGAATGTAGTTGACCACACATGGCAATCATAGTTCATCAAACATGGCAGATTTTATGATCTATCATGGGCACTACACATAACCTTGCATAGCAAAATGCATCTTTTAGGTGATGTATTACTATTTGTATGTATTCTATAGCTTGCAGTATGGTGTCATCAAAGTTATCAACTGTAGCTTCAAGGGCATGGGCAAATTCAGGTGAACACATAAGGCATAATCTCTTTTTATCTGCACATGGCAGATACAGTTGATCAGGCATGGCAACTGCAGTTATCCATGCATTGCAACTGTAGTTGTTCTGTGATGGCAACTGTACTTGTCATGTTATGGCAACAACAATTGCCATAACCTAGCAACTACAGTTGCCATAACTTGGCAACTGCAAAGTTGTCAATGCATGGCAACTTCAGTTTCTCACTCAATGCAATTGTAGTTGAGCATTCAAGGCAAATACAGTTGCCATGCCATGGAAACAACATCTAACAAGCATTTTATCTTCTCTCAGCTGCATAATAAGTTGATGGCAATTCTCCGACTGTCAGCTGCTGCCATGTGTTGCACCCCGCTCCTGCATTTCCAAAACTTCTATAAGTTTTGCTAGTTCACATTATGATATGCTTTCTATCATTTTTTAGCACATACATTTTTTATTGTATAGCTGGTAGTCGCAAGTTAATTTGTTTCCATGAATCTTTTTGCGTGCACAATACCTTGATTGGCATTCTGTGCCACTCATTGGTGATGTCCAGAATGTGAGGCACTCGTAGTTCCTTCCGGCATAGTTTTCCATGGGACTCCCGGTGGTGTGCTTGTACCGTACACCCCTGCAAACATGTAGTATACACAAAACATAGACCATGATTTTGGTATACAAAGATGGCAAACAATGCTTTTTTACATTGCAGATCGTACCCATGTCTCCGAATTGTTGCAATAGTGGTAGCAATGGTCCAGCTGAAATGAGGTTATTGTAGACATCCCATGAGGTTGCTTGCGGCTGTCCGAAAAAGCAAGGATTCGACCCGTCTCCAGGTTCCATCCCTCCTTTTTTTCATACCTTCTGATTAGCCCCCACCCCCAACTGTAGAATAAACAAACACGTGTTGTATTAGTATGCAATTACATTTGTCTAGCTTGTCTTACATGTGCATCACAAAAAAACCAACATCCGATTGACATGCCAAATTGTTTGAGTCATGGGTGGCAAATATTTTTTCCCATGCAAGTCCAGTACTACGGTCATAGGCAAATCCTCTCACATTCGGGCGGCAACTCGTTGCTCGGTGGAAATTTCATCCACATCAAGGCGACAACTAGCATTATAACTACATGGCAGATTTTGTGTTTCATGGGTGGCAATTATTTTATTTTCTGCACGGTCGTGACTAGTGTTCCGTATATTTTCATGTCAACTTGTTGCAACTAGAAACAATGAGGCCAGGGGGAAACTAAGAACAAAACTAGATGGCAACTACTCTTCGAAATCCATATATAAACAATCTTTTCCTCCTTTTCTCCACCTCTATCACTATATTTTCTCCCACATTCATCAGATCTGGCCGAAAACTACATGAATTCGGGTGGCAACTCCAACTTTGTAGACACCGATCTCAATTTCTTGGTCAATTTTTGATCTTAGGCCTGGCAATTCGACCGATCTATCTTTGAACCCTAATGACTCGCGGATGGAGGCATGACATTTCTTCAAGTAGAGGGGAAGAGGGGACAGAGGGAGGGAGGCAACTGCGAGTGCATACCTACACGAACACGCTCCTTGACGTGTTCTTCGTCTACATTCTTGCTATGGTCGAGGTTGTTGCCATGGTGAACGGGAAGCAGGGGATCGTCGAGAATCGACGACGGTGGAGTGGGTTAGGGGAGGTTTGGGGGCAGTCGTTCGGGCCAGCTGGCTATTAGACCGAATGTGCGGGTCGTCTATGGACAGCCCGAACGTGTGGGGGGTGGACGCCGCGCACGAACAGGGGGCGTGCGGGTTGGCCATTTTAGTCGTCGAACGAATCGTGCGGCACAACCCTCCTACGGCCAACACGTTCAACAGATATCGGCGTCCAAAGTTTTAAGTCTCAATGATTAAACTTATGGTTTTTGCATCTTAAACTGCCAAGTTTGAACGATTTTCAGAGATACAATTTCAAGCAATTTTTCTATCGGTCATAGACACAAAATAGTTGATTTTTTGTCGTTCGCTCGTACTAAGTTCCAACATTGAAGTTTAACATACTTTTTTGAAAGTCATCAAAATATATTCAAAATGGGTCTTATTGGAAAGTGCTGGTCTTGAGAAACACGAATATGAGAATATAACTTACTTTGAATTTCTCATTTAAAAATATAAAACTTCAAAAATTAGAAACCAAAATAAAAAGCGGGCACTAGGGACATCGTGCCCCGGCACTTGCGTGTCATAAATCCTCTCCTAGAAATTTTCATTGGTCTCAATTTTAGAGGATAAACGCAGGACAATACATTTTAACTTTAAAAAAATCTACACATGAAGAAAGAGACTGAGATTCTTAGCGACATAATAACATGCTAATTACGGACATGGAGTTTCTTCTCCCAAGTGCGGTGCATGCACCACAGATGAATAGTAAAATATGAAAAAAAGAATAGTAAACAATTTCAAATAATTTTGAGCTTTTTTTATGACAAATATTGTCGAATGATTCATGTGCGTGCAAAGTTCCATGATAAAAAACATTCTTGGCCAAACAATATCCAGGATTCAATGATATTTAAGGAAACAATTTTTAGATACATCCATATCTAGACATATCTAAGACAAGTACTATGGATGGAAGAGAGTATTGTTTTTGTTTTTTCTCTCCCGACCTACTTGAATTTCTTTCGTATTCTTTGTATTTTACTTTTCATCTCAAGTGCATATGCACCAGGGGGAAGAAGGTAACTTTTGGCCAATTACAACTTTCCTTGTGGTTTGACTATTTTTATTAGGATTCCTATGTTTTCCCTATTCTTGTGAACCAAGCGCTCAAGTCCGCAAAATTTCCTGTCAATTTCAATCATCTGTTTAGGATGGTTGCAATGTAAATTATCATATATTAGTATAATGCATATGATACTAGTGTATAATACTATCTTCATAGTGCATACTATCAGAGGATGGTTAATATATAGCAAAAAACGGCTATATGAAGTTGACTGTCATGTATGGGCAATCCAATAACCCATTTGTAAAATAGTTAGTCATACTAGTATGTTACGTCATTAATATGTAGCCCACCTTTTTCTCCCACAAATTATGTTGAAGGGTATAATTCTACATCCCACTTCTCTTTTCTCTCCTCGAACTAGGCAAAAATCTGATGTGGTATCTCTTATAACCCGACTATGTCACCAATCTATTATACTTGCTCTTATAGGTTGGTATCATAGATATCACCATTTATTGTCATGCATCCCACCTAGTGGCATGCCATTTAATACGATGTGGTATCATATGATTTTTTTGCGAGGCATCAAAGGGATTTATTTAGAAGGCACGGCTCCCACACTATCAACCATAAGGCTGGTTACCAGGAGACCAGGAGGTGAGTCCATCCAGCATTCAGATACCTCCCCAATGTAAACAAATTTTGCACATAGATGGGTAGGAATATTAGAATGTCTCATTATGTGTTGAATTGCCAAAGAGGAAAAACTAGAAGTTGGCCCTTCAATAGTAGAACCAACGCTGTAAAAGAGCACGAATTATGACACAAGTTGTAGAGGTTCGCAACGTCCAAATTGTCGTTCCCCAAAAAAAACTCCAAACTGTCAGCCCACGCTCCAAGACTCCGGATTCTACATTTCGTATAGAGCAAAAATTACTCCTCCCAGCCCACAGTGACCATAATCTTTTTGCCATCTATCGAGGATCGGTTGGTCATACTCTCAATGTGTTTGCCAAACGTCTTTATATCAAATATGTTTGGCGGCTCGAGGTCTCATATCAACCAAAATTTTCCACAATTTTACCATGACGAAGCAATGGTCTAACTCTGTGGAGCAAATATGTCGAACTCTAGTGTGTGGGAACAAATTCACAAATTGTGCATTACTAAAACCTCAATCAAGTCTCGCTTTCACATTTGCTTGCCCGGCTTATCCATTATCCCATGTATACTCCACTCCCGACCATCCTAGGTCCTAAAGGGAGCAATCATCAATTGTCTCCCTAAATGCTCTCATCCACCATCAGATCTTGCTGCACGAGAGAAATGTTCAGAGCAAAAAACTGTCTCGTTAAAATCACCAACACAAAGCCACACCAAATGCTTGATGGCAAAAAAGCATACGAAAGAAATATTGAACTATAGTGTCTATCTTCCACCCGTAGAGCTCCATAGAAGCATGTGAATCTCCATTTTCCGAAGTTTAATCCTTTCTCTTCACTGAAACATTAATATGGGCTGAACTATAATTCTTGAGATCAACAACCAACAGCACCTACTAGAATAAACCGATTCCCTCACTAATTGTTCACTACTAGAATAAACCGATTTCATCATTGTTCACTGCAAAACAAATTGCAGAACTGAGCAAAGTTTTCAAGCTTTTTCGTCTCCATGACAAATGGGAGAGCGGGCCCTTCCTACTTCACAATGTGGCGAAGCTTTCGAGGTGTGATCGGGTTCCCATGTTCCTGGCAATTTCAACTCAAGCAACTCATTGTCGTAGGAAGGGCTGCATAGGAGCTGCTGGAAAAAACTTCAGAGCTTATCGGTGCTCATGTCTTCTTCTTTGCCTCCTTTCTCCATCATCACCTGATTCTCTTAACATAGACGACCTTGCACTTTGTGCTAAATGCTTGTCATTGTATTGCTCTGAATGAGGTGTGTTCATGAGAAAGGGTGTTTCAACTCTTCCGTACACCAGTTGAGCCTCAGCACCCCTTTTCGCTTGTTTAGAAAAAGTTTTGTTCTTGACAGGGGACTTAACCTCCACTCCACCACTAGCCGCTGTGCTTGAACTTCGAGTATTTTTCTTGCTATTCTAAGAAACCTACTGATCTTTTGAAAAATTCTCGCTTGAGGCCGACCTCTTCCTCTCATTCGGTGCCCTAAACCCTTTCCAAAGGGCAGATCTCCATTCTTGTCTCTTGTACCTGGAGTTGGAGAATAGATATGTAAATGGCCAAGACGTCTACACGAAAAGAAAAATGTGGATCGTTCTCGTATAGGATATATATGGATCCATACACTTTCTCCGTTTTGATTCCATCAAGATCCATCTCCTCAAAGGCCCTTCTCAACATATATTGTGACTCTCACCCTTAGGTAGCCCGCTGCATGATCAAACTGAATTGATGAAGCCTTTTTATCCATCTGATTTGCAATAGATTTGCTCCACATATTATCACGTAGATAAAAGTGCAAACTAAGAAGTGGGTCATTTTCGATTCTTCTCCTTCCCCCGCGTCGCCTCGTTTTCGATTCTTCTCCTTCCCCTGCGTCGCCCGAGCGGGCGACTCGGGGGCGAAACCCTCGCGCCGCCTCGGTCCCCTACCTCCTATCCTCTCTCCCCCGTCGCCGCCGGCGACTGCCGCCGGGCTTGGCCCGCGCGGTGGTAGGCGGCGGCGGGGCTTTCCCGCGCGCCATTTGCTGGTCCTCCCCGTTGCCCCGCCCCCATGGTCGCTGCTTCCGGTCCTCGCCCGACACCTTCCCGGCGGCAACACCCTCCCCTGCTGCTGGCCCGCCGCGGTGCCTGCTGTGGCCGCTGGTGTTGGCCTGGGTCCATCTTCTCTGTGATTTGGCTCCTGCTGCTGCTCCAACCACCAGATCTGGAATTAGTGGGGGGCCCGATGGCGGCGGGCCTTTCGATCCGGCCACCTCGTGCCGGGACAGGGTTGTGGCCCTGCTCCTGCTCAGGCCGTCGCATCCGCCCCTGTGTCGCCGGATCTGGCGCCCCGGCGGGTGTTGACCAACTATCCGGCCGGATCTGCGTGGGGAGGCGGTTGCAGGCGCCTCCTCTTTCTTCCTGGTGCTCGGAGGTGGCTGCGGTAGTGCTCCTGTTGGTGGTGGTGGGTGTGGTGACTAGCTTGGATGGGATGTGCGTGGTGGGTGGATGCGGGGGCGGCAGCCCCGGACTTGGTGGACGGCGTCGGCTTTGCGGCGAGCGGCGTTGGTGGGTGTTGTACTGTGACATTTGCTGCGCGGGCGGCGAGGATGAGGTGTCCGTGCGCCGTGGTGTGCTTGGCTCTCCCCGGCCTTGTGCACCGGTGCGTCGATGACCGCTGTCCCTTCCGGGGTCTATGCACTCCTGGTCAGCTCCGGTCCTGTCGACCTCTTCGGCCTTGGGATAGGGCGTTGCGGAGGGCGACCGGGGGAAACCCTTGGCTTGTGGCGGAGGCCACGATGTTGGCGACGCCCTTGGCGCCGGTTCCCTCCTTTGAGGCTTCGTCGAGGTCCCCTCCTACCTCCTACCCTCGCACTCTACTTTGGGTGAAAACCTTGTCCCCTTGGTGGACGGCGGCATCGCTGGTCGTCGCTACCCTTCTTGGAGGCGTCGTCTGGGGGACGCAGGTGTGAGGTTGGCACTCGGCTGCTGGGATTGGGATAGGTGATGTCGTTCATGCTCTTCTTCGTCTTCACCGATGATATGTTCTTCTCCGCCGGTCTTCGTCGTACGGTGCCGCGTTTCTTCTTGCACTTGTGCAGCCTGGCTGTGGCGGTCCGAGAGGTTGTGGAAGGCTATGCTTATGCCCGCGGCGCTTTGATCTCCTTCCCGTGCCAACTCTATCGTCGTTGTTCATCCGAGTTCATGGTGAGCACTTTGCCTTCCGACGGTCTGGCGCCCTTCGAGCCAGGGCGAGAGGGTAGTGGCCCTCTTCGGAGGCAGACGGATGGCAGGGCGACCGTGTTTCGGTCCTGTGTAGTGGGCTTTGAGGCTGCCCTCTGATGTTGGTGACTCCTTCTTCAACTTTCTTGTGTTGCTTGCTTTGTTGTCTGGTTGTAAGCTGCTCCATCACCTTGTATCTTGCGCCGTTTTCTTTTTCCTGTTGTATGGTAACTGCCCTTGTAATCCTGACCGGTTGATGGCTTTGTTAATTCAAAGCCGGACTAGGTACGGGCCTTCCTCGGGCGCGGCTTAGTCTTTTCTCTAAAAAAATCACGTAGATGAAAAGGGAGATTCACAACCCTATCCCATATTTGCTTATCAAACCTCAACAATGAAGGTCACAACATTCACCAAACTCAAGAGAATAACTGCGTTGTGGCTCACATGCACGAACCTTCCCACAAATGGTCACGATCCCTCTAATTAGCAAACTCAACCACAAATATATTCTCTGCTATCGATAAAAAAACTAATCCCTTAGGGTTTCCCCATGTTGGACGACGTGCGTCAGATATGGAACACATTGCGATGCAGTACCTTCCCCGCCAGCATCCCCTCCTTCTCCCCATCTTCTCCATCATCAAGAACCAGTGGCGTGGCCTCCTCCGAGATCTCCAGCTTTTCAAGCTCCTCCGCTAATCTTTCTCTTGTCGCCCTCGACAACAAGGGCTCCTTCTCCTCCCCCCTTGCGTTGTGGTTGCCATCCTCCGAACGGCTAATCCACGTGTCGTGCCGCCGCAAATCCACCCTAAAACCCTAATCTCCCCACACATA
>NC_041387.1:544645605-544656100 GCF_002162155.2 Triticum dicoccoides | reverse complement strand
GAAGATCGTAGAGCCGTGGTATCATATGATGATACTCAATCCTCTTTTTCTTCATTTAATTATATGCCGCCTCATCTAAACTGCATAGTTGGCATGTATGATCCTTTCACTTTGACAAGTCCTATCCATTTCCTGTTTTTTTAGAATCGTGTGAACTAGAGGAGGCCCTAGCATTCGAAGTAGTCATAGTAGAAAGGATCTCGCAGCCGTGTGTGTTTTATGCTTTGCCGTTGTTTCTTTCGGCGTAATATCCAGTAGGAGCTATCCAAAGAAACATCCAGCAATCAAAGCAGCCAGTGGTCCATAACCGGCGGTCCCCGGAGTAGTAGCAAGAGTGCAAGACTGCTTTGGGGCTAGCCGTATGCCCGTATCTGGTAGAGTAGAAGCAAACAACTTGCCCCTTGCGAGCAAACCAAAAGGTGATTAGCACTGCAAGGGGATCTTCTAATCAGCTGCGCATCATCGCCGATTCATTCACCGGCCACTCATCCATCACCCGGTGGCCAAAGGTGAGGTGATTAGCACGTAAGTTAAGTAGGAGAGACGGATGAATGGGTCACATGCGCGAGTTGCACGCAAGCATCCAGACGAAGCAACAACACGGGGAGCGGTACAAAGCGAGTGGTGAGAAACAGCAAGTCGCCAAGCGGACGCAAACAAGGCCCAAGCGTACACCGAGGAACCATCGGAAACCGGAGAAAGGTCCCTCACTCTCACTCTCACTCTCTGAGAAAGGAAGAAAGAATGATTCATTTATTTCCATATTCAATGCCCCTGCGGTACAGCTACAAATGCTTAATCAATTATTAATTAACCCTTATTGGTTCGCGCTAATATAGTAAATAAAAATGAGCAAATTGGACAAAGACCACTACTATGTCAACCGCGTCGCGCGTCGGCCCAGAGCGCGACGGCATTGAGGATGGATCGTACTGCCGGGGTGGGATCGTGCCGTGCGCACGCCCATTGATCAGGACACGTCCACGGGCTTGCACAGGAAGAGCAGCGACGACGGCGGCTGCTGCCTGGAGGCGCCGGCGCCGGCGCCCCCGCCTCCTAGCCGCTCGTAGCAGTCGATGGAGAAGAGCGACAGCGAGAGGGAGAGCGACAGGCGCGCCCGGGCCTGCGCGTGGGCGAGGGCTCCCGCGCGCCCCAGCCGGTCCAGTGCCGGGCCGAGGCAGAGGCGGTAGAGCCGGCGGTACCCGCCGAGCGCGGCCACGACGGCGCGGGTGGCGTGGCCCGCCGCGGGGCCGGACGCCGGGCCCACGTGGCGGAGGCAGAGCGCCTCCCAGACGGCGTCCCGGCGCGACACGGCGGCCCAGAGGCGGCAGACGCTGGCGGCGGACGCGAGCGAGCGGCCGTCGAGGCGCGCCAGGATCTCCGAGAGGATGTCGGCGTTGTCGTTGATGTTGTACGCGCCGCCGCCTCCGGCCAGCAGCTGCACGCGCACCTCCAGCTCCGTCACCACCACAGCGCCCACCTCCTGCCGCGGCACCGCGGGAGGTCCTCCCATACACATGGGCCGGCAGGTGCTGGCTTCGTGTAGGAGAGGGAAGAGGTGGTAGCGAGAGGTGAGAGGGCGGATGAGGGCGTATATATAGGGGGTGCGCGCGGGGCGGGGTTTTGACTCTGCTCCCGCTCGTGTCTGTGGGGGCGCAACATAAAAAGGCAATTAAAGCCTTCTAGGAGCCAATAATGGCAGTGTCCGTGGCGGAAGCAGAGAGTGAGCGAGCCCTAAATCGATCGGCCGGTCACCGTAAAGCAAAGGAATCCATCCGAAGGTGCAGTCTCCGGGCTCCGGCAAGGGTCGAGGTGGCGGCCCTGCTGCCAGCCGAGAAGCTAGGGCATCTGGCGCGGCGAGCCAAGGAGGAGATGTGGCCAAGCGGGACGGGCCAAGGGGCCGGCGTGGAGATGCGCGCGACGTCGAGCAAGGGTACGTCGCCGCAGCGACTCCTCCGGAGCCCGGCCTTAAACTATTCGCCTCCGTTTTGACACCACGCGTACGTGTTTTCCCTCGTCCTCCTCGGGGAGCGATGGACACCGCCAAGGAGACGCTCGCACGGCCGCGCACGACGCTCGTTGCAACGACCATGGCCGGTGGTTGCGAGCCACTGTAGCTCGGTCAAGCGGCCGCGGCGCCGGTGAACCGGCACAATCCTCTAGAGGTGGCCTATCACATATATATATATAATGAGGTGGTATACAACGTTACAATATACACATGTAAATACAGTCTAACACCCTCCCTCAATCTTAGCCACTTTCTAATGAATCTAGAAGGGTAAGATTGCGCCTGCAAGTCTTAAACTGTGGCAAAGGCAATGGCTTGGTGAAGATGTCAGCAAGTTGATCCTTGGAAGAAATAAACTTGATCTGTAGTTGCTTCTGAGAGACACGCTCACGCACAAAGTGATAGTCAACTTCAATGTGTTTCGTTCGGGCATGGAATACCGGATTTGCAGAAAGGTATGTAGCACCGATGTTATCACACCAAAGAACAGGAGGCTGTGATTGGGGTATACTTAACTCCTGAAGCAAGGACTGTACCCAGATAATCTCTGATGTGGCATTGGCCACAGCCTTATACTCAGCCTCAGAACTGCTACGCGAGACAGTAGCCTGTTTCCGAGCACTCCAGGCAATCAGGTTAGAGCCAAAGAAGACAGCATAACCCCCCGTGGATCGCCTGTCATCCGGATTGCCAGCCCAGTCTGCATCAGAATATGCTGAAAGACAACCAGAGTCAGACGGCCGAATATGCAAACCATGAGCCACCGTGAAACGAATATAGCGCAAAATCCGCTTAACAGCAGACCAATGAGTGTCACGGGGTGACTGCAGATACTGGCAGACTCGGTTAACAGCATAGGAAATGTCTGGTCGCGTGATCGTCAAGTACTGGAGCCCACCAACAATACTCCGGTACTCGGTCGCATCAGAAGAAGAAAGAAGCACACCATCAACAGCATTGAGCTTATCAGTGGTAGACATGGGTGTAGTCGTCGGTTTGCACTTAAGCATCCCAGCTCGCTGCAACAAATCCAGAGAGTACTTCTTCTGCGTCATAACAAGGCCAGCAGCACGAGAAGTAACCTCCACACCAAGAAAGTAATGAAGCTTCCCAAGGTCCTTGACCGCAAAATCAGCACCAAGTGAGCGAACAAGCGCAGTAGCAGCCGATTGAGAGGAGCTGACCAAAATGATATCATCTACATAGACCAACAAGTACATAGTAACCTCAGGCCTTTGAAGAAGAAACAATGAGGAGTCAGCAGTTGATGATGCAAAACCATGAGCACGAAGAGCCATTGCAAGACGAGCATGCCAAGCACGAGGAGCCTGCTTCAGACCATAAATTGCCTTGAACAGACGACAGAGATGATCAGGGCGATCCGGATCAGAGAAACCCGGAGGCTGGCGCATGTAAACCTCCTCCGCCAAGACACCATGAAGAAAAGCATTTTGAACATCAAGCTGACGAAGAAACCAACCTCGAGTAACAGCCAGAGAGAGAAGAAGTCTGATGGTAGTAGGCTTGACCACTGGACTGAAGGTGTCTTCATAGTCAAGTCCAAAACGCTGTCGAAAACCACGAGCAACCAGACGAGCCTTATAGCGCTCAATGGACCCATCAGAATGCCTCTTCACTTTGAAAACCCATTTGAAATCAATGACATTTACCCGTGATTGTGGAGGAACAAGAGTCCATGTCTGATTGCGAAGAAGCGCTTGATACTCCTGCTCCATGGCCTCTCTCCAATGAGGAATGCGCATAGCAGCTTGATACGTGCGTGGCTCAGAGGATGGATCTGCGAGAGCAGCAGACATGCACGCCGCTAACCAAGCAACTGTGCCATCATGACGTTGCTTAGGCTGAAAAATGCCACTCCGACTGTGCGTATGTGGACGTAGAGCAGCAGCAGGAGCCGGCGGAGGCGAAGGTGACGGAGACGTGACGGTCGCCGGAGATGCAGGAATCACCTCAGGCGAGCTCGGGACAGACGACTCCGGGCTGCATGGCGAAGACTGGCCCGACGACAGGGGCTCAGAGGCCATGGGCGAACCGAGGGTGGGCGAGGCCAGCTCCGGTGACACCGGCCCAGATGGCCTTGGCGAGGCGAGAGCAGGCGAGGCCGGCCCTGGTGAGAAGGGCCCAGACACCCTGGGCGAGGCAGGGGCGGGCGAGGCCAGGCCTGGTGATGACTGCCCCGACGCCCTGGGCGAGACGGGGACCGAGGAGGCCGGCCCAGTCGGCGGGGTTGCAGGGCGCGACGATGGCGAAGGCAGCCCAGAAGCCAGAGGCGACCGGGCCAGGACGTCGATCGGCCGTGCATGAGCATGGAAACCGAGGCCATGCAGGGGCGCCATGTGCTCCTCATGCATAACAGAAGGTGCCGAGGATGAAGGCGATGGCGACGAAGAGGAAGATGGCACTTCCAGAATCTCCAAACGAGCCCCACGACCAGTGCCTGCACCATGGTTAGGCAACATTAGAGGAGAATATGCAACATCATCAAATTGGTCAGAAGCAACAGAGGATGAATGCATGACAGGTGGCTCGGTAGTGGACACAGAGAGGTTGGCAAAGGGAAAAACATGCTCATCAAACACAACATCCCGAGAGATGTAGACACGATTAGTGGGAACATGAAGACATTTGTATCCTTTATGAAGAAAGCTATAACCAAGAAAAACACACTTCTTGGAACGAAACTCGAGCTTACGCTTGTTATATGGACGGAGATGGGGCCAGCAAGCACACCCAAACACCTTGAGAAAGGTGTAGTCCGGTTGTTCATTAAGGAGAACTTCAATGGGAGTCTTCATATTCAAAACACGAGTGGGAGTACGATTGATGAGAAAACATACAGTGGTGAAAGCATCACTCCAAAAACGAAACGGAACAGATGCATGGGCCAAAAGAGTCAGACCAGCTTCAACAATGTGACGATGCTTACGTTCTACTGAACCATTCTGCTGATGTGTATGTGGACATGCTAAACGGTGAGTGATCCCAAGCGACTGAAAGAAGGAGTTGAGGTTGCGATACTCGCCACCCCAGTCCGACTGAACATGAACAATTTTGTGCTTGAGAAGGCGTTCAACATGTTTTTGGAACTGAACAAAAATGTCAAACACATCAGATTTACGTTTGATAAGATAAAGCCAGGTAAAGGGGCTGTAAGCATCAACAAAACTGATATAATAATTATGACCACTAACAGAAGTCTGAGCAGGACCCCATACATCTGAAAACACAAGTTCTAAAGGATGTTTCACCTCACGACTGGACTCCGAAAAAGGAAGTTGATGACTCTTCCCCTGCTGACAAGCATCACACACTGCTACATCTTTATTACTAGACACACTAGAAAGCTCATGACGACGCAAAACATGCCGGACAATAGGTGTGGCCGGGTGACCAAGACGAGCATGCCACTGTGACGGAGATACCCGAACTCCACTGAAGACGCGAGCGACGCCAGGATGCTCCAGACGATAGAGACCTTGGCAGAGCCGCCCACTAAGAAGAATGTCCCTCGTGCCCCGATCCTTAATAAAAAGATCAAAAGGATGAAATTCACAAAGCACATTATTATCACGAGTGAGTTTAGGAACTGAAAGAAGATTACGTGTCACAGATGGAACTCGAAGAACATTGCGAAGTTGAAGACTCCTATTGGCATGTCTAGTGAGAAGTGATGCTTGACCAATATGAGAGATGTGCATACCTGCTCCATTGGCGGTGTGGATCTTGTCGGAGCCATGGTAGGGTTCACGAGTGTGAAGCTTCCCCATCTCACTGGTCAGGTGCTCTGTCGCCCCAGAGTCCATGTACCAGTGGGGATCAATGGAGTAGGACTGAGTGTGTCCCTGTGGCTTCTGCGGCGGCGGACGATCAGCCATGGCGACCTGACGAGCAAAGTTGCGTGTATCCTTCCCGTCATTGCCAAGACCAAGAAACCCCGCTGGAAGCGCTTGTGACACTTCGAGGCCCAGTGCCCATCGCGACCACAAAGCTGGCACACACGTGGACCGCCAGCCCCTGGTAGCGTCGCAGTAGGAGGAGGGGCCGAGGCGGGTGGTGGTGACTGCCCCGAAGGAGCCCTGGATGAAGCAGAGGAGCGACCACCCTTGGTGGCGGCGTTTGCCGAGAGGGCGCCGTTACCCCTGGATCGGCGCGTCTCGACTCGTTGCTCAGTAAGCAGGAGGCGTGAAAAGTCCTCGTGTGCTGGCATGGGCGTGGAGTTGCCCCTCTCATTGATGATCTCGACTAGGGCGTCATACTCCTCATCAAGACCATTGACGATAAACGAGTTGAACTCGGAGTCGGTGAGGGGCTGTCCAATGGAGGCCAGCGTGTCGGCGAGACTCTTGACTTTGTTGTAGAACTCAGTGGCGGTGGAGTCAAGCTTCTGACACTCCCCAAGTTGGCGACGGTGCCCAGATACACGAGCCTGCGACTGTGCCGCAAACGAGCGCTCAAGAATAGTCCATGCCTCGTGGGACGTCTTGGCGAAGACAACAAGCCCAGCAACGGCCGGAGAGAGCGACCCCTGGATGGAGGAGAGGTTCGCCTGATCCTGCCCTGTCCAGACACGGTGAGCCGGATTATAGACCGGACCATGCACGCTGTCAACCAGCGCAGGAGGGCAAGGGAGAGAGCCGTCGACATAGCCAAGCAGGTAGTGACTCCCAAGAAGCGGAAGAACCTGCGCGCGCCAGAAGATGTAATTGTCCGACGACAACTTGATGGTGATGAGATGGCCGAAGTGAAACGGCGGCGGCGGCTGCGATCCCATCGAGGAGACTGGCTGAGGTGAGAACACCGTGGAGACAGTCGGAGGGGCAGCCGGCGCGGTGACAGAGGGCGCGATGGCCGCGGTTGACGCCGCGAAGCCTGCCAGCGCGACGTCCTCCGCCACCAGCGGCGCAGTGGCCGAGGGCGCGACAGCCGCGGTTGACGGGGCGGCGGTGGTGTGGGCCACAAGCGCCTGCCCGGGCGAAGTAGCAGCCGGCGGGAGCGCGAAGAGGGAGCCGACGCTCCGTGTCCCAATCGGCGCCTGAAGGGAGGCGGCATCCAGCGGCCTCGAGAGAAGTGCCGCGAGGGAGGCCGGTAGAAAACCGGTGGCGGTGGAGCCGGACGCAGCGGCGGACGTCATAGCAGTCGGGCGACGGCGGCGGCGGGCGCGGCGGCAGCGGCGGTGGCGGCGGCGGTGGCGGCGGCGGTTTAGGGTTTTTAGGCGGAAGCGGACGTAACCTAGCGTGATACCATGTAAGAGAATAGGCTTTGGGGGGAACCGGCACAACCCTCTAGGGGTGGCCTATCACATATATATATAATGAGGTGGTATACAACGTTACAATATACACATGTAAATACAGTCTAACATGCTGCCACTTCGCCATGCGTACGTACGCACGTCACGTTGCGTGTGATGTCCACTGTACAGTGGTGATACACAAATCGTGTGCAGTTATGGTTTGTACGTGCGTTCCATTTGGTGCCGGTATGCGTCCATCAGCATCGGCGTACAGTGGAGATGACCACTCCACAAAAAAATTCGACGCAAGTACGTACGTGTAGCTGGGCACTGGCGAGGTAGGCACACTGTTTAAATATAGACGGGCCGTCATTTTTCTCAAGAAAAATATGGGGCGCCGTCCGGAGGACGATGCCCATGCTCACGACAAACACATTTCGTAACCGGCAGCAGCTATAGCTCGTGTGGATTTCGGGTCCCGTTCCGCCGAGAAAAGTGGAACGACGACGCAACGGCTAGCATCGACCATTGGCCACGCCTACATCTTTTTTGGTGCACACTACATTCTGTATTCCACCGGACACTCACATCAAAGTTTCTTTTTGGTTTTCCTGGCTGATGGACATCCGCATCCTCGTTGTTTACTCCACGGCGCGGGGTTCCTACGTGCCCGTGCTGGATACACCATTTGCTTTTTGCCGTTTGACGTTTTGATTTTGGTCCACATCATCGGCTAATAAATGGACACGTACAATAAGCTGAACTTAATTTTCGGTAATCCGGTGAAGTTTGGTTCCAAGCGCACCCATGTAAATATTAAATTCAGAAAAAGGTATGGAAAGATTGAAAAATCTGAAATTTCGGGATATGAAACTTTTTATTCGCAAATACCCAAAGTTTAGGTATCATTGCATTGATTGAAGAAGTTTGAATGAGTACAGGAGGTAGTACAACATATGACACAGACCCACAGGGCGTGAACATGGTGCCCGAAGCGGGGAGACATAGGATACTCGACTCAAACAAAGAAGAGCACGGCTGAACTCGCCGACTAGAGAAGCAAACCAATCAACAACTAGAAGACCAAAACTCCCAAGCTGGCACCGAGGACACAACGAGCAACCAAGGCAGCACCTTCACAAAGGAGAATGACACCGAGACGTCGTCGTCGTCCGATCCGGAAACCCAGACCTAGGGTTTCCCCTGATGCTCGAAGAGGGGCACAAAATGGCCATGGCAGCGCCTCCAGGAAGGAGACAACACTAGCGGGTGTCGTTGCTGCCAGCATAAGATGCATGGATTCTGCCCTAGCCCATTCCAAGCAATCCCAAGCCGTCAGAACATGAGTCGAAGAGCAGGTCGTCGGGCGTAGGTCTGTGCTTGGACTACGAGAAGGGGAGCCATGCCCGACACTAAAGGAAGCACCATGCACCGCCGGGCACGCGAACGACGGAGAAGGGCGAGGATGCGTGGCTGTACGAAATAACGGCAACGGGTATGTGACGGTGACCCTAGCCCCGAACGATGCAGAATCTGGAATGAAGCGCAGATCCGGGCCACCGGGACCGGAGCAGCAGGGGCGCCAGTGGGCCCAGAGAGCTGGAAGGGGACACAGCTCCCGGAGCATGCCGGTGACGAAGATGCACTAGGATGGATAGCCAGCCAAGGCATCACTGGGTGGTTGTGGTGCGGGTATGCCGAGGAGCCAATGAGCCAAGGGAGCCGGAAAGAGCAAAGCTCCCGAGGCTCACCGGGTCCGATGCCGCGCCAGCCGCCCATGGACGCAGGAAGGGGACATAGGAAGGGGACACAGGTCCATGGCCGCCAGGCCGAAGCCGCCCTTGCGGGGGGGGGGGGGTCGTGGTGGTGGCGTCGAAGTAGTCTTTGATGTGTACTCCGCAACCTTCTTCTTGTAGACTCATGTTGGGCCTCCAAGCATAGAGTATTATAGCACAACAACAAATTTCACTCAAGTGGATGACCTAAGGTTTATCAATCTGTGGGAGGCGTAGGATGAAGCTGGTCTCTCTCAAACAACCCTGCAACCAAATGACAAAGAGTCTATTGTGCCCCCAACACACTCAATACAATGATAAATTGTATAGGTGCACTAGTTCGGCGAAGAGATGGTGATACAAGTGCAATATGGATAGTAGATATAGGTTTTTGTAATCTGAAATTATAAAAACAGAAAGGTAACTAGTAACAAAAGTGATCGAAAACGGTATTGCAATGCTTCGAAACAAGACCTAGGGTTCATACTTTCACTAGTGTAAGTTCTGTCAACAATGATAACATAATTGGATCATATAACAATCCCTCAACATGCAACAAAGAGTCACTTCAAAGTCAATAATAGAGGATAACAAACGAAGAGATTATTGTAGGGTACGAAACTACCTCAAAGTTATTCTTTCTGATTGATCTATTGGGCTATTCCTGTAAGTGCCACAAACAGCCCTAGAGTTCATACTAAAATAACACCTTAAGACACACATCAACCAAAACTCTAATGTCACCTAGATACTCCAATGTCACCATAAGTATCCGCGGGTTTGATTATACGATATGCATCACACAATCTCAGATTCATCTATTCAAACCAACACAAAGAACTTCAAAGAGTGCCCCAAAGTTTCTACCGGAGAGTCAAGATGAAAACGTGTGACAACCCCTATGCATAAGTTCACAAGGTCATAGAACCCGCAAGTTGATCACCAAAACATACATCAAGTGGATCACGCGAATATCCCATTGTCACCACAGATAAGCACATGCAAGACATACATCAAGTGTTCTCAAATTCTTAAAGACTCAATCCGATAAGATAACTTCAAAGGGAAAACTCAATCCATTACAAGAAGGTAGAGGGGGAGAAACATCATAATATCCAACTATAGTAGCAAAGCTCGCGGTACATTAAGATCGTGCCAAATCAAGAACACAAGAGAGAGAGAGAGATCAAACACATAGCTACTGGTACATACCCTCAGCCCCGAGGGTGAACTACTCCCTCCTCGTCATGGACACCACCGTGATGATGAAGATGGGCACCGGTGATGGATCCCCCCTCCGGCAGGGTGCCGGAACGGGCTTCCGATTGGTTTTTCATGGCTATAGAGGCTTGCGGCGGCGGAATTCCCAATCTAGGTTTAACTCTGTGGTTTCTATATTAATAGGAATTTTTGGCGTCGGTTTCACGTCAGGGGGGTCCATGAGTCAACGACAAG
>NC_041387.1:544610251-544645149 GCF_002162155.2 Triticum dicoccoides | reverse complement strand
GCGCCCTCCTGTCTTGTGGTTGGCTCGGGACTCTTCTGGCCCAACTCTTTTGCTTCGGGGGCTTCTTCTTGTCCATAAAAAATCACCGCAAATTTTCAGGTTATTTGGACTCCGTTCGGTATTTCTTTTCTATAACACTCAAAAACAAGAAAAAAAATAGAAACTAACACTGGGCTCTAAGTTACTAGGTTAGTCCCAAAAATCATATAAAATAGCATATAAATGCATATAAAACATCCAAGATGGATAATATAATAGCATGGAACAATCAAAAATTATAGATACGTTGGAGACATATCAAGCATCCCCAAGCTTAATTCCTGCTCGCCCTCGAGT
The DNA here is from genome assembly GCF_002162155.2 of Triticum dicoccoides. Lineage (NCBI taxonomy): Eukaryota > Viridiplantae > Streptophyta > Magnoliopsida > Poales > Poaceae > Triticum > Triticum dicoccoides. The sequence continues at coordinate 544,644,813 of NC_041387.1, read as the reverse complement.
AGGTAAATGATAAAAACTGATTTTTTGATGTGGAATGCTACCTAACATATTTATCAATGTAATCTTCTCTATTGCGGCAAGAATATTCAGATCCATAAGATTCAAAACAAATGTTTAGTATTGACATAAAAATGATAATACTTCAAGCATACTGATAACCCACAAGTGTAGGGGATCACAACAGCTTTCGAGGGTAAAGTATTCAACCCAAATTTATTGATTCGACACAAGGGGAGCCAAAGAATATTCTTAAGTATTAGCAGTTGAGTTGTCAATTCAACCACACCTGGATAACTTAGTATCTGCAGCAAAGTATTTAGTAGCAAAGTAGTATGATAGTAATGGTAACAGTGGTAAAGGTAAAGATAGTAATGATAGCAGTATTATAGTGATTGTAACAGTAACAACGGAAAAGTAAATAAGCGAAGCACAAGATGTGAAAAGCTCGTAGGCATTGGATCAGTGATGGATGATTATGTCGGATGCGATTCCTCATGTAATAGCTATAACATAGGGTGACACAGAACTAGCTCCAGTTCATCAATGTAATGTAGGCATGTATTTCGAATATAGTCATACATGCTTATGGAAAAGAACTTGCATGACATCTTTTGTCCTACTCTCCCGTGGCAGCGGGGTCCTAGCGGAAACTAAGGGATATTAAGGCCTCCTTTTAATAGAGAACCGAACCAAAGCATTAACACACAGTGAATACATGAACTCCTCAAACTACGGTCATCACCGAGAAGTATCCCGATTATTGTCACTTCGGGGTTGTCAGATCATAACACATAATAGGTGACTATAGACTTGCAAGATAGGATCAAGAACACACATATATTCATGAAAAAATAATAGGTTTAGATCTGAAATCATGGCACTCGGGCCCTAGTGACAAGCATTAAGCATAGCAAAGTCATAGCAACATCAATCTCAGAACATAATGGATACTAGGGATCAAACCCTAACAAAACTAACTTTATTACATGATAAATCTCATCCAACCCATGACCGTCCAGCAAGCCTACGATGGAATTACTCACGCACGGCGGTGAGCATCATGAAATTGGTGATGGAGAATGGATGATGATGACGACAGCGATGAATCCCCCTCTCCGGAGCCCCGAACGGACTCCAGATCAGCCCTCCCGAGAGAGATTAGGGCTTGACAGCGGCTCCATATCGTAAAACACGATGAAACTTCCTCTCCGATTTTTTTCTCCGCAAAACGGAATATATGGAGTTGGAGTTGAGGTCAGCGGAGTTGCAGAGGGCCCACGAGACAGGGGGCGCGCCCAGAGGGGGTGGGCGCGCCCCCCACCCTCGTGGACAGGGTGTGGGACCCCTTGTCTTCATCTTTTGCCAGTATTTTTTATATTTTCTGAAACTTATCTCCGAGGATTTTCAGGTCATTCCGAGAACTTTTGTTTTCTGCACATAAAACAACATCATGGTAGTTCTGCTGAAAACAGCGTCAGTCCGGGTTAGTTTCATTAAAATCATGCAAGTTAGAGTCCAAAACAAGGGCAAACATGTTTGTAAAAGTAGATACGTTGGAGACGTATCAACTCCCCCAAGCTTAAACCTTTGCTTGTCCTCAAGAAATTCAGTTGATAAACTGAAAGTGATAAAGAAAAACTTTTACAAACTCTGTTTGCTCTTGTTGTTGTAAACATGTAAAGCCAACATTCAAGTTTCAGCATATATTATGAACTAACCATACTCACAATAACACCTCGGTCTCACAATTACTCATATCAATGGCATAATCAGCTAGCGAGCCATAATAATAAAACTCGGATGACACTTTCTCAAAACAATCATAACATGATATAAAAAAATGGTATCTCGCTAGCCCTTTCTGAGACCGCAAAACATAAATGCAGAGAACCTTTAAAGATCAAGGACTGACTAAACATTGTAATCATGGTAAAAGAGATCCAGTCAAGTCATACCCAATATAAACCAATAGTAATACATGCAAATAACAGTGTGCTCTCCAGTGGGTGCTTTTTAATAAGAAGGTGATGACTCAACATAAAAGTAAACAGATAGGCCCTTCGCAGAGGGAAGCAGGGATTTGTAGAGGTGCCAGAGATCAATTTTAAAATAGAGATTGAATAACAATTTGAGCGACATACTTTCACTGTCAACGCAACAACTATGAGATGGATGTATCTTCCATACTACATGCATTATAGGCAGTTCCCAAACAGAATGGTAAAAGTTTATACTCCCCCACCACCAACAAGCCTCAATCCATGGCTTGCTCGAAACAACGAGTGCCTCCAACTAACAACAGCCTTGGGGGAGTTTTGTTTAATTATATTGATTTGCTTTGATCTTTTTGGATCATGGGACTGGGCATCCCGGTTACCGGCCCTTTCTCGTGAATGAGGAGCGGAGTCCACTCCTCTTGAGAATAACCCACCTAGCATGGAAGATATAGGCAGCCCTAGTTGAAACATGAGCTGCTCGAGCATACAAAATAGAGTTTCATTTGAAGGTTTGGAGTTTGGCACATACAAATTTACTTGGAACGGCAGGTAGATACCGCATATAGGAAGGTATGGTGGACTCATATGGAACAACTTTGTGGTTTAAGGAGTTTGGATGCACAAGCAGTATTTCCGCTTAGTACAGGTGAAGGCTAGCAAAAGACTGGGAAGCGACCAACTGAGAGAGCAACAACAGTCATAAACATGCATTAAAGTTAATTCACACCGAGTACAAACATGAGTAGGATATAATCCACCATGAACATAAATATCATGAAGGCTATGTTGATTTGTTTCAACTACATGCATGAACATGTGCCAAATCGAGTCACTCAATTCATTCAAAGGAGGATACCATCCCATCACACCACATCATAATCATTCTAATATCATGTTGGCACGTAAGGTAAACCATTATAACTCATAGCTAATCAAGGATGGCACAAGCAACTATAATCTCTAAATGTCATTGCAAATATGTTTACTTCATAATAAGCAGAATCAGGAACGATGAACTCATCATATTTACAAAAACAAGAGAGGTTGAGTTCATACTAGCTTTTCTCATCTCAATTAGTCCATTATATATCGTCATTATTGCCTTTCACTTGCACGACCGAACTATGTGTATAATAATAATAGTGCACGTGCATTGGACTAAGCTAGAATCTGCAAGCATTCAACTCAAGAGAGAAGATAAAGTAATATGGGCTCTAAGTTAAATAAACAACCATGCATATGAGAGCCACTAAACATTTTCAATATGGTCTTCTACTCTCGACCCCCAAAGGAAAGAAAAGAAAATAAAACTATTTACACGGGAAAGCTCCCAACAAGTAAAAGAAGAACGAGAAATCTTTTTGGGTTTTCATTTTAATTGCTACTACAAGCATAGAAATTAAACTAACTATTTTTTTTGGTTTTGCCAAGGTAGCCTGGCTGGTATCCGTAGTTGTAACTGGGGTCGTATTGAGATGCAGCAGCAAATGCCTCCTGAGCTGCGGCATGTTGGCTGCTTCCTCCCTGGTAACAACATATCTTCCTTTTGCATGGTAATCAAAAAGGAAAGGAGCAGGAAGAGTAACATGGACAACGCTATGTCTGTCAAAGATTAGTCGATACTGGAGGAATTGTTCATTCCTCTTAAGAAAATGATGTTGGACCATAGCGTCATAATCTAAATAAGCAGGAGGCAACATTCTACCCCCCTCTCGTGGGGCTATACCAAGATAATTTGCCACACGGGTCGCATAAATTCCTCCAAATAAATCTCCAGCTCTACCATTATTATACAACTTACGTGCAACTGTTGCCCCCAAGTTATAATCTTTATAACCTAACACAGCACTCTTGAGGACACAAAGATCAGGCACACACATATGACATGCTTCATCTTTACCGTTAATGCATCTACCAGTGAAGAGAGCAAAATAATGTATAGCAGGAAAATGAATGCTTCCTATGGTAGCTTGTGTAATATCCCTAGACTCTCCCACAGTAATACTAGCAAGGAAATCTCTAAATTCAGATTTATGGGGATCATTAACACTTCCCCACTGCGGGAGTTTGCAAGTAGTAGTAAAATCTTCCAGGTCCATGGTATATGATTTGTCATAAATATCAAACAGGACACTATGAGAATTGCGTGAAGATGTAAATGTAAACCTTCTCACAAATGAATCAGTTAAGTACTGGTACTGCGGGCACTTATCTTGCATGAACGCCTCAAGGTCGGCATTACGCACATATGCATCAAATTCATCCTTGATACCGCTACAACCATAAATGGCTCCTCTGGCCATTCACAAGGTCGTACATAAGCTTCCCTTGGTAATTTGTCATCGAGCTCACGTATTGCGAGCCGGGGTTCTTTCTTCCTTGGAGAACCACCTTGGTACATTTTCCTGAACATATTTCTTTTTCTGCAATATTTCTGAAATGTTTTAGTAACTTCAAAATAAAAGTGAATAAAACTAAACAAGATTGATAGCAACTAGTCCTACAAGTGCCTAGAGCCTATATCATGCATTATAATTACTTGGAACCTCATAAATTTAACATGCAAGCTCAAGAACAGGGTCACCAAGGCAGCAAGGATTTGCAATGAATAAGCACTAGAACAAAAACTAATTGGACCAATGGAGGAGTCACATACCCAGCAACAATCTCCCAAAGCAGTTTTGTGAATGGAGCTTTGAGCAAGAAGATCGAAAATCGCAGCAAAATGAGGTAGAACTCGTGCTTGAGCTGGACGGGGATTTTTTTTGGGAAGAAGATGGAGTGTGCCAGTGCTGGCATACGTGGAGGGGGTCCACCAGGGGCCCATGAGACAGGGGGTGCGCCCAGGGGGAGTGGGCGCGCCCTCCACTCTCATGGTCTGGTGCTTGCCCCTCCTACAGTGATTTCAGTGCCTAAAATCCTCAAATATTCCATAAAATATCATACTAAATTTGCAAGGCATTTGGAGCACTTTTATTTTTGGGATATTTTTCATTGCACGGATAATTCAGAAAACAGACAGATAATACTATTTTTGCTTTATTTATTTTAAATAACAGAAAGTAAAAAGAGGGTACAAAAGGTTGTGCCTTCTAGTTTCATCCATCTCATGATCATCAAAATGAATCTACTAACAAGGTTGATCAAGTCTTGTTAAAAACTCATTCTAAATAACACGGAACCGGAGAAATTTCGAATAACACTAAGTTACCTCAACGGGGATATGAACATCCCCAACAATAAGAATATCATACTTTTTCTTGACAGTAGGGAGAGGAAATTCAAAACCTCCAATAATGATTGATGGAATTTTCTCAATAGAATTTATGCTGTGAACTTGAGGTTGTTTCCTCGGAAAATGTACCGTATGCTCATTTCCATTAACATGAAAGGTGACATTGCCTTTGTTGCAATCAATAACAGCACCTGCAGTATTTAAAAAGGGTCTACCAAGGATGATTGACATACTGTCGTCCTCAGGAATATCAAGAATGACGAAGTCTGTTAAGATAGTAACATTCGCAACAACATGCACGTCCTCACAAATGCCGACAAGTATAGCAGTTGATTTATCAGCCATTTGCAAAGATATCTCAGTAGGTGTCAACTTACTTAATTCAAGTATACGGTACAAGGAAAGAGGCATAACACTAACACCGACTCCTAAATTACATAAAGCAGTTTTAACATAATTCCTTTTAATAGAGCAAGGTATAGTGGGTACTCCGGGATCACCAAGTTTCTTAGGTATTCCATCCTTAAAGGTATAGTTAGCGAGCATGGTAGAAATCTCAGCTTCAGTTATTTTCCTTTTATTTGTAATGACGTCTTTCATATATTTAGCATAAGGATTTGTTTTAAGCATATCAGTTAAGCGCATGCGTAAGAAAATAGGTCTAATCATTTCAGAAAAACGCTCAAAGTCCTCATCATCCTTTGTCTTGGATGGTTTAGGAGGAAAGGGCATGGGTTTCTGAACCCATGGTTCTCTTTCTCTACCATGCTTCCTAGCAACAAAATCTCTCTTATCATAATGTTGGTTTCTTGATTGTGGGTTATCAAGACCAACATCAGGTTCAATTTCTATATCATTGTTATTACTAGGTTGAGCATCTACATGAACATCATTATTAGCATTATCACCAGGTTCATGTTCATCTCCGGATTGTGTTTCAGCATCAGAGATAGAACTATCATTAGGATTCTCAGGTTTTTCTACATTAGGTTCACTAGAAACATGCAAAGTCCTATCATTTTTGTTTTTCTTCTTCTTAGAAGAACTAGAAGCATCTAGATTATTATTCTGAGAATCTTGTTCAATTCTCTTAGGGTGGCCTTCAGGATACAAAGGTTCCTGAGTCATTTTACCAGTTCTAGTAGCCACTCTAACAGTAAAGTCATGTTTATTATTTATTTCATCTAGCAATTCATTATGAGCCTTAAGTACTTGTTCAGCTTGAGTGGTAACCATAGAAGCATGTTTACTAGTGAGTTTAAGTTCACCCTTAACTCTAGATATATAATCACTCAAGCGTCCTATCATATAAGCATTATTCTTTAATTCTCTACCAACATAAGCATTAAACCTTTCTTGTCTAGCCATAAAGTCATCAAATTCATCTAAGCATGGGCTATGAAATTTAGTAGAGGGAATTTCAACTTTATCATATCTATAGAGAGAATTTACCTTTACTACCTGTGTCGGGTTATCAAGACAATGTGGTTCTTCGACAGGCGGTATATTAAGACCATTTATTTCTTCAATAGGAGGTAAATTCTTAACTTCTTCAGCTTTAATACCTTTTTCTTTCATTGATTTCTTTGCCTCTTGCATATCTTCAGGACTGAGAAATAGAACATCTCTCTTCTTCGGAGTGGGTTTAGGAATAGGCTCAGGAGTTGGCTCAATTGGTTCAGGAATTGCCTCAGGAATTGGCTCAGGAGGAGTCCAATTATTTTCATTTGCCAACATATTGTTCAATAATAATTCAGCTTCGTCGACTGTTCTTTCCCTGAAAACACAACCGACACAACTATCCAAGTGGTCATTGGAAGCATCAGTTAGTCCATTATAAAATATATCAAGTATTTCTTAAGAGGGTGATCAGGCAAAGCATTAAGTAATTGGAGAAGCCTCCCCCAAGCTTGTGGGAGACTCTCTTCTTTGATTTGTACAAAGTTATATATTTCCCGCAAGGCAGCTTGTTTCTTATGAGCAGGGAAATATTTAGCAGAGAAGTAATAAATCATATCCTGGGGACTACGCACACAACCAGGATCAAGAGAATTAAACCAAGTCTTAGCATCACCCTTTAATGAGAACGGAAATATCTTAAGGATATAATAATAGTGAGACTTCTCATCATTAGTAAACAGGGTGGCCATATCATTTAACTTGGTGAGATGTGCCACAACAGTTTCAGATTCAGTGCCATAGAAAGGATTGAATTCAACTAAAGTAATAATCTCAGGATCTACAGAGAATTCATAATCCTTATCAGTAACAAAGATAGGTGAAGTGGCAAAAGCAGGGTCATGTTTCATTCTAGCATTCAAAGTCTTTTGTTTCAGCTTAGCTAGTAATTTCTTAGCAAGCCAGAAAATCTCTAGCAGTTTCTTTATCCATAACATAACCCTCAGGAACAACAGGCAATTCATAATTAGGAGGAGAACCTTCATCATAACTTTCATCAATAATTTCATTTTCAATAATTTCATTCTCCCTAGCCTTAGTAAGTTGTTCATCAAGAAATTCAGCTAATGGCACAGTAGTATCAAGCATAGAAGTAGTTTCATCATAAGTATCATGCATAGCATAAGTGGCATCATCAATAACATGCGACATATCAGAATTCATAGCAGTAGCAGGTTTAGGTGTCGCAAGCTTATTCATAACTGATGGAGAATCTAGTGCAGAGCTAGATGGCAGTTCCTTACCTCCCCTCGTAGTTGAGGGATACATTTTAGTTCTTTGATCTTTCAAGTTCTTCATAGTGATCAGCAGATATAAATCCCAAGTGACTCAGAGAATAGAGCTATGCTCCCCGGCAATAACACCAAAAATTAGTCTTGATAACCCACAAGTGTAGGGGATCGCAACAGCTTTCGAGGGTAAAATATTCAACCCAAATTTATTGATTCGACACAAGGGGAGCCAAAGAATATTCTTAAGTATTAGCAGTTGAGTTGTCAATTCAACCACACCTGGATAACTTAGTATCTGCAGCAAAGTATTTAGTAGCAAAGTAGTATGATAGTAATGGTAATAGTGGTAAAGGTAAAGATAGTAATGATAGCAGTATTATAGTGATTGTAACAGTAACAACGAAAAAGTAAATAAGCGAAGCACAAGATCTGAAAAGCTCGTAGGCATTGGATCAGTGATGGATGATTATATCGGATGCGATTCCTCATGTAATAGCTATATGTGACGCCCTCGATTTAATTGTACACTAATCATACACGCAAATGTGTACGATCAAGATCAAGGACTCATGGGAAGATATCACAACACAACTCTAGACACAAATTAAAATAATACGAGCTTTATATTACAAGCCAGGGGCCTCGAGGGCTCGAATACATAAGCTCGAAAACACAAGAGTCAGCGGAAGCAACAATATCTGAGTACAGACATAAGTTAGACAAGTTTGCCTTAAGAAGGCTAGCACAAAAGTAGCAACGATCGAAAAGGCAAGGCCTCCTGCCTAGGAGCCTCCTAACTACTCCTGGTCGTCGACGGTCTCCACGTAGTAGTAGGCATCAACGGTGGCATCTGGCTCCTGGGCTCCGACATCTAGTTGCATCAACCGGAAAGAAAAAGAAAGGGGGAAAAGGGGGAGCAAAGCAACCGTGAGTACTCATCCAAAGTACTCGCAAGCAAGGATCTACACTACATATGCAACATTATCAAAGGAAGGTTGTATATGTGGACTGGGCTGCAGAAAAGCCAGAATAGAGAGAAGGCCTAGTCCTATCGAAGACTAGCATCTTCTGGAAACCACCATCTTGCAGCAAACAGGATGGAGCAAAGTAGCATAAAGTAAAGTGGTAGTAGTGTTATCAACCTTGGCCAGAGATCCCTTCTCGACTCCCTACGAGAAAGCGATCCCAGAGCCATACTATCCAATTTTCATCACAAACCAATTCTCATCACCATCCAATTCTCATCACAATTATCCAGTTCTAGTTGTATCGATCAGGATACAACTCCGAGTGTCCGTTACCATAGGACAGGCTATCGATAGATGTTTTCTTCCCGTCAGGGGTGCACCAACTTACCCACCACGCTCGATTAACTCCGGCCGGACACAGTTTCCTGGGTCATGCCCAGCCTCGGCCAAACAATACGCTGCAACCCGACCTAGGCTTAATAGAGAGGTCAACACGCCGGACTAAACCTATGCCCCCAGGGGTCATGGGCCATCTCCCTGGGAACTCCTGCACGTTGCGAACGCAGCTGGGGAGCAGACCTAGCCTCCCTTATACAAGCGAAGGCATAACCAGTCCAACCTGGTGCGCCGCTCAATCGCTGATGTCTATTAAGCTTCGGCTGATGTATATGACGCAGAACGCCCATACTATGCCCACGTGATGGTTAGTGCTATCAGGCTAGAGGCCCCTCAGATCAAATATCCAAATCATAGTGGATTAGGAACGCGCGGTAACAAGCAGAGACTCATGAAAGATGTGACCCCGTTGCCCCGTCTCGAGGACTTGCGGCAAGGGCTAAGAATGCCCGGCCACGCCTCCTAATTATCTCGCGGGCACCTTCCAGGTCAACCCGACTCCACATCACTCGCAATTATGCTCGTGCGGGTACCCCTCAGGGTCGACCCGTCTTTAGTAACATGATTCAGTGTAAAGTCATAGTAATCATAGTAACTGTGTGTCTAAACATGAAAGGGAAACCCGAGGAATCACCCCCGGTGAGTTCCACTCAATGTAATCATCAAGGTGAACGTAAGGGGAATCACTCCCGAGGTTCACACTTGAGGGGTTGCACGACAGAGTCGTATCGGAAGTGGTTAAGGCGGAATCACCCTCGATGACCACGATCGAATAGCTATACTACAGGGTTAACATTAGAAGTGTTGTAGAGGTCTCACCCTCGGCACTCGATAGTAACCCAACAGTGTCGAGCAACTAAGGGGAAAGTGATGTGTGGTGAAGGGGCCTAGTCTTCGATCCCATTGATCGGGTCTTCGATGATGAAGCAGGGGCAACAAGGACAAGGTGGGGGTCACTGATGGATCACTAACCAACCTATACTAAGCAGTTTAGGATAAGCAGGTAAGGTACAACATCAGACACAGAAGCAGGTTATGCATCAGAATAGGAGCAAACAATAATAGTAGAAAAATCTAATGCAAGCATGAGAGATGGAATGGGTGATATCGGAATGATCAAAGGGGGGGGGGGCTTGCCTGGTTGCTCTGGCAAGGAGGGGTTGTCGTCGACGTAGTCGATCACAGGGGCAACATCGGTCTCGGGGTCTACCGGAGGGAAGAGGGGGAAGAAACAATAAATATAAAGCAAACACAGCATCACAAAGCATAACGTGGCAATAAGTTGTGTCGGGTGTGACCTAACGTATTGCTACACGACATAGGTGATGGGGGGATTCAACCGGGAATGTATTCCCGGTTCCGGACCTATGTCAGACAGATGACCGGAGGGGAATGTTCCATGTTCAGATAGTTAGAGGCTTCTGACAGGTAAACAGACCGCATATTCTGATTCGTCTCGTTGTTCTGAGCAACTTTCATGTATAAAGTTTTTCCATCCGAGATACGATTTATTATCTATGATTTTCTAAAGTTTAAAGGTTTTCTGAAATTATTTAAATTAACAGAATTAACAAAATGGGAATATGACGTCAGCATGACATGGAGATGACGTCAGCAGTCAACAGTCGCTCTGACCAGGTCAAACCTGTCGGCTGGGTCCCACTAGTCATAGGCAGTGGGTTAAACAGAGTTAAAACTAATCTAAACATAGTTAGTTAAACTACTAGGCCCACATGTTAGTGTCTAATTATGTTAACTAAATTAGCTTAGTTAATTTCATTAATTAGGGGGCAGTGGGCCCCATCTGTCAGTTGCATGGGCCGGTCTAGTCAGCATGGTGGATCGGGTCAACAGGCCGGTCGGGCCCCACGGGTCCACGAGTCAGGGACCCAGGGGTGGCCCCAGGCCGGCCACGTCGGCTGGCCTCTCGGAGTTGCTCCGGCAAGCCCCAATGCGGCGGCGGGGCGCGAGTGAGCTTCGTGTTTCGCCCACAAGGCATGTCCGGGGCTGTGGTTTGGTCCGTTTGAATGACCAGTCCACACCACGTCGAATGGAGGTGGTGGCGTGGCCGGGGACGGCCGGGAACGTCGCCGACGGCGAGTCAGGTGGTGGTGGGTTTAAAGTGAGCGGCGAACAGGGGGCTGCAGGGCAGGGTGAGTCGCGTGCGTGTGCGCGTTGGGATCTAGGCAAAGTGGCGAGCGAGTTGCACATGGGGCCGAGGCCATTGGGTCGCCGGAGCATCGCCGGTGACGAGCTCAAGCGGAGCCGCGTTCGGGCACGATGGGGAGGAGGAGCTACGGCGGCGGAAACGCGCGGGGAAGAGAGGGGAGAGAGGCCGGAGCTCACCTTGGGGCACACGGTGGCCCGTTGGGTGACTAGGAGCAGCAGTGGCGCGGATTCAGGGCGGCGGCGTTCGTCGGAGCCGAGGGCGAAGGCGAGGTCGTGGCGGTGCTGCGAGGCCGTCCCGGTCTGCGTGGCTCGACGGGGAGGATGAGGAGGTCGAGGCAGAGCCTGGGGGCACGTCGGCGAGGCGAAGGCCGGCCGGTGGCCGCGGTGGAGTGCGTGAGCGGCGATGGAGAGACGCGGCCGAGGCGGATCTGGATGGCAGAGAGCGCGGTAGTGGACGAGGGAAGTGAGCGGGCGAGTGGGGTGGCAAAGCAAGTGGAAGGGGAGCCCAAGGCCTCAAGGGGATCTTTATCCCCCTCGTCGACGGCGAGGTGGTCCGGCAGCGACGCGCGGGAGCGCGCCCTCGGTCGGTTGAACAGGGGGAGGGGAGAGCGACCGGGGAGGTAGGTGGGCCGACCTGCTGGGATGGGCCGAAGCCCAAGGGGAGGCCAGGGGCTCTCCCACCCCTTCTCCTTTTCTGTTCCTTTTCTTAGTTACCAGAGAAGGAAAATGATTTATCTGGGGACCCTAATGATTTAGGAAAAATGTGGAACTGGATCATAAAAGTCCAATGCATTTTTAGGCACTGCCACAATTATTTTTGGGAGAGATTTAGATTCAGTTGGAATTTTCACAAATGAATTTGCATTTTAAATTGCTGGAATGGCACTCTTATAAATATAAGTGTCCATTTTAGCATAGGAGTGATTTTGTTTTTTTAATTACATCGAATTGTATTGGAATATTTGCTAAATTATGAACATTTTTCCAGCAACTTTTGTGCAACTTCAAATTTCACATATGATTTGAATTTGAATTCAGATGGGAGTTGAAAAGAGATATTGAACAAAGGTGATTAAGCATTCTTTAGCCAAATGATTAGGCTTAATCACAGAGAGTTACTGTAGCATGACACTGGGGGTGTTACACTATAACATAGGGTGACACAGAACTAGCTCCAGTTCATCAATGTAATGTAGGCATGTATTTCGAATATAGTCATACATGCTTATGGAAAAGAACTTGCATGACATCTTTTGTCCTACCCTCCCGTGGCAGCGGGGTCCTAGCGGAAACTAAGGGATATTAAGGCCTCCTTTTAATAGAGAACCGGACCAAATCATTAACACATAGTGAATGCATGAACTCCTCAAACTACGGTCATCACCGAGAAGTATCCCGATTATTGTCACTTCGGGGTTGTCGGACTATAACACATAATAGGTGACTATAGACTTGCAAGATAGGATCAAGAACATACATATATTCATGAAAACATAATAGGTTCAGATATGAAATCATCGCACTCGGGCCTTAGTGACAAGCATTAAGCATAGCAAAGTCATAGCAACATCAATCTCAGAACATAATGGATACTAGGGATGAAACCCTAACAAAACTAACTTGATTACATGATAAATCTCATCCAACCCATGACCGTCCAGCAAGCCTATGATGGAATTACTCACGCACGGCGGTGAACATCATGAAATTGGTGATGGAGGATGGTTGATGATGACGACGACAACGAATCCCCCTCTCCGGAGCCCCGAACGGACTCCAGATCAGCCCTCCCGAGAGAGATTAGGGCTTGGCGGCAGCTCCTTATCGTAAAACGCAATGAAACTTCCTCTCTGATTTTTTTCTCCGCGAAACGGAATATAAGGAGTTGGAGTTGAGGTCGGCGGTGCTCCAGGGAGCCCACAAGACAGGGGGCGCGCCCCCACCCTCGTGGATAGGGTGTGGGCCCCCCTGGTCTTCATCTTTTGCCAGTATTTTTTATATTTTTTGAAACTTATCTCCGAGGATTTTCAGGTCATTCCGAGAACTTTTATTTTCTACACATCAAACAACATCATGGCTGTTCTGCTGAAAACAACGTTAGTCCGGGTTAGTTTCATTCAAATCATGAAAGTTAGAGTCCAAAACAAGGGCAAAAGTGTTTGGAAAAGTAGATACGTTCGAGACGTATCACATACTAATAAAGTAATCATGTCTTCTCAAAATAACATGGCCAAAGAAAGTTATCCCTACAAAATCATATAGTCTGGCTATGCTCCATCTTCATCACACAAAATATTCAAATCATGCACAACCCCGATGACAAGCCAAGCAATTATTTCATCTTTTGATGTTCTCAAACTTTTTCAACTTTCACGCAATACATGAGCGTGATCCATGGACATAGCACTATAGGTGGAATAGAGTATGATGGTTGTGGAGAAGACAGAAAGAAGGAGATAGTCTCCAATCAACTATCAACGGGCTATGGAGATTCCCATCAATAGATATCAATGTGGGTGAGTAGGGATTACCATGCAACGGATGCACTAGAGCTATAAGTCTATGAAAGCTCAAAAAGAAACTAAGTGCGTGTGCATCCAACTTGCTTGCTCACGAAGACTTAGGGAAATTTGAGGAAGCCCATCATTGGAATATACTAGACAAATTCTATTATGAAAAAAATTCCCACTAGTATATGAAAGTGACAACATAGAAGACTCTCTATCATGAAGATCATGGTGCTAATTTGAAGCACAAGTGTGGAAAAATAATAGTAGCATTACCCCTTTTCTCGTTTCTCTCATTTTCATTTTTTTGTTGGGCTCTTTGGCCTCTTTTCTTCTTCTTTTTCTTTTTTCTATGTTTTTTTAAATGTTTTGTCCGGAGTCTCATCCCGACTTGTGGGGGAATCATACTCTCCATCATCCTTTCCTCACTGGGACAATGCTCTAATAATGAAGATCATCACACTTTTATTTACTTACAACTCAAGAATTACAACTCGATACTTAGAACCAAATATGACTCTATATGAATGCCTCCAACGGTGTACCGGGATGTGCAATGAATCAAGAGTGACATGTATGAAAGAATTATGAACGATGGCTTTGCCACAAATACGATGTCAACTACATGATCATGCAAAGCAATATGACAATGATGAAGCGTGTCATAATAAACGGAACGCTGGAAAGTTGCATGGAAATATATCTCGGAATGGCTATGGAAATGCCTTAATAGGTAGGTATGGTGGCTGTTTTGAGGAAGGTATATGGTGGGTGTATGGTACCGGTAAAAGTTGCGTGGTACTAGAGAGGCTAGCAATAGTGGAAGGGTGAGAGTGCGTATAATCCATGGACTCAACATTAGTCATAAAGAACTCACATAATTATTGCAAAAATCTATTAGTTATTGAAACAAAGTACTATGCGCATGCTCCTAGGGGGATAGATTTGTAGGAAAAGACCATCGCTCGTCCCTGACCGCCACTCATAAGGAAGACAATCAATAAATAAATCTTTCTCCGACTTCATCACATAACGGTTCACCACACGTGCATGCTACGGGAATCACAAACTTTTTTTTTGACTGGAGAATCACAAACTTTAACACAAGTATTTCTAGCAATCCACAATTACGCACTAGCATGACTCTAATGTCACCATCTTTATATCTCAAAACAATCATAAGGAATCAAACTTCTCTTAGTATTCAATGCACTTTATATGAAAGTTTTTATTATATCCCTCTTGGATGCCCATCATATTAGGACTAAATTCATAACCTAAGCAAATTACCATGTTGTTTAAATACTCTCAAAATAGTATAAGTGAAGCATGAGAGTTCATCAATTTCTTCAAAATAAAACCACCGCCATGCTCTAAAAAGATATAAGTGAAGCACTAGAGCAACTAACAAAGTACTCCAAAATATATAAGTGAAGATCAATGAGTAGTCGAATAATTATGTAACTATGTGAATACTCTCTAACATTTAAGAGTTTCAGATATTGGGATATTACTCAAACATCAAGCAAATCCTAATAAAATAAAGTAACATTGCAAGGATAGCACATATCATGTGAATAAGCAAAAACTTAGGCTCAAACAAAACTGACCGATAGTTGTTTAAGAAGAAAGGTGGGATGCCAACCGGGGCATCCCCAAGCTTAGATGTTTGAGACTTCTTGAATTAGGGATGCCTTGGGCATCCCCAAGCTTTAGCTTTTGTGTCTCCTTAATTCTTCTCATATCAAGGTTTCCATAAATCTCAAAAAATTCACCCACACAAAACTCGACAAGAACTCATGAGATAAGTTAGTATAAATCCATGCAAAACCTTATAATTCTCTACTGTAGAAAATAAATAAAATTATAATATTACATTTCATACTAAATGCCTCTACATATTTAATACTCCTATCCTCGAATAGAATCATTAAGCAAGCAAACATATGCAAACATAACAGCAATCTGTCTAAACAGAATAGTCTGTAAAGAAGACAAGAGGAATCATACCTCCTAACTCCAAAAATTCTGAAAAATTACCACACCGTAGAAAATTTGTTGCTGCTCATTGTGTAAAAATTTCAAGATTTTATCATGTTCTGACTATTCACCAATATTCAAAACATAACAACAATTTTTTTTGTTTTCAAGCAGCAACATATAGACTTGCAAAATAAGCATGGTAAAGGCTACACTTGACATTTTTATTAAACTAAAATATCTAAAACATGTCTCTGAATAATAGAAAGAAAATATAAACAAAAGAAAATGACGCTCCAAGCAAAACACATATCATGTGGTGAATAAAAATATAGCCTCAAGTAAATTTACCGATGAACGAAGACGAAAGAGCGGATGTCATCCGGGGCATCCCAAAGCTTAGGCTCTTGGTTGTCCTTGAATATTACCTTGGGGTACCTTGGGAATCCCCAAGCTTAGGCTCTTTCCACTCCTTGTTCCTTACTCCATCGAAACTTCACCCAAAACTTGAAATATTCACAGCACAAAACTCAAAAGAAAATCTTATGAGCTCCGTTAGTATAAGAAAATAAATCACCACTTAGGTATTGTTATGAACTCATTCTGGATTAATATTGGTGTCATATGTACTGTATTCCAACTTCTCCATGGTTCATACCCTATGATACTACTCATAGATTCATCAAAATAAGCAAACAACACATAGAAAGCAGAATCTGTTTAAAACAGAACAATCTGCAGCAATCTGGAAACTTCGTATACTTCTGTAACTCCAAAAATTCTAAAAAATTAGGAAAATCTAGGAAATTGGTATATAAATTTTGTGTAAAAAATTCAGATCAAAAGCACGTT
The DNA here is from genome assembly GCF_002162155.2 of Triticum dicoccoides. Lineage (NCBI taxonomy): Eukaryota > Viridiplantae > Streptophyta > Magnoliopsida > Poales > Poaceae > Triticum > Triticum dicoccoides. Next base: position 544,628,019 of record NC_041387.1, on the reverse strand, counting down.
CCAGTGAATTTTCAAATTTCCTGGACTGAGCACAAGAGTATCTGCTTTTGCACAGAATCAAGTCAACTATCATCCACACTATCCCAAAGGCTTTACTTGGCATTTTATTGAAACAAAAGCTATAAAACATGATTAATAAAGTACCCTAATCATGTGGACACACAAAAACGTTAGGGGTAAATGTTGGGTTGTCTCCCAACAAGCGCTTTTCTTTAATGCCTTTTTAGCTAGGCAAGATGATGTCAATGATGCTCACATAAAAGATAAGAATTGGAACATAATAGGAGCATCATGAAACATATGACTCACACATTTATGTCTAACCCACTTACTATGCCTAGGTATTTTGAGAGCAAACAACTTATGGCAACAAGAATCAACTAGCATAGGAAGGCAAAACAAGCATAACTTCAATATTTTCAACACATAGAGAGGAAACTTGATATTATTGCAATTCCTGAAAGCATATATTCCCCCTCATAATAATTTTCAGTAGCATCATGAATGAATTAAACAATATAACCACCACGTAAAGCATTCTTTTCATGATCTACATGCATAGAAATTTTACTACTCTCCACATAAGCAAATTTATTCTCATGAATAGTAGTGGGAGCAAACTCAACAAAATAACTATCATGTGAGGCATAATCCAATTGAAAATTAAAATCATGATGACAAGTTTCATGGTTACCATTATTCTTTATAGCATACATGTCATCACAGTAATCATCATAGATAACAACTTTGTTCTCATAATCAATTGGAACCTCTTCCGAAATAGTGGATTCATCACTAAATAAAGTAATGACCTCTCCAAATCCACTTTCATAATTATCACAATAAGATTCAACACCCTCCAAAATAGTGGGATCATTACTTCCTAAAGTTGGCACTCTTCCAAACCCATTTTCATCAATATAATCACCATAGATAGGAGGCATGCTTTCATCATCATAAATATGCTCATCAAAACTGGGGGACTAAAAATATCATATTCATCAAACATAGAATCTCCAAGCTTGTAGCTTTGCATATCATTAGCATCATGTATATTCAAATAATTCACACTAACAACATTGCAATCATGCTTATCACTCAAAAATTTAGTGCCAAACATTTTATAGACTTCTTCTTCTAACACTTGAGCACAATTTTCCTTTCCATCATTTTCACGAACGATATAAAAAAGATGAAGCATATGGGGTAACCTCAATTCCATTTTTTGTAGTTTTCTTTTATAGACTAAACTAGTGATAAAACAAGAAACTAAAAGATTTGATTGCAAGATCTAAAGATATACTTTCAAGCACTAACCTCCCCGGCAACGGCGTGAGAAATGAGCTTGATGTCTGCTATGCAACCTTCTTCTTGTAGACTCGTGTTGGGTCTCCAAGCGCAGAGTTTTGTAGGACACTAGCAAATTTCTCTCAAGTGGATGACCTAAGGTTTATCAATCCATGAGAGGCGTAGTATGAAGATGGTCTCTCTCAAACAACCCTGCAACCAAATAACAAAGAGTCTCTTGTGTCCCCAAGTTCGGCTAAGAGATGGTGATACAAGTGCAATATGGATAGTAGATATAGGTTTTTGTAATCTGAAATAATAAAAACAGCAAGGTAATTAGTAACAAAAGTGAGCAAAAATGGTATTGCAAAGCTTCGAAACAAGGTATAGGGTTCATACTTTCACTAGTGCAAATTCTGTCAACAATGATAACATAATTGGATCATATGAAAATCCTTCAACATGCAACAAAGAGTCACTCCAAAGTCAATAATAGCGGAGAACAAACAAAGAGATCATTGTAGGGTACGAAACCACCTCAAAGTTATTCTTTCTGATCGATCTATTGGGCTATTCCTATGAGTGACACAAACAACCCTAGAGTTCGTACTAAAATAACACCGTAAGACACACATCAACCAAAACCCTAATGCCACCTAGATACTCCAATGTCACCACAAGTATTCGCGGGTTTGATTATATGATATACATCACACAATCTCAGATTCATCAATTCAAACCAACACAAAGAACTTTAAAGAGTGCCCCAAAGTTTCTACCGGAGAGTCAAGACGAAAACATGTGCCAACCCCTATGCATAAGTTCACAAGGTCACAGAACCCACAAGTTGATCACCAAAACATACATCAAGTAGATCATGTGAATATCCCATTGTCACCACAAATAAGCACATGCAAGACATACGTCAAGTGTTCTCAAATCCTTAAAGACTCAATCCTATAAGATAGCTTCAAAGGGAAAACTCAATCCATTACAAGAAGGTAGAGGGAGAGAAACATCATAAGATCCAACTATAGTAGCAAAGCTCGCGGTACATCAAGATCGTGCCAAATCAAGAACACGAGAGAGAGAGAGAGAGAGAGAGATCAAACACATAGCTCTTTGTACATACCCTCATCCCCGAGGGTGAACTACTCCCTCCTCGTCATGGAGACCGTCGGGGCGATGAAGATGGCCACCGGTGATGGATTCCCCCTCCGGCAGGGTGCCGGAACGGGCTCCCAATTGTTTTTTCATGGCTACAGAGGGTTGTAGCGGTGTGATGTCTACTACACAACCTTCTTCTTGTAGAAGTTGTTGGGCCTGCAAGTGCACAGGTTTGTAGGACAGTAGCAAATTTCCCTCAAGTGGATGACCTAAGGTTTATCAATCCGTAGGAGGCGTAGGATGAAGATGGTCTCTCTCAAACAACCCTGCAACCAAATAACAAAGAGTCTCTTGTGTCCCCAACACACCCGATACAATGGTAAATTGTATAGGTGCACTAGTTCGGCGAAGAGATGGTGATACAAGTGCAAAATAGATAGTAGAGTAAGGTGTTTGTAATCTGAAATTGTAAAAACAGCAAGGTAACAAGTGATAAAAGTGAGCGTAAACGGTATTGCAATGATAGGAAACAAGGCCTAGGGTTCATACTTTCACTAGTGCAAGTTCTCTCAACAATAATAACATAGATAGATCATATAACAATCCCTCAACATGCAACAAAGAGTCACTCCAAAGACACTAATAGCGGAGAACGAACGAAGAGATTATGGTAGGGTACGAAACCACCTCAAAGTTACTCTTTCGGATCAATCTATTCAAGAGTTCGTACTAGAATAACACCTTAAGACACAAATCAACCAAAACCCTAATGTCACCTAGATACTCCATTGTCACCTCAAATATCCGTGGGCATGATTATACGATATGCATCACACAATCTCAGATTCATCTATTCAACCAACACAAAGTACTTCAAAGAGTGCCCCAAAGTTTCTACCGGAGAGTCAAGAACGTGTGTCAACCCCTATGCATAGGTTCATGGGCAGAACACGCAAGTTGGTCACCAAAACATACATCAAGAGGCACATGATATCCCATTGTCACCACAGATAAGCACGACAAGACATACATCAAGTGTTCTTATAAAAGACTCAATCCGATAAGATAACTTCAAACGGGAAAACTCAATTCATCACAAGAGAGTAGAGGGGGAGAAACATCATAAGATCCAACTACAATAGCAAAGCTCGGGATACATCAAGATCGTGCCATAGAGGGAACACGAGAGAGAACACGAGAGAGAGAGATCAAACACATAGCTACTGGTACATACCCTCATCCTCGAGGGTGAACTACTCCCTCCTCGTCATGGAGAGCGCCGGGATGATGAAGATGGCCACCGGTGATGGATCCCCCCTCTGGCAGGGTGCCGGGAAGGGCTCCCGAGAGGTTTTTGGTGGCTACAGAGGCTTGCGGCGGCGGAACTCCCGATCTATCTTGATATTCAATGTTTTTAGGGTACGTAGGCTTATATAGGCGAAAGAAGTCGACCGGGAGGTGCTCGAGGGGTCCACGAGACAGGGGAGCGCACCCAGTAGGGGGGGGCGCCCTCCTATCTCGTGGGCTCCTCGAGGATCTTCTAACTTGATCTCCAAGCCTCCAGGATGATATTCTTCCAAAAAATCACGATGGCGAAGGTTTCATTCCGTTTGGACTCCGTTCTTCGAAATACTGAAACAGGCAATAAAACAACAATATGGGCTAGGCCTCCGGTTAATAGGTTAGTCCCAAAAGTAATATAAAAGTTTAAAATAAAGCCCATAATCATTCAAAACAGATAATATAATAGCATGGAACAATCAAAAATTATAGATACGTTGGAGGCGTATCAAGCATCCCCAAGCTTAATTCCTGCTCGTCCTCGAGTAGGTAAATGATAAAAAAAGAATTTTTGATGTGGAATGCTACCTAGCATGATTCTCAATGTAATTTCCTTTATTGTGGCATGAATGTTCAGATCCAAATGATTCAAGATAAAAGCTTATAAAACATAAAAGTAATAATGCTTCAAAGCATACTAACAAATAATCATGTCCTATCAAAATAGCATAGCCAAAGAAAGCTTATCCCTACAAAATCATATAGTTAGGCCATGCTTCATTTTCATTACACAAAATACTCGCATCATGCACAACCCCGATGACGAGCCGAGCAATTGTTTCATACTTTTTAACGCGCTTCAGCTTTTTCAACTCTTGCTCAATACATGAGCGTAAGCCATGGACAGAGCACTATGGTGGTGGTTGTGAGGAAAAAAAGAGGGAGAAGATAGTCTCACATCAACTAGGCGTATCAATGGGCTATGGAGATGCCCATCAATAGATATCAATGTGAGTGAGTAGGGATTGCCATGCAACGGATGCACTAGAGCTATAAATATATGAAAGCTCAACAAAAGAAACTAAGTGGGTGTGCATCCAACTTGCTTGCTCACGAAGACCTAGGACATTTTGAGGAAGCCCATCATTGGAATATACAAGCCAAGTTCTATAATGAAAAATTCCCACTAGTATATGGAAGTGACAACATAGGAGACTCTCTATCATGAAGATCATGGTGCTATTTTGAAGCACAAGTGTGGAAAAGAGATAGTAGCAATTGTCCCTTCTCTCTTTTTCTCTCATTTTTTTATTTTTTTTATTTTTTCTTTCTCTCTTTTCTCTTTTTTTCTTTTCTTTTTTTTTCTTTTTGGTGGGCTTCTTTGGCCTCTTTTATTTTTATAAAGTCTGAAATCTCATCCCGACTTGTGGGGGAATCATAGTCTTCATCATCCTTTCCTCACTAGGACAATGCTCTAATAATGAAGATCATCACACTTTTATGGATTTACAACTCAAGCATTACAACTCAAAGCTAGAACAAGATATGACTCTATATGAATGCCTCCGGCGGTGTACCGGGATATGCAATGAATCAAGAGCGACATGTATGAAAATTATGAAGGTGGCCTTGCCACAAATACGATGTCAACTACATGATCATGCAGAGAGCAATATGACAATGATGAAACATGTCATAATAAACGGAACGGTGGAAAGTTGCATGGCAATATGTCTCGGAATAGCTATGGAAATGCCATAATAGGTAGGTATGGTGGCTGTTTTGAGGAAGGTAAATAATGGGTTCATGATACCAGCGAAAGTTGCGCGGTATAATAGAGGCTAGCAAAGTGGAAGGATGAGTGTGTGTATATCCATGGACTCACATTAGTCATAAAGAACTCATATACTTATTGCAAAAGTATACTTAGCCCTTGAAGCAAAGTATTACTACGCATGCCCCAAGAGGGATAGATTGGTAGGAAAAAAATTCCATCGCTCGTCCTCGACTGCCACTCATAAGGAAGACAATCAAAAGAGCACCTCATGCAACAAATTTGTCACACAACTTTTACCATACGTGCATGCTACGGGACTTGCCAAATTCAACAAAAGTATTTCTCAATTTCATAATTACCCACTAGCATGACCCTAACATTACTACGTTTATATCCCAAAACAATTATCAAGCATCAAGTTGATCATAGCATCCAATTCACTTCCTATGATAGTTTTCATTCAAATTACCATGCTGTTTAAGACTCTCAAAATGATATAAGTGAAGCATGAGAGTCTAGCAATTTCTTCAAAATATAACCACCACCGTTCTCTAAAAGATAAAAGTGAAGCACTAGAGCAAACGACAAACTACTCCGAAAGATATAAGTGAAGATCAATGAGTAGTTAAATAATTATGCAACTATATGAAGACTCTCTCTCATTAAATAATTTCAGATCTTGGTATTGTATTAAAGCAGCAAGAAAAACAAAATAAAATGACAATGCAAGGATAGCACAACTCACGTGAAGAAGCAAAAACTTAGGCTCAACCGATACTAACCGATGATTGTCGAAGAAGAAAGGTGGGCTGCCTACCGGGGCATCCCCAAGCTTAGATGCTTGAGACTTCTTGAAATATTATCTTGGGGTGCCTTGGGCATCCCCAAGCTTGAGCTTTTGTGTCTCCTTAATTCCTTTCATGTCACGGTTTCTGTTTTATCAAAAGCTTCATTCACAACAAACTCAACAAGAACTCGTGAGATAGGTTAGTATAAACCAATGCAAAACCATATCATCTTCTACTGTAACAAATCACTAACATTATTATTCAACATTGAATACTAAATGTATCTGCATATTTAATACTCCTATCCTCAAATAGAATCATTAAACAAGAAAACATATGCAAACAATGCAACCATAACAGCAATCTGTCAAAACAGTACAGTCTGTAAAGAATGCAAGAGTATCAATACTTCCCTGACCCCAAAAAGTATGAACTAAAATTACCACTTTAATAAATTTATCATATCTTAATATGCAAAAAGATTCAACGTTATACCATTCTCTGACTTTTCTAGGGAATTTTTGCAACAGCGGTAAACTTTCTGTTTTCAAACAGCAACATGTATACAAGCAAAATAAGCATGGAAAAGGCTATCCTTGACTTTTTTTATCGAATCTAAAGATGCAAAACATTATTATAACTAACAGCAAGCAAAAACTAACAAAATAAAATGACGCTCCAAGCAAAACACATATCATGTGGTGAATAAAAATATAGTTCCAAGTTATCGATGAACGAAGACGAAAGAGGGGATGCCATCCGGGGCATCCCCAAGCTTAGGCTCTGGGTTGTCCTTGAATATTCCCTTGGGTTGCCTTGGGAATCCCCACGCTTAGGCTCTTTCCACTCCTTATTCCATAGTCCATCGAAACTTCACCCAAAACTTGAAAACTTCAACCACACAAAACTCAAAACAAAACTCGTAAGTTCCGTTAGTATAAGAAAATAAAACCACCACTTAGGTACTGTAATGAACTCATTATAAATTCATATTGGTGTAATATCTACTGTATTACAACTTATCTATGGTTCATACCCTCCGATACTACTCATAGATTCATCAAAATAAGCAAACAACACAAAGAAAACAGAATCTGTCAAAAACAGAACAGTCTGTAGTAATCTGTATCAAACGTATACGTCTGGAACTCGAAAAATTCTGAAATAAATTTATGGACCTGAGGAATTTGTCTATTAATCATATGCAAAAATAATCAACCTAAAATCACTCTCCAGTAAAAAATGGCAGCTAATCTCGTGAGTGCTAAAGTTTCTGTTTTTTACAGCAAGATCACATAAACTTCACCCAAGTCTTCCCAATTGTCCTACTTGGCACTTTATTGAAACAAGAGCTATAAAACATTATTACTACAGTATAATAATCATGTGGACACACAAAAACAGTAAGGATAAATATTGGGTTGTCTCCCAACAAGCGCTTTTCTTTAATGCCTTTCTAGCTAGGCATGATGATGACAATGATGCTCACATAAAAGATAAGAATTGAAACATAAAGAGAGCATCATGAAGCATATGACTAGCACATTTAAGCCTAACCCTCTTCCTATGCATAGGTATTTTGTGAGCAAACAACTTAGGGGAACAATAATCAACTAGCATAAGAAGGTAAAACAAGCATAGCTTCAAAAATTTCAACACATAGGGAGGAAACTTGACATTATTGCAATTCCTACAAGCATATATTCCTACCTCATAATAATTTTCAGTAGCATCATGAACGAATTCAACAATATATCCAACACCTAAATCATTCTTTTCATGATCTACAAGCATAGAAAATTTACTACTCTCCACATAAGCAAAATTCTTCTCATTCGGAATGGTGGGAGTATCATAAAAGACTTGACTACTAAAAATTATTTCCACATTAAAAGAGTAATGTTTAGAAAAAGGGTAATCATAATCATGACAAGATTTGTAAATATAATCATCACTACTTTTTATAGCATAAGTTTCATCACAATAATCATCATAAGTAGCAACTTCGTTCTCATCATAATCGATTGAAACCTCTCCCAAGATAGTGGAATCACTAAATAAAGTTGACACTCTTCCAAATCCACTTTCATATTCATCACAATAAGATTCAACATCCTCCAAAATAGTGGGATCACCACTTCCTAAAGTTGACACTCTTCCAAACCACTTTCATCAATATAATCATCATAAGTAGGAGGCATGCTATCATCAAAATAAATTTGCTCATCAAAACTTGGGGGATAAAAAATATCATCCTCATCAAACATAGCTTCCCCAAGCTTGTGGATTTGCATATCATTAGCATCATGGATATTCAAGGAATTCATACTAACAACATTGCAATCATGCTCATCATTCACATATTTCATGCCAAGCATTCTATATAATTCTTCTTCTAGCACTTGAGCACAATTTTCCTTTCCATCATTCTCATGAAAGATATTAAAAAGACGAAGCGTATGAGACAAACTCAACTCCATTTTTTTGTAGTTTTCTTTTATAGACTAAACTAGTGATAAAACAAGAAACAAAAAGATTCGATCGCAAGATCTAAAGATATACCTTCAAGCACTCACCTCCCCGGCAACGACGCCAGAAAAGAGCTTAGTTGACGGGGTGTGAGTGCCGTTTACCTAGCCTCCCCGGCAACGGCGCCAGAAAAGAGCTTGATGTTTACTACAAAACCTTCTTCTTGTAGACTTTGTTGGGCCTGCAAGTGCATAGGTTTGTAGGACAGTAGCAAATTTCCCTCAAGTGGATGACCTAAGGTTTATCAATCCGTAGGAGGCGTAGGATGAAGATGGTCTCTCTCAAACAACCCTGCAACCAAATAACAAAGAGTCTCTTGTGTCCCCAACACACCCGATACAATGGTAAATTGTATAGGTGCACTAGTTCGGCGAAGAGATGGTGATACAAGTGCAAAATAGATAGTAGAATAAGGTATTTGTAATCTGAAATTGTAAAAACAGCAAGGTAACAAGTGATAAAAGTGAGCGTACACGGTATTGCAATGATAGGAAACAAGGCCTAGGGTTCATACTTTCACTAGTGCAAGTTCTCTCAACAATAATAACATAGATAGATCATATAACAATCCCTCAACATGCAACAAAGAGTCACTCCAAAGACACTAATAGCGGAGAATGAACGAAGAGATTATGGTAGGGTACGAAACCACCTCAAAGTTATTCTTTCGGATCAATCTATTCAAGAGTTCGTACTAGAATAACACCTTAAGACACAAATCAACCAAAACCCTAATGTCACCTAGATACTCCATTGTCACCTCAAATATCCAAGGGCATGATTATACGATATGCATCACACAATCTCAGATTCATCTATTCGACCAACACAAAGTACTTCAAAGAGTGCCCCAAAGTTTCTACCGGAGAGTCAAGAACGTGTGCCAACCCCTATGCATAGGTTCATGGGCGGAACCCGCAAGTTGGTCACCAAAACATACATCAAGAGGCACATGATATCCCATTGTCACCACAGATAAGCACGGCAAGACATACATCAAGTGTTCTTATAAAAGACTCAATCCTATAAGATAACTTCAAAGGGGAAAACTCAATCCATCACAAGAGAGTAGAGGGGGAGAAACATCATAAGATCCAACTACAATAGCAAAGCTCGGGATACATCAAGGTTGTGCCATAGAGGGAACACGAGAGAGAACACGGGAGAGAGAGAGAGAGAGAGATCAAACACATAGCAACAGGTACATACCCTCAGCCTCGAGGGTGAACTACTCCCTCCTCGTCATGGAGATCGCCGGGATGATGAAGATGGCCACCGGTGATGGATCCCCCCTCCGGCAGGGTGCCGGCTGATACGTCTCCAACGTATCTATAATTTTTGATTGCTCCATGCTACTTTATCTATTGTTTTGGAATATAATGGGCTTTGTTTTCCACTTTTATATTATTTTTGGAACTAACCTATTAACCGGAGGCCCATCCCAGAATTGTTGTTTTTTTGCCTATTTCAGTGTTTCGAAGAAACGGAATATCAAACGGAGTCCAAACGGAATGAAACCTTCGGAAACGTTATTTTCTCACCGAACGTGATCAAGGAGACTTGGACCCTACTCCAAGAAGTGCCAGAGGCGGTCACGAGGGTGGGGGGTGCGCCCTCCCCCCCTGGGCGCGCCCCCTGCCTCATGGGCCCTCTGACGCTCCACCGACGTACTCCTTCCTCCTATATATACCTACGTACCCCCAACAGATTGGGGACAGAGCAAAAAACCTAATTCCACCGCCGCAACTTTCTGTATCCGCGAGATCCCATCTTGGGGCCTGTTCTGGAGCTCCGCCGAAGGGGGCATCTATCACGGAGGGCTTCTACATCATCACCATATCCCCTCCGACGAAGTGTGAGTAGTTTACTTCAGACCTTCGGGTCCATAGTTAGTAGCTAGATGGCTTCTTCTCTCTTTTTGGATCTCAATACAATGTTCTCCCCTCTCTCGTGGAGATCTATTCGATGTAATCTTCTTTTTGTGGTGTGTTTGTTGAGACCGATGAATTGTGGGTTTATGATCCAACTTATCTATGGAAAATATTTGATTGTTCTCTGAATTCTTTTATGTATGATTGAGTTATATTTGCAAGTCTCTTTGAATTATCCGTTTGGTTTGGCCAACTAGATTGGTAGTTCTTGCAATGGGAGAAGTGCTTAGCTTTGGGTTCAATCTTGTGGTGACCTTACCCAGTGACAGAAAGGGTTGCAAGGCACGTATTGTATTGTTGGCATCAAGGATAACAAGATGGGGTATTTATCATATTGCATGAATTTATTCCTCTACATCATGTCATCTTGCTTAAGGCGTTACTCTGATTTTAACTTAATACTCTAGATGCATGCATGATAGCGGTCGATGAGTGGAGCAATAGTAGTAGATGCAGAATCGTTTCGGTCTACTTGTCATGGACGTGATGCCTATATACATGATCATTGCCTGGATAACCTCATAACTATGCTCAATTCTGTCAATTGCTCAACAGTAATTTGTTCACCCACCATAGAATACTTATGCTCTTGAGAGAAGCCACTAGTGAAACCTATGGCCCCCGGGTCTATTCTTATCATATCAATCTCCATCACTTTATTTACTTGCTTTTGCTTTTACTTTTTACTTTGCATCTTTATACCAAAAATACCAAAAATATTATCTCTATCAGATCTCGCCCTCGTAAGTGACCGTGAAGGGATTGACAACCCCTAAGCGTTGGTTGCGAGTAGCTATTGTTTTGTGCAGGTACGAGGGACTTGCGCGTGGCCTCCTACTGGATTGATACCTTGGTTCTCAAAAACTGAGGGAAATACTTACGCTACTGTGCTGCATCATCCTCTCCTCTTCGGGGAAATCCAACACAAGCTCGAGACGTAGCAAGAAGAATTTCTGGCGCCGTTGCCGGGGAGGCTCACGCAAGCAAGTCAACAATACCAAGTACCCATCACAATCCCTATCTCTCGCATTACATTATTTGCCATTTGCCTCTCGTTTTCCTCTCCCCCACTTCACCCTTGCCATTTTATTCGCCGCTCTTCCGTTTGATCTTGTGTCTCCATGTACCTTGTTTTTGCTTGCATCTTCGCTTGCTAAAAGTTTATGGATCCTCATCCACTTGCTAATCTCTTTAAGAGATCCAATTATGTTGAACCAACTGCTAGTGAGTTTTGTGCACTAGATTATCTTTATGAAGTTTTGCTTGAAATTCGTGAATCTAAAAATTGTCATGAAGCAATTTATGAAGAGATTCACGGTAACTCCTTGAATAAAAAGCATGATTGCATTGATTTTCCTATAAATTATCTTGATGTCAATTGTTCTAATAATATGCAAAACACTAAGCTTGGGGATGCTAGTTTTGCTATGCCTACTACTTGTTTCAATGATCATGATTGGGGTGATTCTTCTTATAACCGTGAAACTTTTTTTAAGCCCCATGATGAATATGAGATTGATAATATTGTTTGCAATAATATTGAAAGTGGGTTTGGAAGAGTGTCAACTCTAGATCCCACATATTTGGAGAATATTCAATCTTATGAAATTTTTGATAAAAGTGGGTTTGGGGAGGTCATGACTTTAGTTAATGTTAATCCCACTATTTCGGAAGAGTTTCAACTTTGCATGCATGTGGATCGTGTTGAAAATATTTTATGTGATAGATATTTTGTTGAATTTTCTTATGATCCCACGTGTAATTATTATGAGAGAGGAAAATATGGTCGTAGAAATTTTCATGATAATAAATTACCTCTCGTTATGTTGAGATTGCTATTGTTTCTTTCCGCCTCCTTGCATATGCTAGTTTTTGCTTGCCTTGATAATTTGTTTGCCTATAAGATGCCTATGCATAGGAAGTATGTTAGACTTAGATGTTTTTATCACGTGTTTTATGATGCTCTCTTTGTGCTTCAATTCTTGTCTTTCATGTGAGCATCATCAAAATTATTTATGCCTAGCTAGGGACGTTAAACGATAGCGCTTGTTGGGAGGCAACCCAATTTTATTTTGTGTTTTTTGTTTTTGCTTTTGTTTAGGAATAAATAATCCATATACCTTCTGTTTGGATGTGGTTTTATGTTTTAATTAGTGTTTGTGCAAAGTTGGACCTATTGGATCTTCTTGGATGATAGTTATTTGATCTTGCTGTAATTTCCAGAATATTTGTGCTCAGTGCCCGAATTGTTAAAAATCACAAGAACGTGATAAATTACTGATTCCAATTGCTGCTGATCAATAAACAAATTGTCCAGGTCGTATAATTTTGGTAGAATTGTTTAGGTTTCAAAATTTGCGTTAGTTACAGATTACCACAGACTGTTCTGTTTTTGACAGATTCTGTTTTGCGTGTGTTGTTTGCTTATTTTGATGAATCTATGGCTAGTAAATTAGTTTATAAACCATAGAGAAGTTGGAATACAGTAGGTTTAACACCAATATAAATAAAGAATGAGTTCATTACAGTACCTGAAAGTAGTCTTTTGTTTTCTTTCTCTAATGGAGCTCACGAGATTTCTATTGAGTTTTGTGTTGTGAAGTTTTCAAGTTTTGGGTGAATTCTTTTGATGGATTATGGAACAAGGAGTGGCAAGAGCCTAAGCTTGGGGATGCCCATGGCACCCCCAAGATAATCCAAGGACACCAAAAAGTCAAAGCTTGGGGATGCCCCGAAAGGCATCCCCTCTTTCGTCCACTTCCATCGGTAATTTACTTGGAGCTATATTTTTATTCACCAACATGATATGTGTTTTGCTTGGAGCGTCTTGTATTATTTGAGTCTTTGCTCGTTAGTTTATCACAATAATCCTTGCTGTACACACCTTTTGAGAGAGCCATACATGATTTGGAATTTGATAGAATACTCTATGTGCTTCACTTATATCTTTTGAGCTTGATAGTTGCTCATAGTGCTTCACTTATATCTTTTTGAGCGTGATAATTTTTGCTCTAGTGCTTCACTTAGATCTTTTAGAGCACGGTGGTGGATTTGTTTTAAAGAAACTTGATCTCTCATGCTTCTCTTAGATTATTTTGAGAGTCGTTAATAGCATGGTAATTTGCTTAATGTTAATATACTTGGTGTTCAATATATGTGAAACTTTCTTTTGAGTGCATTGAATACTAAGATAAGTTTGATGCTTGATAATTGTTTTGAGATATGGAGGTAATAATATCAAAGTCATGCTAGTTGAGTAGTTGTGAATTTGAGAAATGCTTGTGTTGAAGTTGGTAAATCCCGTAGCATGCACGTATGGTTAAAGTTGTGTAACAAATTTGAAACATGAAGTGTACCTGGCTTGTGCATCCTTATGAGTGGCGGCCGGGGACGAGCGATGGTCTTTTCCTACCAATCTATCCCCCTAGGAGCATGCGCGTAGTACTTGATTTTTGATGACTTCTAAATTTTTGCAATAAGTATATGAGTTCTTTTGACTAATGTTGAGTCCATGGATTATACGCACTTTTACCTTTCCGCCATTGCTAGCCTCTTCGGTACCGTGCATTGCCCTTTCTCACATTGAGAGTTGGCGCAAACTTCGCCGGTGCATCCAAACTCCGTGATACGATACGCTCTATCACACATAAACCTCCCTATATCTTCCTCAAAACAGCCACCATACCAACCTATTATGGCATTTCCATAGCCATTCCGAGATATATTGCCATGCAACTTTCCACCGTTCCGTTCATCATTATTATGACATACATTACTTTTGTCATATTGCCATTGCATGATCATGTAGTTTACATCGTATTTGTGGCAAATCCACCATGCATTATTTTTCATACATGTCGCTCTTGATTCATTGCACCATCCCGGTACACCACCGGAGGCATTCATATAGAGTCATACCTTGTTCTAGTTTCGAGTTGTAATCCTCATGTTGTAATCAATAGAAGTGTGATGATCATCATTATTAGAGCATTGCCCCAAAAAAAGAGAAAGGCCAAAAAAGGTAAGGCCCAAAAAAAGAAAAGAAAAGAAAAGGGCAATGCTACTATCTCTTTTTCCACACTTGTGCTTCAAAGTAGCGCCATGTTCTTCATGTAGTGAGTCTCATATTTTGTGCTTCAAAGTAGCACCTCGTTCTTCATGTAGTGAGTCTCATATATTATGCTTCAAAGTAGCACAATGTTTTTCATATAGTGAGTCTCATAAGTTGTCTTTTCCATACTAGTGGGAATTTTTCATTATAGAACTTGGCTTGTATATTCCTACGATGGGCTTCCTCAAATGCCCTAGGTCTTCATGAGCAAGCAAGTTGGATGCACACCCACTAGTTTTTTTTGTTGAGCATTCATAGCTCTAGTGCATCCGTTGCATGGCAATCCCTACTCCTCATGTTGACATCAATTGATGGGCATCTCCATAGCCCATTGATTATCCTCGTCAATGTGAGACTTTCTCCTTTTTTGTCTTCTCCATACAATCCCCATCATCACATTCTATTCCACCCATAGTGCTATATCCATGGCTCACGCTCATGTATTGCGTGAAGGTTGAAAAAGTTTAAGATTATTTAAGTATGAAATAATTACTTGGCTTGTCATCGGGGGTATAGAAGTTGGGAACATCTTTGTGTGACGAAAATGAAGCATAGCCTAACTATATGATTTTGTAGGGATGAACTTTCTTTGGCCATGTTATTTTGAGATGACATAATTATTTTGATTACTGTGCTTGAAGTATTATTATTTTTATGTCAATATGAACTTTTCTCTTGAATCTTTCGGATCTGAATATTCATATCACAATTAAAAAGATTTACACTGAAATTATGCCAAAGTATCACTCCGCATCAAAAATTCTCTTTTTATCATTTACCTACTCGAGGACAAGCAGGAATTAAGCTTGGGGATGCCTGATACGTCTCCAACGTATCTATAATTTTTTATTTCTCCATGCTACTTTATCTATTATTTTGGACTATAATGGGCTTTATTTTCCACTTTTATATTATTTTTGGGACTAACCTATTAACCGGAGGCCCAGCCCAGAATTGCTGTTTTTTTGCCTATTTCAGTGTTTCGAAGAAACGAAATATCAAATGGAGTCCAAACGGAATGAAACCTTCGGAAACGTGATTTTCTCACCGAACGTGATCCAGGAGACTTGGACCCTACTCCAAGAAGTGCCCGAGGCGGTCACGAGGGTGGGGGGCGCGCCCTCCCCCCTGGGCGCGCCCCCTGCCTCGTGGGTCCTCTGACGCTCCACCGACGTACTCCTTTCTCCTATATATACCTACGTACCCCCAATAGATCGGGGATAGAGCAAAAAACCTAATTCCACCGCTGCAACTTTCTGTATCCGCGAGATCCCATCTTGGGGCCTGTTCCGGAGCTCCGTCGGAGGGGGCATCTACCACGGAGGGCTTCTACATCATCACCATAGCCCCTCCGATGAAGTGTGAGTAGTTTACTTCAGACCTTCGGGTCCATAGTTAGTAGCTAGATGGCTTCTTATCTCTTTTTGGATCTCAATACAATGTTCTCCCCCTCTCTCGTGGAGATCTATTCGATGTAATCTTCTTTTTGCGGTGTGTTTGCTGAGATCGATGAATTGTGGGTTTATGATCCAGCTTATCTATGGAAAATATTTGATTCTTCTCTGAATTCTTTTATGTATGATTGAGTTATCTTGGCAAGTCTCTTCGAATTATCCGTTTGGTTTGGCCAACTAGATTGGTAGTTTTTGCAATGGGAGTAGTGCTTAGCTTTGGGTTCAATCTTGCGGTGACCTTACCCAGTGACAGAAAGGGTTGCAAGGTACATATTGTATTGTTGCCATCGAGTATAACAAGATGGGGTATTTATCATATTGCATGAATTTATTCCTCTACATCTTGTCATCTTGCTTAAGGCGTTACTCTGTTTTAACTTAATACTCTAGATGCATGCTGGATAGCGGTCCATGAGTGGAGTAATAGTAGTAGATGCAGAATCGTTTCGGTCTACTTGTCATGGACGTGATGCCTATATACATGATCGTTGCCTAGATAACCTCATAACTATGCTCAATTCTGTCAATTGCTCAACAGTAATTTGTTCACCCACCGTAGAATACTTATACTCTTGAGAGAAGCCACTAGTGAAATCTATGGCCCCCGGGTCTATTCTTATCATATCAATCTCCATCACTTTATTTACTTGCTTTTGCTTTACTTTTTACTTTGCATCTTTATACCAAAAATACCAAAAATATTATCTCTACCAGATCTCACCCTCGTAAGTGATCGTGAAAGGATTGACAACCCCTAAGCGTTGGTTGCGAGTAGCTATTGTTTTGTGCAGGTACGAGGGACTTGCGCATGGCCTCCTACTGGATTGATACCTTGCTTCTCAAAAACTGAGGGAAATACTTACGCTACTGTGCTGCATCATCCTCTCCTCTTCGGAGAAATCCAACGCAAGCTCGAGACGTAGCACCGGGAAGGGCTCCCGAGAGGTTTTTGGCGGCTACAGAGGCTTGCGGCAGCGGAACTCCCGATCTATCTTGATATTGAATGTTTTTAGGGTACGTAGGCTTATATAGGCGAAAGAAGTCGGCCGGGAGGTGCTCGAGGGGCCACGAGACAGGGGGGCACGCCCAGTAGGGGGGGCGCCCTCCTATCTCGTGGGCTCCTCGAGGATCTTCTGACTTGATCTCCAAGCCTCCAGGATGATATTCTTCCAAAAAATCACGATGCCGAAGGTTTCATTCCGTTTGGACTCCGTTTGATATTCCTTTTGTTCGAAATACTGAAACAGGCAATAAAACAACAATATGGGCTCGGACTCCGGTTAATAGGTTAGTCCCAAAAGTAATATAAAAGTGTAAAATAAAGCATGTAATCATTCAAAACAGATAATATAATAGCATGGAACAATAAAAAATTGTAGATACATTGGAGACGTATCACGGTAGAACTCCCGATCTAGGTTTATTTCTAGGGGTCTCTATATTTATAGGAATTTTTTGCGTCGGTTTCACCTCAGGGGGGGGTGTCCACAAGTCAACGACAAG
>NC_041387.1:544603917-544609896 GCF_002162155.2 Triticum dicoccoides | reverse complement strand
TGTGGTTGGGTCTGGACTCTTCTGGCCCAACTCTTTTAATTTGGGGGCTTCTTCTAGTCCATAAAAGTCACCATAAATTTTCAGGTCATTTGGAATCCGTTTGGTATTCCTTTTCTATAAATCTCAAAAACAAGAAAAAAATTGGCATTGTGTGATACGTCCATTTTGCATCATGTTTTATTACTGTTATTTATAACATTTTTATCCATAATAATGCTTTTTGGAGTAATTCTAATGCCTTTTCTCTCATAATTTGCAAGGTACACACCAAGAGGGAGAATTGTGGCAGCTAGAAATCTGGACCTGAAAAAGCTACGTCGGGCTACCTATTCTGCACAACTCCAAATAAGTTGAACCTCTATGGGAAATTTTTATGGATTATTTAAGAATATTGGAGCAAATATCTACCAGAGGGGGCGCACCAGGTGGGCACAACCCACCTCGATGCGCCCTGGTGGGTTGTGCCCACCTCCGGTGCCCATCTTCTTGTATATAAGTTATTTTGACCTAGAAAAAAATCAGGAGAGGACATTCAGGAAGAAGCGCCACGATCTTGAGGTGGTACTTGGGCAGGAGCACTTTTTCCCTTCGGCGGAGCGATTTCGCCGGGGGAACTTCCCTCCTAGAGGGGGAAATCATCATCATCATCATCACCAACAACTCTCCCATCTTGGGGAAGGCAATCTCCATAAACATCTTCACCAGCACCATCTCATTTCAAATCGTAGTTCATCTCTTGTATTCAATATTGTTACCGAAACTATAGATTGGTGCTAAGGGGTGACTAGTAGTGTTGATTACATCTTGTAGTTGATTACATCTTGTAGTTGATTACTATATGGTTTATTTGGTGGAAGATCACATGTTCAGATCCATTATGCTATTCAATACCCCACTGATCTTGAGCATGTTTATCATTTGTGAGTAGTTACTTTCGTTCTTGAGGTCACGGGAGAAATCATGTTGCAAGTAATCATGTGAACTTGATATGTGGTCGATATTTTGATGGTATGTATGTTGCCGTTCTCTTAGTGGTGTCATGTGAACGTCGACTACATGATACTTCACCATATTTGGGACTAAGGGAATGCATTGTGGAGTAGTAAATAGACGGTGGGTTGCGAGAGTGACAGAAACTTAAACCCCAGTTTATGCACTATTCCGTAAGGGACCGATTGGATCCTAGAGTTTAATGCTATGGTTAGAATTTATTCTTAATACTTTTCTCGTAGTTGCGGATGCTTCCGGGAGGTTTAATCATAAGTAGGAGGTTTTTTCAAGTAAGAACAACACCTAAGCACCGGTCCACCCACATGTCAAATTATCAAAGTAGCGAACATAAATCAAACCAACATGATGAAAGCAATTAGATGAAATCCCGTGTACCCTCAAGAACGCTTTGCTTGTTATAGGAGACCGTTTTGGCCTGTCCTTTGTCTAAAAAGGATTGGGCTACCTTACTGCATACTTGTTGTTACTATCGTTACTTGCTTGTTACAAATTATCTTGCTATCAAACTACTCGCTACTTACAGTTTTAGCACTTGCAGACATCACCTTATTAAAAACTACTTGCCATTTTCTTATACTCCTCGTTGGGTTCGACACTCTTACTTATCGAAAAGAGCTACAATTGATCCCCTATACTTGTGGGTCATCACTTGGCTCTAAGTTAATAAGTTAGTCCCAAAAAATCATATAAAAGCATATAAAACATCCAAGATGGATAATATAATTGCATGGAACAATAAAAAATTATAGATACATTGGAGAAGTATCAGTCTCACGCGCAACCATGCTCCCAACCAGCATGCTATAGGTGGCAGACACTGATGGGCTAGCCTCCATGGTCGCCTCCCGAAGAGGCGGATCCGAAGCTCGAGCAGAGGGGTAGGTGGGGGTCGGGAGGGGGTGGAGCTGCAGCTAGCAGGACCGTGGCATGCCCGCCGGAGCACCGCAACTAGTCGGAGATGGCGCCCAAATCACACAGGGGCGGACAAGTGATGAGTGATATTTTTACACTCGTTTCACCTTTGTTTAAACTAAGATTTTTCATTTAAAAGAGATATTCGCTCCAATATTGCTATTAATGACTAATGAATGCAAAGGAGTCCACAAATCCTCTCTTTGATGTGTTTCCGCACAAAAGTCAGTGTTCCATACTAGCGCACACACCTATATGAGCGCCCGTTTGGCGTGGATTTCGAGGCAGGTCATCCACCTGAACAACTTTCATTAAAAGGACCTCGTTGAAATGTCAACAGAGCGACGAGCACAGAAGCCAGAACCTCTTATTCATCATCTTCATCCACAAAACCCTAGCCGCCGCCAACTCCATCGCCATAGCCATCTCCACCACCATCATAGTGCTTTCCCATCAAGTTCATACTTGTGATCATGCATCGCATGAGGCATCCATTGTAAGACATACTGCAATCAATCAATCTCAAGATGTGTTCTTTAATGTTTTCTTCCCGTGATCTAATCTCCATGTGTGAGTAGTTTGATAAGGTATGGGTTGAGGCACGAGCCTTGCAACCCGAGGTATGTGTTAAGGGGATCAATGGAAGACTTTGACATAACATCCCGTATGTGTGAAATAAAATTGTTCCATGAAGATGTTTCTTGTCTTGTCCGCGATCTTCATCCCTGCAGGTACCCTGGATCATGAAGATCGAGTACCGGTGAGGCTAGGAGAAAGGAGAGCATGAAGTGTCATACCGAACACTGGTGATAGCAAGGTTCAATAGGGTCAAGGTTGTCAGAATCGCGATTCTATTATACGATTATACGACTTTACGATCCAAACTAACCCCTCAGATTCTATGATTTTAGTTCATAGAATCTACATTTTTATGATCTTGGTAGTGAAGATTCTACGATTTGCGATCCTACCATCAGAGCTCCGATCCGATTCAAAAACGCAATTTTGACAACCGTGAATAGGGTAAAATGAATCAATCATATCCTTGGGTATAAATAAGGTGTAGTCATTAAAGCCCAAAGCTCGTGTCTGATTTTATTATCTTAATTATCGAGGCAACCCCGCGCGGCGGATAGGGCCTGCGGTAGGATAGCTGATTCTTGATGCAGGACTCGTGTCGGTCAAGATGTTATTTGGACACATCACCCACTTTGATCTGTAACAAGCACATCTCGATGGGTGACCTCCAGTGCACAAATTAATATCCTGTTTGATCCCAACGCAAATACAAGGTTGTAAGCATAAGACGGCATACCTGTACCTCTTTTTATTATAAGTGTTAGAATCAATATTTGCTTGTTGGTCCAGTCAAAAGCTGGATTTGACACTTTGACAAAAGTTTGCTAGATACCATCGCTTCAAGGGAATCTTCCTCTTGTGGGTTCGATAACCCAGGGTCAACACTGGGAAAATAGGTGTGGGATACTCTTTTCTGTTCCAATACCGGATCAATGAAGGGAGGCATCAAGCCTTTTCTCTGGCGCCATTGGCGGGAAGGAGTTTAGTATTACTAGTCTTTGTGTTTAGAGTTTTTGTTAAAATTAATTTTCATTTTTTGTTTTTTACTTTTCTGTTTTTATTTTAATTCTTTTTGCAAGTCTTGTCAGTTTAAAGACCAAAAGATTACTATGGCTCGTAATCTTGAGAGTTTTGCTATTCCCAGCAACTTATAACACAACTTGAGGTAGCTGCCGCTGAGTATGAGATTAAGCCGAACTTAGTTTCAATGGTTCAACAACACCAATTTGGAGACTCTGTTTCTGAGAATGCCGGTATGCATTTACACAATTTCACTGAATGGTGCAACATGACACGCATAAAGGATTATGATCCCGACGCTATGAAATTGCGTCTATTTCCTTTCTCTTTGAGAGGAAAGGCTAAGGAATGGCTTTTCGCACTAAGGGCAGTGTTACTTCTTGGGATGATTGTTGCAGTAAATTTGTACCTAAGTTTTGTCCACCTACAAAGATTATGCAATTACGTTCTCAGATTACAGGTTTTAAGTGAGAGGAGCATAAGCCATTAGCGCTTGCGTGGGATAGAATGATGGAAACTATAAGAAACTGTCCCAATCATGCACTGGAGGAATGGTTAATCATCCATATGTCTTATAATGGCTTAAATCATATGTCAAAAATTATGTCTGATACAGATGTAGGATGAACAATCATGGGAAAGCCCATAGAATATGTTAAGAAACTACTAGATGATATGCAAGAGAACCATGCCCAATGGCATGTTGAAAGAACCACCACCAAGAGGGTGAATGCCATGGAGGAAAGTAACACGGAGTTGGCAGCTAAGCTTGAGGAACTTATCTCCGTGATAAAGGGTAAAGAAGAGGTAAAATGTGAATGCCATCACTAATGAACAAACTACTGATGAGCCAAGCCGGGCTCGTGGGGGAAATGGAGCTTCGCGTCATTGTTCCTGTATGGAGAGGGTGTGAGCTAAGAGAGGGGAATAGAGAAGAGTAAATTGCAAAAAACTACCACAATTGCGGACCCTAATTCAGAAAACCGCCACCATTCGTCTTTTTTTTTCAAAAAACCACCAACATTGTGCTGACAGTTTTCAAAAAACACTGACCGCTGAGGTAAAGACTTGCTAAGTGTAAAACTGACAGATTGGTCCCACTATAAACGATGACGTGGCTACAAAAACTAACGACGGTTGACTGGAATATAGTTGAGCGTCAAAAAAGACATGGGCCTACATGTCAGTGTGATCTTATTCCTCTGTCAAATAAAAAAAACACCCGCCCTCCACCCGATCCCGATTCACACGGACAGCCGCCGCCGCCCCGATCCAAAAGGATCCCATGCCGGACCGCCGGTCGCCGCCGGCGAGGGATGCCACCGCCGCCCCGCCGTTCTAGCGGGTGTGAGTAGCAGCGGGAGCCGCCACAGCCGTGCACGGGCGCGAGCAGCGGGAGCGGTCCTGTCCGCTCATGGTTGCGCGAGCAGCAACACTGGCAGGAGTGCCCGCGCACGGGCGCGTCGCAGCGGGGGCATGGTCGCGAGCAGCAGCGAGGACCACAGACGGGTGCGAGCAGCGGGGCCACCACGGCTGGGCAAGGGCACGCAAGCAGCAGCCCCGTCCGTGCATGGGCGCGCGAGCGCAGCACCGGCCGGAGTGGGCGCGCACGGATGTGCTAGCAGCAGCCCCGTCCGTGCACGACAAGCAGCGGGAGCGGCCACGGCCGCGCACGGGCGTGCGAGCAGCTGCCCCGACCGCGCAAGGGTGCGCTAGCAGCTGCCCCTTCCGTGCACGGGTGCGCGAGCTGCCGTCTCCTCCAGAGCACGGGGCGCCGCAACGGGGGCAGGGGTGGCCCGGGTCAAAGGAGCCATCCCCATCAGGCGGCGGTGGTGCGGATCCTGGGTCGCGGGTCGGCGGCGGAATTGGGGGCTGGTTGCGGGATAGTGGGGGAGCGGGGCAGCGATAGCAATGGGCGCCGGCGGTGGTATGATCTGGGCGGCGGCAGGGAGTGAGTCGGGGGTAGGGAGAGCCGGAGAGATGGGAGGTGGGACAGTGATGTCTACTAGCGTTTTTTTTTATTGCAAACTATGTCCACTACGTCGTTAACTCTGTTCTAGCCACGTGGCACCTGACAATGGGTCCCGGTGATCAGTTTTCTATCAAACGTCTCTAATCTAGTGATCAGCGTTTTTTGAAAACTGTTAGCACAATGTTGATGGTTTTTTGAAAAAAATATGAATAGTGGTGGTTTTTTGATTTAGGATCCTTAATTGTGGTGGTTTTTTGCAATTTACTCAATAGAGAAGGAAGAAGGAAAGAGAGGGAGGATGGAAGGAAGGAGGCACGATGTGTTGGGTGCTCGGCTCACTGGAGCCTCGCCGGACGTGCGTGGGCGCGGCGGCTTTGACCCGATCGGGAGGAGGTGGGAGCAGCGCAAGGGAGAGAAGAGTGGCGTGTGTGAGAGGAGAGTACTAGATAGGATATGGGACGGGACTGCGTTCGTGTCGAGTGTCT
>NC_041387.1:544597844-544603442 GCF_002162155.2 Triticum dicoccoides | reverse complement strand
TGACTTGCCTCTCTCTTCTGCTTCAAGATCGGTGCAACTAATCTGATAGTAGTAAACACGTTTGCAACGGGAGGCTATAAATCTGATGTCTAATTTGTAGTGTTTCCAAAAAATAATAATTACAAAGAAAGTAAAAAAACTCTAAAACTTTTTTTTTGATATAAACTAGACCTTCTGTTGTACTAATATAAATGTTTGGACAATGAATAACTTGCATGCTATTCTTGGTGGAACAAAAATAACACCACCTACAAGTTAATATTCACATTCTTTCCCCTTGAATTTTTGTTTTTTTTTTGCCCCGAAGTTGATGGGAGTTTTTCCTTCGCGAAACTTTTTATACGAGTACAAAAGACGGTTAAGTTATTACAAACAAGATTTATATTATTTTAATTTTTTTCGTAATTACTATTTTTCCCTAGTATGTGTATATACACTCGTGAGACAAAGGGTATTTCCCAACTACAAATTCTATACTATCAAATACAGAGTGGATACACTTCAACATCTTTCGCAGTGGTAGCAACAGCATCACAAACAACATAAATGTACTTAGAAAAAATAACTCCCCCTCATGGATTTAGGCCTGCAAATGAATCGAGTTCGAGCGGACTATGCTCAGTTCAAATTACACTAAAATTGAATGAGCTTAAATTGAGTGAAGCTCTAGGTCAAAATGTAGAAAGTGGCTAATTCTTAGCTTGTAACGATCTTGAGTCCATCTCAAGCTAGTTTCGAGCTAAATAACATATTTTTTAATGGACTAAACAATTTTCAAACAAGATAGGCCACAACACAACATAAGAAATCGTTGTGGAATATTATTCTAAATGAAACGATGGTAATATTATGTTTTTCAAGGAAGTTTGACTTATTCTCCGTCAACCGAAGGCTAGTACTTGATAATAAGAGGAGATTGATGAATTAGCAAGATAAGAAATGAAATGCATCATCTCTGAAACTTTAGCAAAAAATGACAAGATATTTAGCATACGCCTGGCCGCGTGCCATATGCTAAGAGAAACTCTAGCAGACCCCGCAAAAATACGACCCGCAAAACGCATTTGCGGGTTGACGAAGACCGCGTTTACGGGTCAAAAACATGCGTGGCCGAGCAGAACCTGTATCTAAATCTGCATATTTTGAAAAAAACTTTCTCGGGAGAAACTGCACGAACATAGTTCATCACATGATCAACAAACTACAAGCATAGCTATACTACATACTACGTTAAACTAGTACTAGGGGGTCGGATCTGACGGCGGCGAGGTCGCGGCAAATTGGACGACGCCGTGGAGGAGCCGGACGCTCAATCCTCCTCGTTGGAGCTGCACAGATCGACGTACTTCTCCGCCTGCTCCGCGCGGATGCGGCGCCACTCGTCAGCCTTCTCGTTGTCGGCGACGTTGTCGGCGACCGCGTGCCGCCACTGGCTTCGAGCTCCTCGGCGTGGTGCCGGCGCTCCTCCTCCTCGCGCATGCTCCGCTCGCGATGGCGGCGGCGGCGAAGTCCGCGACAAAGTCCTTGGGCCCGACGACTCCGCGGCGGCCGTGCGGAGCGGGCTCCTCGGGCTCCTCCTTCACCGGGACGAACGGCGACGGCGGCTCCTCCTCCTCCTCCTCGTCCGACCACTCCCTCTTCACGGGGAGGAACCCCGCGGCGGAGGAGGAGGAGGATCCGGCGTAGGAAGCCCTCGCGGAGGAGAAGAGCGCGCGCCGACGGTCGTACTCGTCCGTCTCGCGGCGCTCGAAGCTCACCGGCGGCGATGGTTGGTCCACTTCCGGGCGCCGCCCTTCCTCGTGCCGTCGGACCGGACGCGTCGCTCGCGCTCCGGGTCCCTCTCACGGCCGGATCTGCTGCCGGAGCCGCGTCCGGAGCTCCACATTCGCCCCCACATGGCGGCTGAAGGCGGGGCGGAGGGTCGCCGACGGCGAGAAATTGGGAGAGGGGAAAGGGGAATCGGGTGGCTCGCAGCGGCGGGGGGATAGGGTTTGGACCCGCAAAAGGGTCGCGGAACCGCATTTATAGTGCTTGTGGCGTGCGGTTTGCGGGTTGCGGCAAAAAAATTTGCGGGCCCGGCAAGTATGCGGGCTTTATTCTGACCGAAAAATTGGTCTGAGCCCACATACTCACCGGAATTTTTACGGGCCCGATGTTTTGCGGAATCTGCTAGAGTCGCTCTAAGGCCATATGAAATGACATGCGGCATTGGATTGCATCATACTTAGTACGATCCGTCAAACAATTCCTTACAGGTTGCATCGTGTGACTTGTAGTAGGGTCGTATTGTGCCTGACCCGAATGAGCTCAGTGGTCAGCGGTTAGCATTAGGGTCCGAAATCAAGTTAAGGGTTATTGTTTGCAAAATTCACTCCCACCTTCTCAGACGCCTACACGTCACATGTCGCAACGTGGAAGCTCTACATTTTTTCGTAGATTTGTTTATTTAAACTGTTTTATCTCTTAAAACCGTACGTTCAAATCCTGAACTATTTTCACTGTTGGATTTCTCGCATCGAGATATTCAAAACTAGATGTCATGGTAGGATGTGTTTGATGTGACGGGCACGCTAGAGTGCTTGTGGGTATCCCAACTACGTGGCTAGGGATACCCTTTTTGCTGTTTGATTGGATGGGTGGGGTTATCCCATATTTTGTTTGGTTCAAAGGATGAAGCATGATTTAGGATAGTCATTGAAGTGTTTGGTTTGAGGGGTGAATGAAGGATAAGGTTCCGGTAACCTTTTCTACTTGAGGTGGTGAGATCACCCTCATAATTTGCACTTTTTCAATGGAAAGAAGGAAAATACCCTCATTATTTGCACCTTTTTAATGGAAGGAAGGAATACGATATGTACAAGCATAATTTTGAAATTTGAACTATTTCACTGCAGACCAAAAACATGGAATATGGGAGAAAAGTGAAAATAGAAAAAGAATTTAAAATAATAAAGGACACAGAAAAGAACCAAAATATGCTTAAAAAGATTTAAAACAAAAAAATGGCAACCGAAAAAACCCTGACCCAGAAGCACGTATTTTTCTTTTTTTCCCTTTTCCAAAAGCAGCGTTGTGCTTCTCGCGGATACACATCTGTACCTCCATGAGAAGCAAATCCGTTGTTCTCATGAAAGCACATATTTTTTTTCAGTGCTTCTCGTGAAAGCAAATCTGTAACTTTATGAGAAGCAAATATGTGCTTCCTTTTTCATTGTGCTTCTCACGGAAGCAAATATGTGCTTTTCTTTTTGAGGGAAAACTCCAATTCATTAATTAACCATAGCTCGGAATGTCATCCGAGATTACATCCAGGATACAATCAGGAGGGGTACCAAACCAGTTCGAACACACACCCTCCCCAACACCAACACACGCTAGCTTATGAGCCGCTACGTTGGCATTTCTACATACCCAAGATACTTTAAACTCAAGACACAAGGCCAGCATCGACTTGATCTCGCTGATCCAGGGGCCAAAGACAGACAGGTCCTGCTGCGCTCGATTGATCCTTTGCACCACAGATAAGCAGTCCAGCTCGATGTGAACTCTACCCAAGTTCATCTCCAGCGCCATCCGCAGCGCCTTCCTGCAAGCTAGAATCTCAGTGGCCTCAGGATCAGATATGTTAGGGAAGTGATAGCAGCTGCCAGCGATGAAAGTCGCACTGTGATGACGCAGCACGGCACCCCCACCACCACTGCCTCCAGCTTTTGAGACAGCGCCATCCGAATTGATCTTGATCCACCCCACGTCCGGCACTTCCCACCTTTGGTGAGGCCTATCAGCTGGAATCCGATGCCGCTATTGATGAATGCCATGCCACTCCCGGACATGATGCAGGACCCCTGTCATTATTTCATGTGCCGCCGCAATCTGCTTTCCATCACGAGCCTCATTCCGCGCCAGCCATAGGCCATAGACCGCATGCATAACCAGCTCGCGCTCTTCATCCTTAGCTCTAGTGAGCCAGTCAAGGAGCCATCGGTGTAGGCCCCTGTGCGACTCCACACATACCGGGGGAGAGGCCATAGCACACCCCGAATCACTTTGAAGCAGCGTCCAGAACAGGCGGGAATGGGGGCAAGACCAAAACCGGTGCTGGATGGTCTCCTCCCTTCCACAGGCTGGGCAGAACACGCCCCCTTTGATGCGCCGACGGTGGAGCTCCGCACCCACAGCAAGACCATTTCGAAGGAGACGCCAAAAGTGAACTTTTACCTTCGGCGGAGCATTGGTGTCCCAAAATATGTGCTTCAACAAGAGACAAGTATGTGCTTTTTGTGGAAGTACAATTTTTCATTTCCGAGAAGCACGGTTGTGGTGAAGCAAATTTGTGCCTTATTTTTTCATGCAAAAAATAAAAGTTCATGAAGTTTTTTCTTTTCGTGAAGCACAACGCGGAAGCAAATCCATGCATCCACTATAAGCAAATTAAACCCATTAAGCATCGCCAGAATGGCGGCCAGCCAGCTATGCCATGTGGCGCTAGCAGGTTGACCGTAGTGAGAAAACTTTTGAAAAAAAGAAGATGAAGGTGAGGGATTTTTTAAATACTTTTTTTCCTTTTTAGATGGAAGTGAGGACTCACGTATTTTTTTAAATGAAGGCCTATGCAAAGTGGCACTCGCTGGTAGGCCGTGGTGGTATTTGTTTTTACTTTTTTTTTTAAGATGGAGGTGAGGACTTTCTTTGTGAGATATTTTTTTTAATGGGAACAAAGACATTATATATTTTTCTAAATGAAAAAATGTGCATAACTTCCTTTCAAGCGGCGCCACAGGGTGGCGCCCCAACCACTAGTATGTATTCTTCGTGGAAGCACAAACAAATCATGATTCTTTTTCCTTTCCGAAAAGCTTCTCACAAAAGTAAATTTGTGCCTCCATGAAAAGCAGATCTATGCTTTTCCTGGAAGCACAAAAAAGATCACGCGCAAAAGAATTCATGAATTATTTTCTTCAAAACCTAGGGAAAATTGGATGAAAACCTAAAACTCAAAAAACCTTGAAAAATACTCCATCTAAAATCCATAAATATGTACCGTTGAAGGTCCCCCACAATAGGTATCCTCCACATAGTTGTTGTCCTCTTTCACTTTTGCCAGATCTATCTATAGAGATTTTTCTGCAAGGTCACAGGGAGTTCTATTCCTGAATTATAGATCTACATATAGAGATGTTACTAGTCCAGTCTCCCACATTCCTTGGTCGTGGCCATCTGGTTCGCCAGTACTAACCAGTAATTCATCCTACAAGCAATGATTTTTTGAAACACATTACAGACGGAGACGCTCATACAACACACATATACTCACCTTTACGAACGCACACTCTATTCTTATGAGTATCTCCGGGAGACCAAGCCTACACATTATTTTAAGATTAACGAAGTCGCCATAGACACGTTCATGGTCGACGGGAGTCTCCTCCCACTGAATGCACATCGCCAAAAGGTCTAGAATAAATCCAGAAAAATGTGAGCACCGCTGTCAAAACCTAGGACTTGAATCCTGGTGGGTTTAGGGATACCACTGTTCTCCTATAACCATCTAATCGTACGCTGCTTGGTTCGCCTACGAGCAATGGTTTGCCCCCCCCC
>NC_041387.1:544592362-544597599 GCF_002162155.2 Triticum dicoccoides | reverse complement strand
TAATCATAGGTTGAGTATATAAGGTGCTTTGGTTTTCGACGCAAGTCAAATGATTGTACATTTGACCAAGATTATAGAAGAAAATATCAACATCTCCAGTACCTAATAGATAAAATATCAAAAATACTTTTTATGATGGTTCAAATGATATAAATTTGGTTTTGTAGATATTGATATTCTTTTTTAGCAACTTGGTCAAACACTCATATGTTTAACTTTCTTAAAAAATTAATACACCTTATATTTTAAAACAGAGGGAGTATGTTCTCCACCATGCGGCGCAAGGAAAACTCACGAGTTTAGGCCAACTCCACCGCGCGACCCCATTCAGTCCGGCCCCGTCCGTTTGGGGTAAAACGGACAAACCGGACGGCCCAGCGTGCGACGGTCCGGACCCATCTTGTCCGTTTTGTGTCCGGAACAACCCATTTCGAGCGCAAACTTGCGCCGGGTTTGGGTCGCGGTGAACGGCAAACGGACGCGCGCTCGTCCACGTCGGGGCCGCGTGGCAGGCGGCCACCTAACTCCCACCGCCCGACGTAAATGCGCACGGGTGGTCGACCCCACCTGTCATCCGCACAGTGAACGGTCACTTTTCCTCTTAAATGGGGAAGCCGTGGACCGGCCGTCGTCCACACTTCCCAGTTGGGCCTTTCCTGCCTCCTCGAGACCAACACCCCAAACCCTAGACCTCTCCCCGTCCTCAATCTCGCCGGCCGGCCACCTCGTAGCCGCCATGGGCTTATGGAACCACGACCGCAAGGGGAAGCACGACCGCGAGGCCGGCTCCTCATCGGGCCGCCACCGCGGCTCCGTGAAGGAGGAGCCCGCATTACCGCCGCGCTCCTCCCGTCGAGCTCCCGCGCCGGTCCCCTTCACCATCGCCCCTAGGCCCGCCGGCGAGCGCGACCGGCAGTACCTCAGCGCCGATGTGTGCCGGCGCTACTGGGAGACGAGGACGCCGGTCCCGTGGAGCGACGTCCACCTCCCGAACAACTGGCACCTCAGCGCCGACCGGGTCCCCATCCCGCCGGTGCCGACGAGCGGCCGTGCGTGCCGCGATGAGATCGAGCGCCGCCGCCGCCTCCTCCCCGACGACCTGTACTTCGACGAGAGGTACGCCCCTGATTCCGGCCTGTGGGATACCTGGCTCCAGGACGAGCACGACACGCAGCGCGCGTCCTACTTCGCCATCACGGTGTCAGGGCCGTGGCGGCCACGTCGGGAGGTGCGCGGGCGTACGCGGGTGCGCGGCCTCACGCCCACGCCGTCGCCTTCACCGTCTCCGTCACCACCTCCACCACCTCGCATGACAGCGGAGGAGGAGGCCCGTCTCATGCAGCGTGTCATGGAGGACTCCATGCGCACGCACGATGAGCGCCAATGGGAGGGCCTCTAGGAGATGATGGCCCTCTTGTGTCCGACGATGTCGCCATCCCCGAGCTCGATATGGTGCCGGCGGAGGAGGCGATGTAGGACGCGCCGGTGGCTCCGTTCCACCCGGATCTGGTGGGCCAGCATTGGAGCTGGTCGTGCACGGTTCCGGAGATGGCCGACGCCGTGGGGGGCGTGAACTGGTGCCCCACGCCGCCGCGGTCACCGGAGCGGGAGGCCTCGCCATGGGAGGAGGTGGTGCAGGCACCTCCGGCCTTCCAGGTCGCCCCCGTGTACCACACGCCGCCGTCCCACCTCTGGACGCCGCCGGCCTACATCGACCTCGTCAGCGACGACGACGACACCGGCGACCACTGAAGACGGCGAGGGCCATGTCATCGACGGGCGCGGCAGGAGCGCACGGCGGTGTTTTTTATTTTCTTTCTATGTTAATTATGGCACTGGGCCGTTAGTGAACTGCTAAACTGGGCCGTTTTATGCCCGTGACCCCTATGTATGTTTTACGGTTTTTTAATTGTATTTATTTTATTTTTTAGTCATTTTATTTACGTTTTTCTGTCTTTTTTAATCTTGTCTAACGCGGACGTGATTTGATGTGCAGTCGCGTGGTGGGCGCACACACGACCTATCGAACAAGAGCGGACACGGATGTACCCATTGCCGTCCCAAGAGACAAAATCCGGTTAAACCGGACGTTGGTTTGGGGTCGCGCGGTGGAGTTGGCCTTACCTAGTGCCCGATAATTTACACGCAGACACTCGGTTTATTCGGCGAGTGAGCAAGAAGGGCAACAACCCAACAGTCCTTCCGACGAACGGATGCAATGCGCGACGATGAACCGATCATACCACCAGCGCGCAGGCCGCAGGTAGAGTAGCCGGCTCGTTTGCCCAAAACCCTAAATGCCCTATGCAATGCAGGATGCATGTGCGTCAGCTTCAGCGCTCTCTCCGCTGCAGCAGCATGCACAGCAGATTCTGCGTCGTCTATCTGCCTGCCTGCATGATCGAGCGCCAAGCCCCGGAGACAGAGAGTCCGGCTGGTTTGGGACCCTTCACGTTAACTCCTCATTTGTTCGTTAGCTACGTACGTACCTAACTTTCTCTCTCTCGGACAGGATTCCTGGTAACGAGGCGAGCCGCCATGTGCCGCGTACGTATCGATCTGGCCATGAGCGCCGCGCGCCACTGTGTGTGGGTCGGAAGACGGTAGTATCAATTGGAGGATGCTACATGAGACGGTCGGATTCATGCATGGCCCTCCCCCGACTCCCGTACGTGCCTATGTAGCTGCAGTTTGTGCCTGCTCTACTCGGGTTGATGATTGATCGATCTTGCCATCTCAGCCTCGTGTGAAATTATCTGCAATGCCTTCCGAACAGCTAGCTCCTTGAGCAATGATTGAGAAAATAATTGGTAGTGGCTTGTGCGTTTTCATGGCGGACCGATCGATCCGGGAAACATTTACGATCGAGCTGGGCGATTAATGGCCAGCCTCCCTTGAGGCGTCAGAGGCCCATAGGGCACGTCAGGCCATGGTCGGTGTCTCGGCGATGAAGACGATGCCGATGCGTTGTGTAGGGCTGTGGAGACTGTAGGGACTGTGCGAGTAACTAGCTGTAAGTGTGGGCGCGGCTTCTGAGTCCAAATCTATGGACGTGAGCTTTTGTCTCGCTTGCCTCCTAGCTCCCCCGTTGGGTTCTTCTCCGTGGCCCGTTCTGATCTGATCTTGAGTCCCGTCGACGATGGAGTGCCTCCGCACATAACGATCACGGGCCGCTTAAAGTCACGAGCGGGCGAGGATTAGATGGAACCCTCCCCGCCGTGGAATCTTCCTTTTGTTTCGCCTGCTCGACCGATCCTGCTCCGTCTCCTTTTCGGCTTTCCCCCTGTCCCCGTGGGAGCTGCGTGCGTGATCCATCCATGCTGCCATGGACCTCCCCTCCCCTTGCACTTCACGTCAAACCCATGGTAGCCATGGATGCAGATAATCAGGATTAACCCATCGCCGCCTTGTAGCCATGGATGCATATAATCAGGAACTGAGGAACACAGGAACGCAAACGCATGGAAAACCTTCTCAAGGTGTACTGTGGCAAGTGGCAACGTCTAGCTAGCGTTCGAGTCCTCCGAATAGTAAACCAGGAAGCACGCAGAGGCTGCAGGCCAGGCACTTGCAGAACGTCCCAAGGAACGCATGCAGGGTGCAAAGACACAACGGGGCCAAATTTCGTGTTTTGACCTTTTTGTCAAAGAAAATCGGGATCTGACCCCCTTTGAATTTTTTTTGACATTTGACTCTTTTTACTACCGCCACGAGGCCCGGCAGTAGGATTACCTAGGTTACCGTCGGACACTGTGGCGGTAGGAAACTTATCCACGTCAGCAGCGTTAACGGCCTCTGTCCCCCCTCCGCCCCATCCTACCGCCGCCAGACATGGCGGTAGCCTGTTCTATCCTACCACCGGGGTACCTGGCGGTAGGGTGCGGGCAGTTATAAGCCGCCGGCCGCCCCACCCCTCCCCTTCTGCCCCCAACCACCCGCCCCAAGAACAGAGGAGTTCTTCCTCTCGCCCCTCTCTCTTCTTCTCCACTCCCCTCCCTCAGATCTTCGTCGTTTCTTCACCGTTTTTGCGGATCGAGATGGCCCCGAAGAAAGAAAAGTAAGCTCCTTCGATCCCTCCAATTAGTTTTAGCCAAATAGCTTCCAATTCGTCGCATTATTTGATTCAAATCACCCCCCTTCTTGAACTAGATTTAAATATTTTGAACCCTAGGATTGATTTAGGTTGATTATAGATGTTATATTCTGTTAGATATGAACTCTAGTCACTAGTTGGTATGATTATGTGAAGATGAACCCTAGTTCATATTATTTTTGGAGGATTTTGTTTTTTGATATGATGCATGTTGGAGGTATTTATTGTGATATGATGATGCATGTTGATATGCTATGATGCAAGTAGTGGATATAGTTGGAGAACAAATGTTGAACCCTCAAGATGAACCTAGTTCATAATTTTTTGTGTTAAATTTTTTTATGATATGATGAGTATTGGAGATATTTGTTTTGATATAGGATGCATGTGGATCTTATATGATGCAAGTAGTGGATTTTGTTGGAGTAAACATTGTTAATCCCTCAAGATGAACCCTAGTTCATGGTTTTTGTTTTTGATATATGTATTGTATTTAGTTCATGTTCATGATAATCTTGATATATGATTATTCAAAGGTTGAACTCGTAGGTTTTTTGGATGTGATGGACCTTTGTTATGCATCGATATCTTTTGATATGCTTATGCAATTCTTTTAGGAGGCCACCTCTTGCGGACGACATCGGCACGAAGTACACCATGCTTGACCCTAGGTCGACAAGCGTCACCGTGCCCGTTTCATTGAGAATGGAGTGGTAATTACCATTTTAAGCCAAATCTTTCGAATTGATGAAAACAAGTTGCTAACTATTATGTCCATGCTAATTATGCTTTGGTTATTGATTTTCACAGATGTTGACGCCACTGCGGATGAGGGCTCACAAGACGACGGTTAAGATGGAGTACGACGAGCGGTACGCACTGTTCTTCAGGACAGCCCGACTATTGGGTTTCGTCCTGCAGTTCAAGCATAAGCCGCCGACGCTCGTCCACTCAGCTCTCACGGCTTTGATCGACCAGTGGCGGCCAGAGACACACAACTTCCATCTTCCATGCGGGGAGATGACCGTGACCCTCGAGGATTGGGCGATGATTACGGCCCTATCGCTCGAGGGTCGTGCTCTCACATGAAGAGTGGAGACGGCGAACTGGCACGATAGGGTTGTCACCCTCATCGGCGACTGCC
>NC_041387.1:544584059-544592109 GCF_002162155.2 Triticum dicoccoides | reverse complement strand
TGCCATGGCTCCTCGAGCACCGGAGTAAGTGCCCGAAAGATGCCGAGCCCCGGGTGGTGGAGCAGTACACCAGGGCCTACTTGTGGTATCCTCTCACGGAGGTAGTGTTTCCGGACTGCTCCGGTAACACTGCCCTATGGATGTATCTCGACTTCCTAAAGGACTGGGATGCGGGGTACAGCTGAGGGGCCGCCGGACTCGCCTACCTATACCGTTCGGTAATCGAATATCACTTTCTTTCAAATATCATGGACGTGTGCTACTTTAGATTTTGACATCTTATCATCTATATTTGGTTTGTAGCTTGACGACGCGACCCAGAGAGCGGAAGTCACGTCCGGTATGTGTGGATGTGTATGGGGCCTCTCCATTTGGATGTGGGAGCGAATCCCGGTGGTCCGTCCGGAGAAGCTGTGCTCGCGTGCATGGACGGACTATGGCGAGGATGACGAAGATGATCGGAACCCAACCGTCGCATACGCTTGGGACGTGGTGCGTGTCTACATGGGCGAATCGAAGGCCTTGTACAAGGTCTTCAGCAACGAGCTTGATGCTCTCACGCCTTTCCAGGTATAGGAACTACATTTTGAATAGTTTCGATAACACTTTCACTTGAGCTTACCATTGTTTGGTTTTAGGTTAATAGTTTCGAGCTGAACAACATGTGCAAGCAGGACCGGCTTCTCTTCCGGTGCATCGTGCCCATGATTTGCGTCTATGCCGTGGAGTACCACTTGCCACAACGCGCTGCCGCACAATTTGGTACGGCGCAACACACACCACCAGCCGGCATCGTCCACGATACCGGTGGCTACGACCTACACCAGTGAGTACCACAAGCCGTCCTTATCGATTCTATATTCTTGTTTTGATGTTTTACATTCGTACAGAAAGGGTGTTTTACATTCTTTCATATGCATTGTAGGATGAGCAGGCAGAAGAATCAATCAGTCACAGATTGGGAAGCCGAACATGCAAGATATGTGAAGAAATGGAACGAGTGGAAAGGACGCAAAGACACGGAGAGGAGAGTGATTGACTGGGATGAATACGAGGATCACATGCTGTGGTACAACGATGGCATCAAGCATCGTCTGCGTCTGAGGCCTGAGTGGACGGCAACAGATGCCGAAGACCTGTTCGATGACGGCTCCGAGAATGAAGCCTACAATGAGAGCATCAGAGAGCTTCAAGGCGGGTTTAGGGAGTACGGACCACTCATGAACAGAGTGGTAAGTTGTTTTTAGCTCTTTTGAACCGACGGTTGGATGAAATCAGATTTTAGTGATACTGACTCTTTTTATTACTTTGCAGTGTTCGGAGCTGAACAAAAACATTTTTCAAGCCTCTGATGCGCTGAGTTCTATACCTGGGACTCGAGCTAGTGAGAACAAGTTGAGGGAAACGGTGAAGGTAATATGGAGTTCATTTTCTAAAGTTCATTTGCAGAAATTGGACATTGCAGAAGTTCACATTGTTTCGTTATCATTGCAGAAGTACGTCAACAAAGCACGCAGGCTTGTGGGCCTGCTTGGGTGTGCTACAAACACGGAGGATATTTTTCCTCCTGCACTGATGCGTGGCCTCGCTTCATCGAGCCATGCAGCCTCGTCGTCTAGGGCGGTTCAACATGACGAGTAGGAGAGCGAGGACGATGATGATGAAGAGGAAGATGAAGAAGAGGGCGCAGAAGAAGAACATGGTGAAGAAGAGGAAGAGGACGATGAGGAGGAAGAGGAGTACGATGATGACGACTGACCTTCAGCAACTCAGCCAACCCAACATGAGAAGAGGAATGTGCCGAAAAAGGATTGGAACAGTCCATCCCCGTTTCAGAAACCACGTCCTACTCACCGCAAGAAGACGGCGGCCGAGAAGCGATCCAAGACCAACGAGGACCGAACGTCGAAGAGGGGAAGGAGGGAATGAAGTTGTTGCCGTGTCGTGGCGTTGAAATATAAACATTTCATGTTGTTTGCTTCATGAACAATTTGCTCGTGAAACTTTTTCGTGAACTTGCTATGTAAAACTTACTCGTGGATGTGTGCTTGTTATCCAACTTTATTATTTGGATGTGTGCTTGCTATGTGACACATATGGTTCATGTTCACAAGTATTTAATTATTATGTGCAAAAAATTGAAGACAAAAGAAATTAGGAGGTGCAAAAAATGCACTATGGGCCACCCTACCGCCAGGCCGTACGGCAGTAGCTATGTACAGCCTACCGCCAGGCCATATGGCGGTAGGGTGCCTCCCCCAGCACACCTCCTTCCTGTGACCAAAACTGCCAGTAGCCCAGCGGTAGGGTTGCACATTCTACCGCTACAACCTTCGGCGGTAGGGTCAGGCAACCTACCGCCAAGGCCTGCGGCGGTAGGGTGTTGCGCTGGCCATTAGGTAACGGCAGTGGGGCGTCCCGTCTACCGCCAGAAGCCTTGACGGTAGCCTGCGTGACTCTACCGCCGAGCCCTTTGGCAGTAGCAAAAGGGTCAGATGTCGATTTTTTTTAAGGGGGTCAGATGCCGATTTTATACGTACAAAGGGTTAAAAAACGAAATTTTGCCACACAACGGGTACACCGCCAGGATTTCAATGACATAGTACTACACGGTACTGACGACCAACAGAGACGATGCATACCGGGTTCGGTCTTCGATGCAGTAATAAAATGCCACTGGTTTCTTGATGCTGCAATGCAGCTAGGCTGCGCCTGCGCTAGCTAGCTATCGGCACTGTGCCTGGGTTCTGCCTCTGCTTCCCTCTGGCACAAAGTGTCTGGTGGAATGCAGATATTGCGAATCACCAACAAATACCCGACTGCAAATACATTACTTACCAGTTGTGAGTACGGATTGCCAATTAATTTGCCCGCCGCTTGCTGCACAAGTGCAGAAGCCAGCCTGGTACCGCTTGCTCATGGCAGCGGCAGTAATTCTAGGAGCTGCCCAGATTTTACATGCTCACACTTCCATCCAGCAGATTTCCATTATTTCTCCAAGATTTTCTTCGCGTACATTTTTCAAATTTTCGAGGTGCGATGTTTTTCAGTGAAGATGGGGGCCGAAGATCAGTGGGAAAAGAAGACTAACCAAAGGATGGGCCGAGGATTACACCCATCTTTGTCTAGCTGCTTCGATTCAGAAGCTAAGGTGCAATGTCGTTTAATTATGATACGTGCATGGTGGAACCTACTACGGTATAGACTGCTACCAACTATAACTACAGGCTGCGCACGCAGGCTCTAGCTTTTGGGCCGTTATGGGAAGACATTTCGGTTTGTTTACTAGCTGCTCGTCCCATGAAAGGCAATGGCACCTTTCTTCTCAGCAGCCAGCTTTTTGGTATACGTTGCATGCCACCCATCCCGATAAACTAGCCGGTCAGACGTTGCATAGTTGCATGCAAGAGCAACAAAAGCTACCACCCAAGCAGCGTGGAGAGGCAGTGAGAGACATGCGCACATGCCATTGATTGAGAGCCTCCTCTCCTGCCTATATGCAGAGGACTTCGCCAACATATTGATTGTATACATGGACTATGTAGCA
This sequence comes from Triticum dicoccoides, assembly GCF_002162155.2. Taxonomy (NCBI): domain Eukaryota; kingdom Viridiplantae; phylum Streptophyta; class Magnoliopsida; order Poales; family Poaceae; genus Triticum; species Triticum dicoccoides. The sequence continues at coordinate 544,588,562 of NC_041387.1, read as the reverse complement.
TCCATTGGTGTGGTTCAATTAGTCTAATGGAATTCAGAACAACTTTACCAGAGAAGTGATACTCCTAGTAACCAAATGCTCTGACAAATCTTAGTTAACTGATAGTGTTTCATAAGCATCACCTGGCAAGGTATCAGTTGACTCTTTGGCACTTTTCCCATTTGATTTGATTAATTAGTTGCTGAAACCTGAACCCGATAAAGATGATCTACCATAGGCAACAGCTTGCAGAAGCAGGAACAGAGATTCCTAGCACAAACGCAAGATCCTAACCTAATTAATTACGGGCGCATGCAGGGGCAGGGAGATGTATCCAAGGAAGCCCTCAGCCTCACGTGGTGCGTCCCCTAAACACGGCGTCGCTGCCGGGGGGATAAAGAAATCGGTCGATTGTTAAGCACGGGATCAGTGGATCCAAGGGCGGGATTTGGTCGGTAGCCTAGGCACCATGCACGGAGAGTCAAAGAGGCCATGCCAACCGAGCCAGCTTTCCACAGAGGCAGAGGACTGAGAGGAGGGCGGTACGCAGCCCGGGACGTCACGCATGAAGCTCTGCATGCTCACCATCGCTAGGCAGCTTGCTACGTGCTCTGTGTCAGCAGCTGCTCGTCTACACCTACGAACGAATGATGATGAATCCATGCATGCACGTACGCACGAGTAGAGCAAACAGGAAGAAGTGCCAGGGAGAGGCACCTAGGGGGCTTGTGACCATGCGGGTCGGGCCGAGCGCACAGGGCCTCCACGCATTGATGTTGCCTTGTAACCTTGCTGATTTAAGGACTTTGGCGGGGCATGTCTAGCTCTCTCTGCTTCATTAGTTTCGTAGTACGTACGTGGAACAGGCTCAGTGGTGGCAGACGACGATCCGACTCCGAGACAGTGCAGTGCAGGCCTGTCGCGTGCGTACGTCTCAACGAGATCTCGGGCAAGATTTTCGAAACTTTACCCTGCTAGATAGACTACATATGCAGTTACTGTCTTCTACACGTGTGGTATGACCAAGTAAATTAACCATGTGTGGATGAAGAGTACTATAGGCAGGGAAAAGTCCGTAAAGTTGAAACGTCGTGTCGAAAAAGAAAAGGAAAAGTAAAGGCGGAGAAAGGAAAAGTCTCTAGACGGAACGTGGTGCTCTGCGTTGGATGGACGGGCCGAAGCCCAAAAGTGAGCAGACAGGGTGAGTGAGCTCGACGACCAATCGACGCGAGTGCGTGCGGTCACAAGACAACAAGGAGGCTCGCAACAAGCGCAACGGGGGCGACCAAGGAAAGAAAGCCACGTCCCACTAGCAAGCGACGATGGTCGCTAGCTCCATGTGAACTAACGAACATCTATCTATCTTTGGTTCGTGCAACTGATGTGTCTCATATAATCAACATCTGCGGCTCGTACGTTCATATCAACCGATCTGCTGACTGGTGCTCTCGATCTTTCCTAGCCACTTCGATGATTTTTGTCTGTTCTGGCGGAGCCAGTTTGATTCATGATCTGCACCGGATGGTAATTTAGAAGTTCCTCAAGTTCGTGCTAAATTATCTTGAGGACTTGGGAGCCCAATATGCAAGGGGCCATGACACTAGTATGGCACAGGACATGGGCACCCCACAGCTAGGGCTGATAAAAGCCATGCATGCATGCATGCCTGCCTCTCACGCATGGAAGCTGTACGTATGTCGAATTAAAATGCCTCTGGTGACTGGCTGGCTGGCTGGGGACTACCTCTATCTACCACACTGCATGCTGCCCAGACGTCGATGCAGGCTACTGTACATGCAGCAGTGTGTTGCACAGACACAGCTCTACTGCTGTAGCGGGTGCGTGTTTAGGTGAGGACGGCCGGGCTTTTACCTCTTGAACCCGAGCACCTTGGCTCACTCCACGATAGTGTTCTCCGCGTGCACGCTCTGATATGATATCGACGGGATGGATGGGAGAAGCGTGCGCGGTTTGGTGTGGTTTGCTTTGGGAGCGCATGCCTGGCGCGTCCCTTCCCGCTCCCGGGCACGCGCAGCATGACGGGCAACATGCCTCTACTAGCAACTGGTACTAACAAGTACGTAGGTGTGACGTGAATATACGACGGCAGCTAGAGACGATGGAATGGATTGGGCGGAAGAGGGACAATTGAGTTGACTGTTGGGTGGACGTAAACAAGGAGAAGACGTCCAATGGGTACGGCATATCTTGTTCGGTGCATCACTCATTTGATTTTGGAGTCAAATCCATGGGGTTTTGGTTTTTATGTACGACTTATACATATAAGTACTATATCAAGCAAATGACACAAAAATGAACGACAAAAATCCATGAGTAAGCTAAGAAAAACACATCAAGCCTCTTCGAACTCACCGTGTATGGCTCACATTTGTATCCTACATTTCACCATGTGTCCGATAAAGAAACCGTATGAGATCAGGCATGGCCAAACCGAATTCACGTCCAAGGTTTTCAAGGGCCGGCATGAATCACCCATCCAAATTGGTGCAAACGTAAGTTTGTTGAACTTGATGTGGCTAAGGGCACACCCCTCAAAATGCAAGTTGACAAAACCTCTGGAATGTCGCTGAGCGGTTTGTGAAGAATACATGAAACATAGAGATCGGAAACAGAAGAGCTTCCCCCACCCCCACCCCCGCGCTCCCAAAAAAACTGACATTGTCATTATCGTTGTCGGCAAAACAGACCAAAGTGTGGGACGATGATCCATGGGACCGAAATACCGCATGCTCTAATGTCTGGCGCGCCAACCATGGATACCACATCAAAACATTAATATAGTCACCCCATAAAAAGCATAAAATATATTCATGGAACTTTATTTTCTATATGGCGCCACTCTCCGTCACAACCTACAAAGAAACCATCGGTCAAGGGCAGGCGTGCTCTCCTGAAAAAATGGGGACTTAATTCACCTCGACCATTGAAAACATGAAAGATACATAATGTGACACGACAATAAGCCACACCATTGATGTAGTGGGGGTTGGGGTGTTATGCGTCTTCAATGTATCTATAATTTTTTATTGTTCCATACTATTATATTATCAATCTTGGATGTTTATTATGCAATATACTCCCTCCATTCCTTTATATAAGGTGTATTTGTTTTTCGATAAAATTCCATAATGTAAGGTGCATTTCTTCTAATTCCTCGTAATTCCATCATTACCCCTTCAAAAAAAGGAGAGTATCTCTCCCCTGATTGCATGCATCTTCTCTTGTAAAGAGAAAAAAAGGAAAGTATCTCTCCTGATTGTGTTTATCTCCTACTTTCCTTGCGTAATAATTTAGTTGCCACTAATCAATGATTTTTCCAAGGTTAATTTTGTCCTAGCATGTGTATAATTATGTGCCTTCGTCATCGTGCCGGAAATAATACACCTTACATAAAGGAATGGAGGGAGTATATATATGCTCATTGTCAGTCGTTGTTTTTGCATGTTTTTGGATTTTCAAGATATCAATATAAAAAGAGTCCAAATGGAGAAAAAAATGGATTAATTTTTTTTTTTGACCAGAGGGGACCCTAAAAGCTTCAAGAGAAGACCTGAAGAGCCAAGAGGAGGCGACAAGCCTTCCAGGCGTGCCCCCAGGCTTGTCGGCCACTCGTGGCACCTCTTGACCTAATTCCAACGCTATAAATACCAAAATATCCCCCCTACATCAGAGAGCCATTCAAAAGACTTTTTCCACCCCGCAAGCTTATATACTCGAGAGATCCCATATGGGGGCCTTTTTCGGCACTCTGACGGAGGAGGAATCGATCACAAAGAGGCTCTACATCAAGGTTGTTGCCCTTCCGATGATGTGTGAGTAGTTTACCACAGACCTACGTATTGGGGAACATAGCATGCAATTTCAAAAAAATTCCTACGCTCATGCAAGATCTATCTAGGAGATGCATAACAACGAGAGGAGGAGAGTGTGTCCACGTACACTCGTAGACCGAAAGCGGAAGCGTTAACTTAACACGATTGATATAGTCGAACGTCTTCTCGAATCAACCGATCAAGTATCGAACGTACAACACCTCCGAGTTCTGCACACATTCAGCTCGATGACGTCCCTCGATCTCTTGATCCAGCAGAGTGTCGATGGAGTCGATGAGTTCCCTCAGCACGACGGCGTGATCACGGTGTTGGTGATGTGATCCACGCAGGGCTTCGCCTAAGCACTATGATGATACTATCGTAGGAGTAAACGGTGGAGGGGGCACCGCACACGGCTAAGACAATTGTCGTGTCTTTGGGGTACCCCTCGCCCCCGTATATAAAGGAGGGGAGGAGGAGGCCGGCCACCAAGGGGCGCGCCATGGAGGGAGTCCTACTAGGACTCCACTCCTAGTAGGATTCGCCCCCCTCTTTTTCCTTCTCACGAAGGGGGGAAAGGGGAAAGAGGTGGAGAGGGAGAAGGAAAGGGGGGTCGCGCCCCCACCCCTTGTCCAATTCGGATTGGCAAGGGGGGCACCCACCACCTCCCGTGGCTTCCCTCTCCTCTCCA
>NC_041387.1:544531438-544583618 GCF_002162155.2 Triticum dicoccoides | reverse complement strand
ACAAATCACCGAACCTCTTCGGAACAATTCTGATGACCGTATATAACCTTCCGATATATCAATTTTACCTCTCGACCATTTCGAGATTCCTCGTCATGTCCGTGATCTCATCCGGGACTCCGAACAACCTTCGGTCACCAAAACACATAAATCATATAATACCAATCGTCATCGAACGTTAAGCGTGCGGACCATACGGGTTCGAGAACTATGTAGACATGACCGATACACCTCTCCGGTCAATAACCAATAACGGAACCTGGATGCTCATATTGGTTCCCACATATTGTACGAAGATCTTTATCGGTTGAACCGCAATGTCAACATAGCTATTCCCTTTGTCATCGGTATGTTACTTGCCCGAGATTCGATTGTCGGTATCTTCATACCTAGTTCAATCTCATTACCGGCAAGTCTCTTTACTCGTCAGTAGTGCATCATCCCGTGACCAACTCATTAGTGATGGAGAACGTTGCAGAAAATAAAAAATTTCCTATGGTTTCACCAAGATCAATCTATGAGTTCATCTAGCAACGAGAGAGAGGAGTGCATCTACATACCCTTGTAGATCGAGCGGAAGCGTTCAAGAGAACGGGGTTGAGGGAGTCGTACTCGTTGTGATCCAAATCACCGGAGATCCTAGCGCCGAACGGACGGCACCTCCGCGTTCAACACACGTACGGTTGGGAAGACGTCTCCTCCTTCTTGATCCAGCAAGGGGGAAAGAGAGGTTGATGAAGATCCAGCAGCACGACGGCATGGTGGTGGATGCAGCAGTGATCTCGGCAGGCTTCGCCAAGCTTCTGCGAGAGGGAGAGGTGTAGCAAGGGGAGAGGGAGGCGCCAAGAGCATGGGTGCGGCTGCCCTCCCTCCCACCTCTTTATATAGGGCCCCTGGGGGGGGGCACCGGCCCTAGGAGATGCAATCTCCTAGGGGGGGCGGCGGCCAAGGGGGTGGCTTGCCCCCCAAGGCAAGTGGAGGCGCCCCCCACCCCTAGGGTTTCCAACCCTAGGCGCAAGGGGCCCAAGGGGGGGGGGCGCACCAGCCCACCAGGGGCTGGTTCCCCTCCCACTTCAGCCCATGGGGCCCTCCGGGATAGGTGGCCCCACCCGGTGGACCCCCGGGACCCTTCCAGTGGTCCCGGTACAATACCGGTAACACCCAAAACTTTCCCGATGGCCGAAACCTCACTTCCTATATATAATTCTTTACCTCCGGACCATTCTGGAACTCCTCGTGATGTCCGGGATCTCATCCGGGACTCTGAACAACTTTCGGTTTACTGCATACTCATATCTCTACAACCCTAGCGTCACCGAACATTAAGTGTGTAGACCCTACGGGTTCGGGAGACATGCAGAGATGACCGAGACGCCTCTCCGATCAATAACCAATAGCGGGATCTGGATACCCATGTTGGCTCCCACATGCTCCACGATGATCTCATCAGATGAACCACGATGTCGAGGATTCAATCAACCTTGTATACAATTCCTTTTGTCAATTGGTACGTTACTTGCCCGAGACTCGATCGTCGGTATCCCAATACCTTGTTTAATCTTGTTACCGGCAAGTCACTTTACTCGTACCGTAATGCATGATCCCGTGACCAGACACTTGGTCACATTGAGCTCATTATGATGATGCATTACCGAGTGGGCCCAGAGATACCTCTCCGTCATACGGAGTGACAAATCCCAGTCTCGATTCGTGCCAACCCAACAGACACTTTCAGAGATACCCGTAGTGCACCTTTATAGTCACCCAGTTACGTTGTGACGTTTGGCACACCCGAAGCACTCCTATGGTACCCGGGAGTTGCACAATCTCATGGTCTAAGGAAATGATACTTGACATTTGGAAAAGCTCTAGCTAAACGAACTACACGATCTTTGAGCTATGCTTAGGATTGGGTCTTGTCCATGACATCATTCTCCTAATGATGTGAACCCGTTATCAATGACATCCAATGTCCATAGTCAGGAAACCATGACTATCTGTTGATCAACGAGCTAGTAAACTAGAGGCTCACTAGGGACATGTTGTGGTCTATGTATTCACACGTGTATTACGATTTCCGGATAATACAATTATAGCATGAATAACAGACAATTATCATGAACAAAGAAATATAATAATAACCATTTTATTATTGCCTCTAGGGCATATTTCCAACAGTCTCCCACTTGCACTAGAGTTCAATAATCTAGTTACATTGTGATGAATCGAACACCCATGGAATTCTGGTGTTGATCATGTTTTGCCCTAGGGAGAGGTTTAGTCAACGGATCTGCGACATTCAGGTCTGTATGTACTTTACAAATATCTATGTCTCCATCTTGAACATTTTCACGAATGGAGTTGAAGCGACGCTTGATGTGCCTGGTCTTCTTGTGAAACCTGGGCTCCTTGGCAAGTGCAATAGCTCCAGTGTTGTCACAGAAGAGTTTGATCGGCCCCGACGCATTGGGTATGACTCCTAGGTCGGTGATGAACTCCTTCACCCAGATTGCTTCATGCGCTGCCTCCGAGGCTGCCATGTACTCCGCTTCACATGTAGATCCCGCCACGACGCTTTGCTTGCAACTGCACCAGCTTACTGCCCCACCATTCAAAGTATACACGTATCCGGTTTGTGACTTCGAGTCATCCAGATCTGTGTCGAAGCTAGCATTGACGTAACCCTTTACGACGAGCTCTTCGTCACCTCCAAAAACGAGAAACATATCCTTAGTCCTTTTCAGGTACTTCAGGATATTCTTGACCGCTATCCAGTGTTCCTTGCCTGGATTACTTTCGTACTTTCCTACCAAACTTACGGCAAGGCTTACATCAGGTGTGGTACACAGCATGGCATACATAATAGACCCTATGGCTGAGGCATAGGGGATGATACTCATCTCTTCTATATCTTCTACCGTGGTCGGGCATTGAGCCGAGCTCAATTTCACACCTTGCAATACAGGCAAGAACCCTTTCTCGGACTGATCCATATTGAACTTCTTCAATATCTTATCAAGGTATGTGCTTTGTGAAAGACCTATGAGGCGTCTCGATCTATCCCTATAGATCTTGATGCCTGATATGTAAGCAGCTTCTCCAAGGCGCTTCATTGAAAAACACTTATTCAAGTAGGCCTTAATGTTGTCCAAAAGTTCTATATCATTTCCCATCAAAAGTATGTCATCTACATATAATATGAGAAATGCTACAGAGCTCCCACTCACTTTCTTGTAGACGCAGGCTTCTCCATAAGTCTGCATAAACCAAATGCTTTGCTCATCTCATCAAAGCGAATGTTCCAACTCCGAGATGCTTGCACCAGCCCATAAATGGATCACTGAAGCTTGCATACCTTGTTAGCATTCTTGGGATCGACAAAACCTTCCGGCTGCATCATATACATTTCTTCCTTAAGATAACCGTTAAGGAATGCCGTTTTGACGTCCATCTGCAATATCTCATAATCATAGTATGCAACAATTGCTAACATGATTCGGACAGACTTCAGCTTCGCTACGGGAGAGAAAGTCTCATCGTAGTCAACCCCTTGAACTTGCCGATAACCCTTAGCGACAAGTCGAGCTTTATAGATGGTAACATTACCATCCGCGTCCATTTTCTTCTTAAAGATCCATTTGTTTTCTATCGCTCGCCGATCATCGGGCAAGTCTGTCAAAGTCCGTACCTTGTTTTCATACATGGATTCTATCTCGGATTGCATGGTTTCAAGCCATTTGTTGGAATCTGGGCGCGCCATCGCTTTTTCATAGTTCGAAGGTTCACCGTTGTCTAACAACATGATTTCCAGGACAGGGTTGCGATACCACTCTGGTGTGGAACGTGTCCTTGTGGACCTACAAAGTTCAGTAGCAACTTGATCTGAAGTACCTTGATTATCATCATTAATTTCCTCTCCATCCGGTGTAGGCACCACAGGAACATCTTCCTGAGCTGCGTTACTTACCGGTTCAAGAGGTAGTACTTCATCAAGTTCTACTTTCCTCCCACTTACTTCTCTCGAGAGAAACTCTTTCTCCAAAAAGGACCCGTTCTTGGCAACAAAGATCTTGCCTTCGGATCTAAGGTAGAAGGTATACCCAATGGTTTCCTTAGGGTATCCTATGAAGACGCATTTTTCCGACTTGGGTTCGAGCTTTTCAGGTTGAAGTTTCTTGACATAAGCATCGCATCCCCAAACTTTTAGAAACGACAGCTTAGGTTTCTTCCCAAACCATAATTTATACGGTGTCGTCTCAACGGATTTAGATGGTGCCCTATTTAAAGTGAATGTAGCTGTCTCCAGAGCGTATCCCCAAAAAGATAGCGGTAAATTGGTAAGAGACATCATAGATCGCACCATATCCAATAAAGTGCGATTACGATGTTCGGACACACCGTTACGTTGAGGTGTTCCAGGCGGCGTGAGTTGTGAAACGATTCCACATTTCCTTAAGTGCGTACCAAATTCGTGACTTAAATATTCTCCTCCACGATCTGATCGTAAGAACTTTATCTTTCGGTCACGTTGATTCTCTACCTCATTCTGAAATTCCTTGAACTTTTCAAAGGTCTCAGACTTGTGTTTCATCAGGTAGACATACCCATATCTACTTAAGTCATCAGTGAGAGTGAGTACATAATGATATCCTCCGCGAGCCTCAACGCTCATTGGACCGCACACATCAATATGCATGATTTCCAATAAGTTGGTTGCTCGCTCCATTGTTTCGGAGAACGGAGTCTTGGTCATTTTGCCCATGAGGCATGGTTTGCATGTGTCAAATGATTCATAATCGAGAGACTCTAAAAGTCCATCAGCATGGAGCTTCTTCATGCGCTTGACACCAATGTGACCAAGGCGGCAGTGCCACAAGTATGTGGGACTATCGTTATCAACTTTACATCTTTTGGTATTCGCACTATGAATATGTGTAACATCACGTTCGAGATTCATTAAGAATAAACCATTGACCATCGGGGCATGACCATAAAAAATATCTCTCATATAAATAGAAAAACCATTATTCTCGGATTTAAATGAGTAGCCATCTCGTATTAAACGAGATCCAGATACAATGTTCATGCTCAAAGCTGGCACTAAATAACAATTATTGAGGTTTAAAACTAATCTCGTAGGTAAATGTAGAGGTAGCGTGCCGACGGCGATCACATCGACTCTGGAACCATTCCCGACGTGCATCGTCACCTCGTCCTTCGCCAGTCTCCGCTTATTCCGCAGCTCCTGCTTTGAGTTACAAATATGAGCAACGACACCGGTATCAAATATCCAGGAGCTACTACGAGCACTCGTAAGGTACACATCAATTACATGTATATTACATATACCTTTAGTGTTGCCGGCCTTCTTGTCCGCTAAGTATTTGGGGCAGTTCCGCTTCCAGTGACCCTTCCCTTTGCAATAAAAGCACTCAGTCTCAGGCTTGGGTCCATTCTTTGGCTTCTTCCCGGCAGCTGGCTTACCGGGCGCGACAACTTCCTTGCCGTCCTTTTTGAAGTTCTTCTTACCCTTGCCTTTCTTGAACTTAGTGGTTTTATTCACCATCAACACTTGATGTTCCTTTTTGATCTCTACCTCTGCTGATTTCAGCATTGAATATACTTCAGGAATGGTCTTTTCCATCCCCTGCATATTGAAGTTCATCACAAAGCTCTTGTAGCCCGGTGGAAGCGACTGAAGGATTCTGTCAATAACCGCGTCATCCGGGAGATTAACTCCCAGCTGAGTCAAGCGGTTGTGCAACCCAAACATTTTGAGTATGTGCTGACTGACAAAACTATTTTCCTCCATCTTACAGCTGAAGAACTTGTCGGAGACTTCATATCTCTCGACCCGGGCATGAGCTTGGAAAACCATTTTCAGCTCTTCGAACATCTCATATGCTCTGTGTTGCTCAAAACGCTTTTGGAGCCCCGGTTCGAAGCTGTAAAGCATGCCGCACTGAACGAGGGAGCAATCATCAGCACGAGACTGCAAAGCGTTCATGACGTCTTGGTTCTCTAGGATGGGAGCTTCACCTAGCGGTGCTTCTAAGACATAATCTTTCTTTGCAGCTATGAGGATGATCCTCAGGTTCCGGACCCAGTCCGTATAGTTGCTGCCATCATCTTTCAGCTTGGTTTTCTCTAGGAATGCGTTGAAGTTGAGGTGGACATGAGCGTTGGCCATTTGATCTACAAGACATATTTGCAGAGGTTTTTAGACTAAGTTCATGATAATTAAGTTCATCTAATCCAATTATTTAATGAACACCCACTCAGATCAGACATGCCTCTAGTCATCTAAGTGATAGATGATCCGAGTCGACTAGGCCGTGTCCGATCATCACGTGAGATAGACTAGTCATCATCGGTGAACATCTCCATGTTGATCGTATCTTCCATACGACTCATGTTTGACCTTTCGGTCTCTTGTGTTCCGAGGCCATGTCTATACATGCTAGGCTCGTCAAGTTAACCTAAGTGTTTTGCATGTGTAAATCTGTCTTACACCCGTTGTATGTGAACATTAGAATCTATCACACCCGATCATCACGTGGTGCTTCGAAACGACGAACTTTCGCAACGGTGCACAGTTAGGGGGAACACTTTCTTGAAATTATTATGAGGGATCATCTTATTTACTACCGTCGTTCTAAGTAAACGAGATGCAAAAACATAATAAACATCACATGCAATTAAACAGTGACATGATATGGCCAATATCATATAGCTCCTTTGATCTCCATCTTCGGGGCTCCATGATCATCTTCGTCACCGTCATGACACCATGATCTCCATCATCATGATCTCCATCATCGTGTCTCCAAGAAGTTGCTTGCCAACTATTACTTCTACTACTAAGGCTAACGGTTTAGCAATAAAGTAAAGTAATTACATGGCGTTAAATCATTGACATGCAGGTCATACAATAATTAAGACAACTCCTATGGCTCCTGCCGGTTGTCATACTCATCGACATGCAAGTCGTGATTCCTATTACAAGAACATGATCTCATATATCACATATATATAATTCATCATTCATCACAACTTTTTGGCCATATCGCATCACAAATCATATGCTGCAAAAACAAGTTAGACGTCCTCTAATTGTTGTTGCATGTTTTACGTGGCTGCAATAGGGTTCTGGCAAGAACGTTTTCTTACCTATGTGAAAGCCACAACGTGATTTGTCAACTTCTATTTACCCTTCATAAGGACCCTTTTCATCGAATCCGCTCCAACTAAAGTGGGAGAGACAGACACCCGCTAGCCACATTATGCAAGTAGTGCATGTCAGTCGGTCAAACCTGTCTCACGTAAGCGTACGTGTAAGGTCAGTCTGGGACGCTTCATCCCACAATACCGCTGAATCAAAATAAGACTAGTAGTGGCAAGAAAGTTGACAACATCTACGCCCACAACAAACTTGTGTTCTACTCGTGCAAAGAAACTACGCATAGACCTGGCTCTGATACCACTGATGGAGAACGTTGCAGAAAATAAAATTTTTCCTACGGTTTCACCAAGATCAATCTATGAGTTCATCTAGCAACGAGAGAGAGGAGTGCATCTACATACCCTTGTAGATCGAGCAGAAGCGTTCAAGAGAACGGGGTTGAGGGAGTCGTACTTGTCGTGATCCAAATCACCGGAGATCCTAGCGCCGAACGGACGGCACCTCCGCGTTCAACACACGTATGGTTGGGAAGACGTCTCCTCCTTCTTGATCCAGCAAGGGGGAAGGAGTGGTTGATGAAGATCCAACAGCACGACGGTGTGGTGGTGGATGCAGCAGAGATCTCGGCAGGGCTTCACCAAGCTTCTGCGAGAGGGAGAGGTGTAGCAAGGGGAGAGGGAGGCGCCAAGAGCATGGGTGCGGCTGCCCTCCCTCCCCCCTCTTTATATAGGGCCCCTAGGGGGGGCGCCGGCCCTAGGAGATGCAATCTCCTAGGGGGGCAGCGGCCAAGGGGGTGGCTTGCCCCCCAAGGCAAGTGGAGGCGCCCCTCGCCCCTAGGGTTTCGAACCCTAGGCGCAGGAGGGGCCAAGGGGGGGGGGGCGCACCAGCCCACCAGGGGCTGGTTACCCTCCCACTTCAGCCCATGGGGCCCTCCGGGATAGGTGGCCCCACCCGGTGGACCCGGTACAATATCGGTAACACCCGAAACTTTCCCGATGGCCGAAACCTGACTTCCTATATATAATTCTTTACCTACGGACCATTCCGGAACTCCTAGTGACGTCCGGGATCTCATCCGAGACTCCGAACAACTTTCGGTTTACTGCATACTCATATCTCTACAACCCTAGTGCCACCGAACCTTAAGTGTGTAGACCCTACGGGTTCGGGAGACATACAGACATGATCGAGACGCCTCTCCGGTCAATAACCAACAGAGGGATCTGGATACCCATGTTGGCTCCCACATGCTCCTCGATGATCACATCGGATGAACCACGATGTCGAGGATTCAATCAACCCTGTATACAATTCCCTTTGTCAATCGGTACGTTACTTGCCTGAGACTCGATCGTCGGTATCCCAATACCTCGTTTAATCTCGTTACCGGCAAGTCACTTTACTCGTACCGTAATGCATGATCCCATGACCAGACACTTGGTCACATTGAGCTCATTATGATGATGCATTACCGAGTGGGCCCAGAGATACCTCTCCGTCATATGGAGTGACAAATCCCAGTCTTGATTCGTGCCAACCCAACAGACACTTTCGGAGATACCCGTAGTGCACCTTTATAGTCACCCAGTTACGTTGTGACGTTTGTCACACCCAAAGCACTCCTACGGTATCCGGGAGTTGCACAATCTCATGGTCTAAGGAAATGATACTTGACATTTGGAAAAGCTCTAGCTAAACGAACTACACGATCTTTGAGCTATGCTTAGGATTGGTTCTTGTCCATCACATCATTCTCCTAATGATGTGATCCCGTTATCAATGACATCCAATGTCCATAGTCAGGAAACCATGACTATCTGTTGATCAACAAGCTAGTCAACTAGAGCCTCACTAGGGACATGTTGTGGTCTATGTATTCACACATGTATTATGATTTCCGGATAATACAATTATAGCATGAATAACAGACAACTATCATGAACAAAGAAATATAATAATAACCATTTTATTATTGCCTCTAGGGCATATTTCCAACAATTAGTCACATTGCTTGCAAGGCTTCATATGATGTGCATTACCGAGAGGGTCTAGAGAACCTCTCCGATACTCGGAGTGATAAATCCTAATCTCGATCTATTCCAACCCAACAAACACCTTCAGAGATACCTATAGAGCATCTTTATAATCACCTAGTTACGTTGTGACGTTTGATAGCACACAAGGCATTCGTCCGGTGTCCGGGAGTTGCATAATCTCCTAATGATGTGATCCCGTTATCAATGACATCCAATGTCCATAGTCAGGAAACCATGACTATCTGTTGATCAACAAGCTAGTCAACTAGAGGCTCACTAGGGACATGTTGTGGTCTATGTATTCACACGTGTATTATGATTTCCGGATAATACAATTATAGCATGAATAACAGACAACTATCATGAACAAAGAAATATAATAATAACCATTTTATTATTGCCTCTAGGGCATATTTCCAACAATTAGTCACATTGCTTGCAAGGCTTCATATGATGTGCATTACCGAGAGGGTCTAGAGAACCTCTCCGATACTCGGAGTGATAAATCCTAATCTCGATCTATTCCAACCCAACAAACACCTTCAGAGATACCTATAGAGCATCTTTATAATCACCTAGTTACGTTGTGACGTTTGATAGCACACAAGGCATTCGTCCGGTGTCCGGGAGTTGCATAATCTCATAGTCGGAGGAATATATATTTGACACAAAGAAAATAGTAGCAATATAACTGAACGATCATTATGCTAAGCTAACAGATGGGTCTTGTCCATCACATCATTCCAGTAGTGATGTGACCCCGTTATGAAATGACAACTCATGTCCATGGCTAGTAAACTTAACCATCTTTGAGCAATGAGATAGTCTAGTAGAGGCATATTAGGGATACATTGTATTGTCGATGTATTCACACATGTATCAAGTTTCTGGTTAATACAGTTCTAGCATGAATAATAAACATTTATCATGAATAAGGAAATATTAAAAAAAACTTTATTGTTGCCTCTAGGGCATATTTCCTTCAGGCTCCCACTTGCACTAGAGTCAATAATCTAGATTACATTTTAATGAATCTAACACCCATGGAGTCTTGGTGATGATCATGTTTTGCTCGTGGAAGAGGCTTAGTCAACGGGTCTGCAATATTCCAATCCATATGTATTTTGCAAATCTCTATTTCTCCCTCCTTGGCAATTGCTCCAGTATTATCACAAAAGATTTTCATTGGACCCGATGCACTGGGTATTACACCTAGATCTGATATGAACTCATTCATCCAGACTCCTTCATTTGCTGCTTCCGAAGCAGCTATGTACTCCACTTCACATGTAGATCCTGCTACGACGCTCTGCTTGGAACTGCACCAACTGACAGCTCCGCTATTCAATTAAAATGTGTATCCGGATTGTGACTTAGAGTCATCCGGATCAGTGTCAAAGCTAGCGTTGATGTAACCATTTACGACAAGCTCTTTGTCACCTCCATAAACGAGAAACATATCCCTAGTCCTCTTCAGGTAATTTAGGATGTTCTTGACTGTTGTCCAGTGATCCACTCCTAGATTACATTGGTACCTCCCTGCTAAACTTATGGCAAGGCACACATCAGGTCTGGTACACAGCATAGCATACATGATAGAACCTATGGCTGAGGCATAGGTGAATGTGCAATTATGCCCTTAATTGTATTTTTATGTTGATGAAAACATGCATATTGGGACTAATCATGTTTATCAAGTATATATCAGGATTATGTCTCAAGGGCCGTGTGTGGATCATGAATATGGACATAAATATATGTATATCACTCAAGAGCAGAGATACAAGACAAAGACAAAAGCTTTGGCTCCTTTTTTGGTTTGTTCTTGAGTATAGGGATCCCGCACTATTAAGAGGGGATCATCGGATTTCGTGAAAGAACTTGCTCAAAACCCACAAAATATCCTCTCACAACATCTCTGTTTCATCTCTAATTCTTCCTCTGCCTTGTGCACAAAAACTAGTATGATTCTAAACTAGTAGGTTCAGCTATCACCGAACGTCCGAAGGTCTACGAACGTCCGACCTCTCACAGCCGACCGGGCATCCGGCTCTCCCTGGGTGCCTGGTGCATCTTCACATAATACAAATTAGTGGAAGCCTGGTGTCAACAGATGACTGGTCACCGAACGGCCGTTCCTCTCTAGATGTCTGGTACTGACCCAACAAAACGTTTATTAACGGATTTCCAACCTCACCGGATGTCCGGCGACCGAACGGATTTCCAACGTTTATTAACGGATTTCCAACCTCACCGGTCTGTTCTACACTATCACTATATATAGCCTCCTCTCTCCCATAGGATAAGGTTGACCATTCACTTTGAGCTTTCTAAGAACACATCTCACTCCCTTTCTTGATCTCCTACACCAAATCCTAGATCCCCAAGGGATTTAAGAGCATTTAAGAGAAGTTCTCCAATCAAGTGATAGATCCATTCCTTCCCCTTCTACTCACCAAAGGAATTCGTGATTTGAGCAAGTTCTTGAGCTTTCCATGTTGTTCTTGTTACTCTTGGAGGTTGGAGAATCCTAGGCGGTAGGAGTCACTCGAAGAGGAATCATTCATTGTGATAACCCCCGGAAACTTTGTGAGGGTTTGGAGACCACCCCAAGGTCTACCACTAGTGGTTGAGAAACACCTCTGTGGTGTTGTATCAAAGGGAGAATAGGGTGAGCCTTCGTGGCATTGGTGTGGCTTTGTGGTAACATCCACCTCTATAACGGTTGTAGCTTCCCTCCAAGGAAGTGAACATTGACATACATCCTCGTCTCTTGGAGTTGCGGTTATCCCTAACCCTAACTTCCTACTTGTGGTTACTTGTCTCTTTGTATTTACCTATATCATATTGTTCTTGCTTACTCTCCTACTTGTGTTACTTCTTTACCTTGCTTAGCTCATAACATCACACTTGCAATTGTTAGGATAAACTTCATATTCCGCTTTATTGCCTAAAATTGCTAAGTAAGCATTAAAATTTGTAATTGTACCTATTCACCGCCCTCTAGGTCCATCTCAATCCTTTCAATTGGTATCAGAGCCTCATGCTCTATTATTGTGGCTTAACCACCCTAGAGCGAGATGAACCCCGATGGGACTCCCCTTGTTGCAGATCCGAAGAGTATGGGCGCGGCTTCCACGAAAGCCAAGTCCTTTACTTCAGAGGATCTAGAATGAGTTGTTGCTAAGAAAAAGGAGGAGCATGATGCCTCTCTTGAGGCCTTGGTCCAGACGAGGATAGCCACACTAACCACGATGCTTGCACCACTTTCTGGTGGTGCGGCCCTGAGGCCAGCTGTGCCTACTCCCTCACTTGGCCAACAACCTCCTAGTAATGAACACTCCAGTGTTCCTTGGCTTTATGCAAGACCTCAAATAGAGAAACCTAAGCATAGCCATCAAGGAAAACCTCCTTACTTGATGAAACTACCGATTTTGCTTTGTGCAGAGTTGCTATGCAGGATCATCTTTGATATGGAAATGATGAGATGTTGGAGATCTTTGAGTATGTCTACCAAGCTGTTGACCCGAAGAATCTTACTCCAAGAGAGGTTTATGACAAGAATCTCAACGACACAGTAACCATGTGCATAAGAAGAGGTATGACTGACAAGCAAAGGAGACCATACATACATATCACAAGTGCCAAGGAATTATGGGATAGCATTGTGAGGACCAAGACCAGTACCTCCACTCTCCGGCTTGCTCAATATGAAAATTGCCAAGAGTCAATTGCAAAACTTTTGTATGGAGAAAGGTTACTCTCACAAGAAACTACTTGAGCGTCTCATGACTCTCACCGCCGACATTGAGTCATGTGAATGTGACAAGACTCAAGATGGATTCAACATGACTAAGCGATTTCTCGTCGATAAGTTGCTTCATGCCCTTGTTCCATATCATCACCAACTGGTGTGGGACATAAGACAACACCATGGATTCAAGGAAATGACCCTAGATGACATCATATCCACTTTCCAATTATTTGAATAGTCAAAGGCAAATGCCACAAAACATCTTGACATGCATGGTACCTCAACATCAAAGATCAATCTTGCATTGAAGGACAAGCATGTATGTGAAGATGAGCAAAGTGAAGAAGAAGAAGAAGATGAGGAGGATGGTGATGATATTTACTCTGATGAGAGCCCTTCATATGAATACATTGCTCTCTTTGTCAAGAAGTTTAGCCCGGGAAAATTCAAGGGAAGGTTCCAAAAGAAGAAAGTGAGGAAATTCTACAACTGTGAAGAAACCAACCACTTCTCCAACGAGTGCCCTTATGAGAAGAGAGAAGATAAACCAAGGTTTCCCAAGACCTTTCCCAAGAAGAAGTTGCCAAATTCTTTGAACTCCAAGCTCAATAAGAGAGATGGGAAAGCAATGGTAGCTCATGAATAATCCGATCTGGATGATGTTAGTGGTGTTGCTGGAGTTGCTCAAGATTCTCAAAATACTTTGAGGCTAGTGAACAAGGGTGGTGATATGGTCACCTACAACTACATGAAAGACTACAAGGGCAACACTCACAAGTGCCTAATGGCAAAGGCCATGGTAGAAGATGGAGAGGACCAAAGCTCTCCTGACAAGGTCAAGGTAACCCCACGATCAAATCCTCCTCTTTTCACTCTTTCTACTTCTAGTGATGAGTATCTTGATGCGGAGGATAGTTATGAGGATGATGATATAGATGATCCTATGCTTGCTAAACTTAATAAGTTAATGTGCTCTCTCAAAGGAAAGAAGCTCACTATGTTTCGTATGATTATGGAGATGGTGAGTAAGCACACCATCACCATTAAGGAACTCGAAACCCTCATCACTGAGGAAACGGAAAAATATGAAATCCTTGAGCGGAAAGTCCAATATGAGGAAGCACGAGATGATGAACTATGCTTGAAAATTGGCGCAAACATTGAATGTTCATGCTAAAGATCTTGCCTCCTTGAAAAAGGCTAAGGACTCTTGTGAAGAGTTGATGAATGATAAACGTAAGCTTGTGAAGTCTCATGGATCTCTCTCTCTAAGGGTTGTGAGCTCCTATCCGTGTCTCTCAATACTAAGGAAGAAGAGCTCACCCTTCTTACAAAGAGTTTTTAGGCGCTCAAGCTTACTTCTCTTGAAAATCTAGCCAAGGCCTACTCTTCTCCTATTATCAATGTTGATGCTTGTACTACTAACTCTAGTAGTGATCTAGCATCTATCCCTGAGGAGAATCGCTTTCTCAAAGCTCAAATCGAGAAAGGTTTCATGACATGTGCTCAAGGACAAAATAACCTTACTAAGGTGTTGAGCCAACACAATGAGGTGTTTGCCAAAGAGGGGCTCGGGTTTGACCCAAGCACAAGCAAGAAGAAGTCATCCTCTCAAAAGTGCAGCACCCCTCTAAAAGAAACATTTGTACGAGAAGGGAAAAGGAGAAAGGTAAGGTTGTTAGTGGGAAGGCCACAAGGGGCATGCCCACTCTCAACAAGCCAAAAGAGTTCATGCCTCCATCCTATGTACTTCACAAGACTAAGGATGGAGAAGTTTATGCAAAATTTGTTGGTCCTCGAAATGCATTCCGATTCTATGCTATTTGGGTCCCTAAGACCCTTGTGACTAACTTGAGAGGTCCTATTCCAAAATGGGTGCCTCTAAACAAGTCATAATTGTGTGTAGGTTGCCTTCTCCGGTGGAGTAAAATGGGTGATTGATAGTGGATGTACCAATCATATGACCGGAGATAGCAAATTGCTCTACGATTTCATGGAAGCTATTCAACCATTTATGAGCATCATGTTTGGTGGAGATTCAAAAGGACAGGTACTCGGGTTGGGCAAGGTGGCTATCACAAATTACATGTCTCTAGCAAATGTCATGCTTGTTAAATCCCTTAAATATCATTTTCTTTCTGTACGCCAATTGGCTTCTGTTGGTTATAATACACTCTTTGGACTAACGGATGTGAAAGTCTTTAAGAGAGATACTCTCAAAGTGGCCTTTGTTGGAGAGTTGGATGGCAACCTCTACATAGTTGATTTCTCGAAAGAGAGCACATTCCATGCAACTTGTCTAATGGACAAGGTCGATAAGGGGTGGCTATGGCATCGCCGGCTAGCCCTTGTTGGCATGAGAAATCTTCAAGATCTCTTAAAGGGTAATCACATCCTTGGACTAACAAATGTCTCCTTTGAGAAAAGTCATGTGTGTCGTGCATGCATAGCCGGGAAGCAACATCAATCCAAGCATCCACCCAAGAATATAGTGTCTACTTCAAGGCCCTTGGAGCTCCTTCATGTGGATATTTTTGGGCCTCCTTCATGGGATAGTCTTGGTGGGAAAAAGTATGGGATTGTCATTGTTGATGATTATTCAAGATATACATGGGTATTTTTCCTCAAATCCAAGGACGATATGAAGATCACCTTCACTGATTTTGCCAAGCAAGCACAACACAAGTTTGAGAAAGACATCTTGGCAATAAGAAGTGATAATGGCTCTGAGTTCAAGAACTACACCTTGGAAGAATTTCTTAGTGATGAAGGGATTGAGCATCAATATTCAGCTCCATACACTCCTCAGCAGAATGGTGTAGCTGGAAGGAAGAACCGTACACTTGTGGAGATGGCAAGGTCCATGTTGGATGAATACAAGTCGCCACATAGTTTTTGGGCCGAGCCTGTCAACACTGCATGCCATGCATCAGACCGGCTGTTCCTCCACACTATATTGGAAAAGACTCCATATGAGCTCCTAACTGGGAACAAGCCAAATGTCAAGTACTTTCGTGTATTTGGGTGCAAATGTTTCATCCTCAACAAAAGAGAACGGTTAGGAAAATTTCAATCCGAAACAATTGAGGGCATATTTGTTGGCTATGGATCAAACTCTCACGCCTATAGAGTCTACAACAAATCCAATGGATGTGTTGTAGAAACTTGTGATGTGGTGTTTGATGAATTTAATGGCTCCCAAGGGGGGCAAGTTGATCTAAGTGATGTAGGTGAAGAAGACTCGTCTCAAGATATTTTTACCATGGGTGTTGGTGCACTTCTTCCAATGGAACAAGAACCTCGTGATGAAGAAGAAGAAGATGGAAGCTTCACACTTCATCAAACTACTTCAACACCCATACCTTCTCACGCTCCTATTGCTCAACCAATACCCTTAATCCAAGTACAAGAAGATGATCAAGTCCCTCTTCATGATAATCTTCAAGTTCAAGATCATCATCAAGGGCAAGAACAAGAAAGTTCAATCATCGATGATGAACCTCAACAAATGCAATATGAAGAAGAAGATCTTCCACCACACATTAATGATCCATATGTTCAGGACGTGGATGATGGACATGAAGTTGAACCTCATGAAACCCTAACCTCCATCATGCCTCGAGTGGCCGGTCGTGTTGATGTTGAAAAAATTCTCATCGGCATATCGGAAGGTAGAGTCACTCGCAAACATTTGACAAACTTTTGTGCTCACTTCTCATTTGTGTCTAGTGTTGAGCCTCTCAAGGTACAAGATGCATTGATGGATAACGATTGGATTGTTTCTATGCAAGAAGAGTTGAACAATTTTGAACGCAACCAAGTGTGGTCATTAGTCGAGAGGCCAACTACCGAGCACAATGTCATTGGAACAAAATGGATTTTCAAGAACAAGCAAGATGAGAATGGTGTAATCATCCATAACAAGGTAAGTTTAGTGACACAAGGGTACTCATAAGTTGAAGGTTTGGACTTTGGTGAGACCTTTGCTCCCGTTGCCCGTCTTGAATCCATTCACATCTTACTTGCTTATGCTGCTTTCAATGGTTTTACATTACATCAAATGGATGTGAAGAGTGCTTTCCTTAACGGTCCTCTACAAGAAGAAGTATATGTATCACAACCACCTGGGTTCGTTGATCCCAATCAAAAAGACTATGTGTATAAACTTCATAAGGCTTTGTATGGTCTCAAACAAGCACCTCGTGCTTGGTATGATCATCTTAAGAAGTTTTTACTCGATGATGGTTTTTTGAGAGGGGTGATCAATCCCACTCTTTTTACTAAGAGGGACAATGGTGATTTGATCTTATGCCAAATCTATGTAGATGTTATCATTTTTGGTTCTCCTAAACTTCATTTATGCAAGAAGTTTGCGGCCTCCATGACCAAGAATTTTGAAGTGTCTCTCAATGCAGAGTTGAAGTTCTTTCTTGGATTCCAAATTCAACAATTTCAAGAAGGAATTTTCTTATCTCAAGCAAAATACCTCAAGGATATTCTAGAGAAGTTTGGCATGTCTGATGCTAGTCCATGTAAGACACCCATGCCAACCAAAATTGTACTCACTGAAGATACGAATGGTATTCCTTCCGACCCATCTATTTACCGCTCTATGATTGGCTCATTGCTTGATCTTTGTGCATCTAGACCAGAAATCATGTTTAGTGTATGCATGTGTGCTAGGTTTCAAGCTTCCCCTAGGGAAAGTCACCATAAGGCGGTTAAGCACATTCTTAGATACCTTGTTCACACCCCAAAGTTGGGTCTATGGTACCCCAAGGATGCTAAGTTTGATCTCATTGGATACACGGATGTGGATTTGGCTGGAGACAAAGTCAGATGGAAGTCCACCTCTGGTGCATGTCAATTTCTTGGACGCTCCTTAGTAAGTTGGTCCTCAAAGAAGCAAAATTGTGTTGCCCTTTCCATTGCCGAAGCTGAATACATTGCAACTGCCAGTTGTGCA
The DNA here is from genome assembly GCF_002162155.2 of Triticum dicoccoides. NCBI lineage: Eukaryota > Viridiplantae > Streptophyta > Magnoliopsida > Poales > Poaceae > Triticum > Triticum dicoccoides. The sequence goes on along the minus strand of NC_041387.1, from coordinate 544,565,679 downwards.
ACTCAGTTACTATGGATGAGGCAAACTTTGAAGGATTACGGTATCACCTATAGACATGTGCCTCTTCTGTGTGATAATGAAAGTGCCATCAATATTGCCGAGAATCCGAAAGATCATACCCGCAACAAGCACATTGATATTAGGTATCACTTCTTGAGAGATCATGTGGAAAAGGGTGACATTCATATTGATCTATATTGCTGAGAATCCGAAAGATCATACCCGCACCAAGCACATTGATATTAGGTATCACTTCTTGAGAGATCATGTGGAAAAGGGTGACATTCATATTGATCATGTTGGTACAGATATTCAACTTGCAAATATTTTCACCAAGCCATTGGATGAAGCAAGGTTTTGTCAACTTAGGCGTGAACTTGGTATCTTGGAGCTTGACAACATTATGTGAAATCTAGTACTCATGCGTGCATTTTCATCATGTTTTGTCTTGATGTAGGCATATATTTAGGGAGAGACGCTCAACTCATGAGTACTCTCACCCTATGTAATGCATAAAAAGAACAAACACTCTCAAAGCTATCATGTTATTCTAACTATGGTGCTTTCAATGATGGAGTAGTGATTATGCACCCAAAGTTCAAATCTTTGCAGTGCCATGTCACATATACTCCAACATGGTGGCATCAGCCACCGCTCTTGCCATTACAACATTGTCTGAGCGATGTGTGTTATTTTTGTTGGCATAGGATACTTACTGCTTCATATTGAGTCTTTGCGTCTTACTACGTACTGAGATAATCTTCTCCCTATAATTGTCACCGATAATTGGACCTTATTCTTCTCAAAAGAAAAATTCATGTGCTCCCGGTCATCCGGTACGTACCAGACGTCCATAAAATCCTCTCTGTTTTCCCCATACCGGTCGTCCGGTGAGTCCGGACTTCCGTTAATTTCAGCTTTGTTCCATTGCGGTGGACGTCCGTTTTTGTCGGTCGTCCGCTACCTAGCGTATCTGGTTGGTCTCCTTAGGCCCCGGACATCCGTTCCACATCGGTCGTCCGGTCAAATCCTGGCCCGCATATATAAAGCGGAGTGCATTTTTGAGTAGTTCCTAAACCTAACATCGCCCGTTCCCCATATCTTCTCCGCCGCCGCCGCCGCTCACTCTCCTCGCTGTCGTCACGCGCCGGCCGTGCTCCTTGCCATCTCTTCGTAGGCTGGGTTGTCCCGGTCATCGTCGGGCCTCCGGCACCGCCTCGTGGATCCCCTCCCCTTCTCGTTCGACCTTCTGAGGTAGCACCTCTTCTGGTTCTCCTCTCATCAATCGAACTTCTCTTTGATCTATGAAGGTGGATAGGTGATTTGGGTCTTTTTCCTCCTCTAGGTCGAGATGCCCAGGACCAAGCACTCCACACGCAAGCAGGTCACTGGTGGGCCATCTCGTCCGTCTCGTCATGGTGACTCCGATGATTCACAAGAGCGGGACCGTCCTCGGAAGCATCCCGCCCACCCTCATAGCTCTGCTAGCGACTCCTCAACGGAGGAATCTGACTATGAAGATGAGCTGGAGTATACGGAGCAGGCCGAGTTTGTTGCTGTTCGCACCACAGCCCCCAAGCCGGGAACTCATCGGCCCACCTTCATGCCTCCTCCTCCTCCGGTACAACCCCAAGGTGATGCCCATCACATCTCTCTTGAACCTCCACTTCCTCTCGGCCGCAACATTAAAAGGTTCAATAAGGTTCCTATAAATTCCTATCTTAAGCTTCATTGTGATATTGACCAATTCTCTGTTGTTAGCGACTCCCAAGACGCTCGTTCTCGCACTAGTGTCCAGGCAGACATTTTTACCACTATCATCATTCCTAAGGGTCTATCTCTGCATTTTTGCATTGACTTAGAGCATATTCATGCACATCCGTTGAAATATCCGGGGGCTATTGAGCTCATCGAGTCATCTAATCTTGCTGCTCCATTTTCATTTCAGCATGATTTTAACCAAGTTGCCATTCATCAATTCTATGCCACCTATTAATTTGGTCCAAGTAACACTGTCACTTGGATGACCTCCGACACCGTACTCACGGCATCTTATTCTCAATTTGTTGCTGCCCTTGGTTTCCCTGACACCGGTTTCAAAATCCATAAGGATGACCCAAACCATAGGCCCAAGGGCATTGATGTCTGTGCGGATCTTCTCAAACCTTTGGGTGAATTGACTAATGAGGAGAAACAAAAGGGCCTGAACCAAGTCTCTATCTGGTGCTCACCTTTCCACATCATCTATCAGTCTCCATCTGGAGCTCTTGCAATAGCTACTGCATTGATCTCATGCATCGCCTCTATGCGTCTCCAAAGGGGAAGATCAATGTCCCTCATTTTTTTGGCATTAAATCCGTCTCGCTTGTTTTTAGCCCAAGCGGGCTTTTCCTCATGCTCCCTTGATACATCTCCAACGTATCTATAATTTTTTATCATTCCATGCTGTTTTATCATCAATCTTGGTGTTTTATAATCATTATATAGTCATTTTTATATCATTTTTTGGTACTAACCTATTGACATAGTGCCAAGTGCCAGTTGCTATTTTCTGCATGTTTTTTTACATCACAGGAAATCAATATAAGAAGGGGTCCAAATACCATGCCAATTTATGATGATTTTTATGGACCAGAAGGAACACAATTAGCCCTCGTTGCACCTGGGGGGAGTCCCGAGGAGGGGACAACCCACGTGGGCGCGCCAGGAGGCCCAGGCGCGCCTAGGTGGGTTGTGCCCATCTCGGGTGCCCCCTGGACCGACTCTTTGCTCTATAAATACCCCAATATTCCGAAAACCCTTGGGGAGTTGACGAAATATTCATCCAGCCGCCGTAGAGTCCAAAACACCGAGATCCAATCTAGACACCATCACGGAGGGGTTCACCACTTCCATTGGTGCCTCTCCGATGATGCGTGAGTTGTTCTTTGTAGACCTTCGGGTCCGTAGTTAGTAGCTAGATGGCTTCCTCTCTCTCTCTCTCTCTTGATTATCAACACAATGATCTCTTGGAGATCCATATGATGTAAGTCCTTTTTGCGGTGTGTTTGTTGGGATCCGATGAACTTTGAGTTTATGATCAGTTATATCTTTTTTTATCCATGAAAGTTATTTGAGTTTCTTTGATCTCTTATATGCGTGATCTCTTATATCCCTGTATTTCTTCTCTGATATTTGTGTTTTGTTTGGACAACTTGATCTATTTATCTTGCAATGGGAAGAGGTGCCCGATAGTGGGTCTGATCTTACGGTACTTGATCCCAGTGACAGAAAGGGAACCGACACGTATGTATCATTGCTACTTAGGATAAAAAGATGGGATCCATATCTGCCGCAATAGATAAATGGATCTTGTCTACATCATGTCATCGTTCTTATTGCATTACTCCATTTTCCATGAACTTAATACACTAGATGCATGCTGGATAGTGGTCAATGTGCGGAGTAATAGTAGTAGATTTAGGTAGGAGTCAGTCTACTAATCTTGGACGTGATGCCTATGTAATGATCATTGCCTGGATATCGTCATGATTATTTGAAGTTCAACCAATTTCCCAACAGTAATTTCTTCACCCACTGTTTGCTATTTTTCTCGAGAGAAGCCACTAGTGAAACCTACGGCCCCCGGGTCTCTTTTAATCATATTTGCGATCTACTTTTTCCTTGTGTTTATTTTAAGATCTATTAAACTAAAAAACAAATACAAAAACACCTTGCTACAATTTATCTGTTCCGCGATCTACTTATCCCATCTACAAATTTACCTCACGTCCTTTGCCTATCTTGAGGCGCCGTACCCCAAAAGGGATTGACAACCCCTTTAACACGTAGGGTTGCGAGGTGTTGTTATTTGTGTGCAGGGGATGTTGCATCATCCCTTCCTCTTTAAAAAAAACCGATGTAGCTTCAAGCGACATCAAAAGGAATTTCTGGCGCCGTTGCCGGGGAGGATCAAGTCAAGATAGTCTCCCGGCCATGTGCCATTCCTGGCGCCGTTGCCGGGGAGGATCTTCAACATAACCAAGTTCCTAATCAGAAATCTCATCTCCTTGCAATTTTGCCTCTCGTTTTCCTCTCCCCCACTTCACAAAAATTTGCTATTTTATTTGCCTCTCTTTTTCCGTTCGCCATTTTCTTGTCGGATCTATCCTTTGCTTGCAATCATGAGTGATTTTGGTATGGCACCAACAAATGATGGCCTAACTCCTAAATTTGGACGTACGAGCAATCTGGATGCTAAAACTTTTATCTTGGGGAAAGGGAATGTTATGAGAAAAAAACGTATTCAAGAATTTTTCAATTGTGTTGGGAATCTAAGTCTTGATGATGCTCCTATACTTAAAACTACTAGATCTTATGTGGATGCTATTTCAGCACTAGTTCCGAAACTTGAAAGTAAATTTATTCGTACCCATCCAACTTTGCAAAGATTGTTTTTTGAACTCCCTGACAGAAAGAATCCTAGGGCCAATAGTTGGCCACCCTCATTCTTATAACTGAATTTGACTACATAATACGGGAACTAGGGAAATCTTTCATTTTTATGGTATGAATCGTGAAAAACCTGTGATAGATGAAATTCTATACAATAGTGATTATGAACTAAGGCATTTTCTTGGGGATAATAAGATCTTTGATGAGAATCTTAAAAAGGAAGTCCCTGTTCTAGATATAATCCAACAAGTTTTTAATAATGTTAATCAACACTACTCTTGGATTGTTGCGGGTAATCAAAGGGGCTATGATGAAAACGAACTAAGAAATGCTAAGGTTTCCATGGATAATATGTTTTATGTTGTGTTCATAAAACCCCATGATGAAGATACCTCTAAGAAAAATAATAAGGAAAAAGATGACAAAACTTAGATCCTTGGTTTATGCCTAGCTAAGGGCGTAAAACTATAGCGCTTGTTGGGAGGCAAGCCAATGAATAAAATTTACTTTTGCTTTTTGCTTTCTGTCCTTGAGTGTTAGCACAATTATGCTACTTGTATGATTGTGTTTTTTGTGTTTTAATTAGTGTTTTGCCAAGCAATACCTTTGGGAAGACTTGGGTGAAAGTTTATTTAATTTGCTGAAAACCAGAAACTTTTGCGCCCACGAGATTCGTTGTCATTTTTTACAGAAGAGTGCTTTTAAGTTGATTCTTTTTGAAGAGGATCAATAAACAAATTACTCACGTCCACCAAGTTATTTAATAACTTTTGGAGCTTCATAAGTATTCGAAAGTTCCAGATTACTACAGACTGTTCTGTTTTGACAGATTCTGTTTTCTTTGTGTTGTGTGCTTATTTTGATGGCTCTATGGTTTTCTTTGATGAGTTTTTGCCATAGTAAAGTTGTAATACAATAGAATAATAAAAAAACAAAATAAGAATTGGTTTGACACAGCACTTATAGTAGTGGTTTGCTTTCTTTTACTAACGGATCTCACAAAGGTTTTGTTTGAGTTTTGTGTGATTGAAGTTTTCAAGTTTTGGGTTATCTTACGATGGATGAAAGAAGGATAGAAGAGCATAAGCTTGGGGATGCCCCGACATCCCAAGCTATTATACAATAATGAGCAACTAACTAAGCTTGGGGATGCCCCCGAGTGGCATCCCCTCTTTCTTCTAACGACCATCGGTATTTTACTCGAGACTATATTTTTATTCGTCACATGATATGTGTTTTGCTTGGAGCGTCTTGTATGATATGTGTCTTTGCTTGTTTTATTTTGTTTTTAAGTCATCAATCCTTGCTGGACACACCTATTTGAGAGAGCCAAAATCATGTCATGACTTGTTAGAATTGCTCTCTATGCTTCACTTAAATTTTTATGAGCAATGGACCTGCTCTAGTGCTTCAATTATATCTTTTTGAGCACGGTGTGCTTAGTGTTTTTGAAGAAATGCACTCTTGATTAACTTAGACTTATTTGATAGTTAGTAAAATTTTGAAGAAATTCTCTCTTGCTTCACTTAAATTATTTTGAGAAGAAGAAAATATGTTATGCTCATGATCTTCACTAATATTTGTTTGAGCTTATGAAAAGAAACACATGAAAATTAGTCCCAAAGTGATAGATATCAAAGAAGGATAAAGAAATAAAAAATATATGTCATGAAGATAATTGGACAAAATAAACTTGATTCTTAGTAATAGTTTTGAGATATGATGATGTGATATGTGAGTTATGTTGATGAGTAATTGTGCTCTAGTAAGAATATTGGTGTTAAGGTTTGTGATTCCCTATGCATGCACCAAAGTCAATAATCATGCAGTGAAAATTATATCCTACTTGTGGTGCATTATTTGGTGTTAATTATGCTTAATGCTTGCTTATGAGATTATTCATTTCTTGGTTGGTCGCTTCTCAATCTTTTTGCTAGCCTTCATTTTGCACCAAGTATGACCTCTACTTGTGCATCCAAAATCCTTTAAACCACTTTTGCCACATGAGTCCACTATATCCACCTATATGTGGTATTATTTCACCGTTCTAAGCAAATTTGCATGTGCCATCTCTAATTTTCAAAATGAACTTCTCTTTTGTGTGTTTGTTTCGCTCGCGGAAATGTAATGGGTAGTTAATATTTTCGATGCTAGATGTGTTATTCTCACGATGAGTGTTTTTTCACTTGTCATTGCACGAGAGTAAGGGAAAGGTTTTAGGGATGCCCAGTCCCGAAATGCAAAAATGAATTTACTTTATGTTGTCAAATAATAAATTCCTTGGAAAGTGTTGGTATGGAGGGTACCCGTGGATATGGATAGCCATGAAAGTGAAAGTTATGGTGGAAAAAGGAATAAACTTTCTTTCGTGTTTGGGAACCGCCTATGATTTATCTAGCATGGAAAGTGTTGGGATGCTCCAAGTCGTTTTCGTTGGTGGGATGGATACACCTCCCAAAATGTTTTTATCTCTATTTTTTTGCTTTGAGCTCTAGCACCTCTTCAAATCCCTACTTCCCTCTGCGAAGGGACTTTATTTTACTTTATGCAATTTTTATTTTTTAAATTGAGTTTCCAACCTCTCTTATAAAAGCACCAACTAGGAGGCAATATGATCGTACTTAAGTATTGGGTGTAGCTAATATTCGACTGTGTTTCATGAATGGATCAATGTTTGAGCATGATGGGCTAGGGATAACTTGTTTTAGCATTGATATTTTGAAAGACATGGTTGCTTGTTGATATGCTTGAGTATCTAAATTATTATGTCAAAACTAGACTATTTCTTTGAATCACATAAAAGTCAAAATGTCCATGCTATGAAGAAAAGATTATGTTACGGCATGATAAACAACACTCCACATCAAAAATTCTGTTTTATCACTTACCTACTCGAGGACGAGCAGGAGTTAAGCTTGGGGATGCTGATACGTCTCCAACGTATCTATAATTTTTGATCATTCCATGTTGTTTTATTATAAATCTTGGATGTTTTATAATCATTATATAGTCATTTTATATCATTTTTTTGGTACTAACCTATTGACATAGTGCCAAGTGCCAGTTGCTGTTTTCTGCATGTTTTTTTACATCGCCGGAAATCAATATCAGAAGGGGTCCAAATACCACGCTAATTTACGATGATTTTTTATGGACTAGAAGGAACACAATGGGCCTTGGTTGCACCTGGGGGGGGGGAGTCCCGAGGAGGGGACAACCCACCTGGGCGGGAGGCCCAAGCGCGCCTAGGTGGGTTGTGCCCACCTCGGGTGCCCCCTAGACCGACTCTTTGCTTTATAAATACCCCAATATTCCAGAAACCCTAGGGGAGTCGACGAAATATTCATCCAGCCACCGCAGAGTCCAGAACACCGAGATCTAATCTAGACACCATCACAGAGGGGTTCACCACTTCCATTGGTGCCTCTCTGATGATGCATGAGTAGTTCTTTGTAGACCTTCGGGTCCGCAGTTAGTATCTAGATGGCTTCCTCTCTCTCTCTCTTGATTATCAATACAATGATCTCTTGGAGATCCATATGATGTAAGTCCTTTTTGTGGTGTGTTTGTTGGGATCTGGTGAACTTCGAGTTTATGAGCAGTTATATCTTTTTATATCCATGAAAGTTATTTGAGTTTCTTTGATCTCTTATATGCGTGATCTCTTATAGCCTCGTATTTATTCTTATATATTTGGGTTTTGTTTGGCCAACTTGATCTATTTATCTTGCAATGGGAAGAGGTGCCCGGTAGTGGGTTCGATCTTACGGTGCTTGATCCCAGTGACAGAAAGGGAACTGACACGTATGTATCGTTGCTACTAAGGATAAAAATATGGGATCCATATATGCCACAATAGATAAATGCATCTTGTCTACATCATGTCATCATTCTTATTGCATTACTCCGTTTTTTCATGAACTTAATACACTAGATGCATGCTGGATAGTGGTCGATGTGATGAGTAATAGTAGTAGATGCTGGCATGAGTCGGTCTACTAATCTTGGACGTGATGCCTATGTAATGATCATTGCCTGGATATCGTCATGATTATTTGAAGTTCAACTAATTTCCCAACAGTAATTTGTTCACCCACCGTTTGCTATTTTTCTCAAGAGAAGCCACTAGTGAAACCTACGGCCCCCGGGTCTCTTTTAATCATATTTGCCTTGCGATCTACTTTTTCCTTGCGTTTATTTTAAGATCTATTACACTAAAAAATAAATACAAAAATACCTTGCTGCAATTTATTTGTTCCGCTATCTATTTATCCCATCTTTTTAAATTTACCCCATACCCTTGCCTATCTTGAGGCGCCGTACCCCGAAAGGGATTGGCAACCCCTTTAACACGTCGGGTTGCGACGTGTTGATATTTTTGTGTAGGGGTGCTACGCCTTGAGCTAGCGTTGGTTTTCCCCGAAGAGGAGAGGGTGATGCAGCAAAGTGTAGCGTAAGTATTTCCCTCAGTTTTGAGAACCAAGTTATCAATCCAGTAGGAGGCTCCTCAAAAGTCCCACACACATACACAAACAAACTGAGAACTCGCAACCAACACAATAAAGGGGTTGTCAATCCCTTCACGGTCACTTACGAAAGTGAGAGCTGATAGAGATAGTATGATAAGATAAATATATTTTTGGTATTTTATAATATAGATGCAAGAAAGTAAAGATGCAAATAAAAGTAGATTGAAAGCAAATATGATAAGAGATAGACCCGGGGGCCATAGATTTCACTAGAGGCTTCTCTCGAGAGCATAAGTATTACGGTGGGTGAACAAATTACTGTCAAGCAATTGATAGAAAAGCGAATAATTGTGACGTTATCTAGGCATGATCATGTATGTAGGCATCATATCCATAACGAGTAGACCGACTCCTGCCTGCATCTACTACTATTACTCCACACATCGACCATTGTCCAGCATGCATCTAGAGTATTAAGTTCATAAGAACAGAGCAACGCATTAAGCGAGATGACATGATGTAGAGGGATAAACTCATGCAATATGATATAAACCCCATCTTGTTATCCTCGATGGCAACAATACAATACGTGTCTTGCAACCCTTTCTGTCACTGGGTAAGATCACCGCAAGATTTAACCCAAAGCTAAACACTTCTCCCATGGCAAGAAAGGTCAATCTAGTAGGCCAAACCAAACTGATAATTCGAAGAGACTTGCAAAGATAACTCAATCATACATAAAAGAATTCAGAGAAGATTCCAATATTATTCGTAGATAAACTTGATCATAAACCCACAATTCATGGGATCTCGACAAACACACAGCAAAAAGAGATTACATCGAATAGATCTCCACAAGAGAGGGGGAGAACATCGTATTGAGATCCAAAAAGAGAGAAGAAGACATCTAGCTAATAACTATGGACCCGTAGGTCTGCGGTAAACTACTCACAACTCATCAGAGAGGCTTTGGTGTTGATGTAGAAGCCCTCCGTGATTGAATCCCCCTCTGGCAGAGTACCGGTGAAGGCTCCAAGATGGGATCTTGCGGATACAGAAGGTTACGGCGGTGGAAATTGTGTTTCGTGGTGCTCCTGGATGTTTTCGGGGTCCGTGGATATATATAGGAGAAAGAAGTACGTCGGTGGACGCCCGAGGGGCCCATGAGACAGGGGGGCGCGTCCCTAGGGGGGGCGCCCTCCTATCTCGTGGAGCCCTCGGAGATTTCTTGACTTGCACTCCAGGCTCTCCGGATCAGATTTGTTCCAAAAATAACGCTCCCGAAGGTTTCATTCTGTTTGGACTCCGTTTGACATTCCTTTTCTTCGAAATACTGAAATAGGCAAAAAAACAGCAATATGGGCTAGGCCTCCGGTTAGTAGGTTAGTCCCAAAAATGATATAAATGTGTAGAATAAAGCCCATAAACATCCAAAAGGGGTAATATAATAGCATGGAACAATCAAAAATTATAGATACGTTGGAGACGTATCAAGCATCCCCAAGCTTAATTCCTGCTCGTCCTCGAGTAGGTAAATGATAAAAAGAGAATTTTTGATGTGGAATGCTACCTAGCATAATTCATAATGTAATTTTCTTTCATTGTGGCATGAATGTTCAGATCCAAATAATACAAAATAAAAGTTCATAAAGACATAAGAAATAGTAATACTTCAAGCATACTTATCAAGGTAATCATGTCTTCTCAAAATAACATGGCTAAAGAAAGTTATCCCTACAAAATCATATAGTCTGGCTATGCTCTATCTTCATCACACAAAGTATTTAATCATGTACAACCCCGATGACGAGCCAAGCAATTGTTTCATACTTTAATAATCTCAAACTCTTTCAACTTTCACGCAATACATGAGCGTGAGCCATGGACATAGCACTATATGTGGAATAGAATGGTGGTTGTGGAGAAGACAAAAAGGAGAAGATAGTCTCACATCAACTAGGCGTATCAACGGACTATGGAGATGCCGATTAATAGATATCAATGTGAGTGAGTAGGGATTGCCATGCAACGGATGCACTAGAGCTATAAATATATGAAAGCTCAACAAAAGAAACTAAGTGGGTGTGCATCCAAATCGCTTGCTCACGAAGACCTAGGGCACTTTTTGAGGAATCCCATCATTGGAATATACAAGCCAAGTTCTATAATGAAAAATTCCCACTAGTATATGAAAGTGACAACATATGAGACTCTCTATCATGAAGATCATGGTGCTATTTCGAAGCACAAGTGTGGAAAAAGAGATAGTAGCATTGTCCCTTCTCTCTTTTTCTCTCATTTTATTTTTTTCTTTTTCTTTTTCTTTTCTTTGGACTTTTCACTTTTTTTTTCTTTTTGGCCTTTCTAGTTTTTTTTCTTTTTTTTCTTTTCGTAAAGTCCGAAGTCTCTTTCCGACTTGTGGGGAAATTATAGCCTTCATCATCCTTTTCCCATGAGGACAATGCTCTAATAATGAAGATCATCACACTTTTATGGATTTACAACTCAAAGCTAGAACAAAATATGACTCTATATGAATGCCTCCGGCGGTGTACCGGGATATGCAATGACTCAAGAGCGACATGTATGAAAATTATGAAGGTGGCCTTGCCACAAATACTATGTCAACTACATGATCATGCAAAGAGCAATATGACAAAACTAATGTGTGTCATATGAACGGAACGGTGGAAAGTTGCATGGCAATATATCTCGGAATGGCTATGGAAATGCCATAATAGGTAGGTATGGTGGCTGTTTTGAGGAAGGAGTATGGTGGGTATATGGTACCGGCGAAAATTGCGCGGCACAAGAGAGGCTAGCAATGGTGGAAGGGTGGAAGGGTGTGTATAATCCATGGACTCAACATTAATCAAAAGAACTCATATACTTGTTGCAAAAATTTAGAAGTCATCAAAAATCAAAGCACTACCCACATGCTCCTAGGGGGATAGATTGGTAGGAAAAGACCATCGCTCGTCCCCGACTGCCACTCATAAGGAAGACAATCAATAAATAAAATTGTGCGCCAACTTCATCACAAAGCGGTTCACCATACGTGCATGCTACGGGAATCACAAACTTCAACAAAAGCATTCTTTAAAACCATAATCACCCAACTAGCATGACTTTAATATTACTACCTCCATATCTCAAAACAATTATCAAATATCAAGTTGATCATAGCATCCAATTCACTTCCTATGATCGTTTTTATTATACCCAACTTGGATGGTCATCATTCTAGGACCAACTTTGTAACAAAAGAAAATACCATGCTGTTCTAAAAGACTCTCAAAATGATATATGTGAAGAATGAGAGACTAACAATTTCTTGAAAATTAAGACACCACCATCGTGCTCTAAAAGATATAAGTGAAGGACTAGAGCAAAAACTATCAAGCTCAAAAGATATAAGTGAAGCACATAGAGTATTCTAGCAAATTCTAATCAAATAGGCTTCTCCCAAAAGGTGTGTTATAGCAAGGATGACTGTGGTAAACTAACAAGCAAATACTAATATAATGCATGACGCTCCAAGCAAAACACATATCATGTGGCGAATAAAAATGTAGCTCCAAGTAAAGTTACCAATGAACGAAGACGAAAGAGGGGATGCCTTCCCGGGGCATCCCCAAGCTTAGGCTTTTGGCTATTCTTGAATATCTTGGGGTGCCATGGGCATCCCCAAGCTTAGGCTCTTTCCACCCTTTATTCCATAGTCCATAAAAGCTTACCCAAAACTTGAAAACTTCACAACACAAAACTCAACAGGAAACCTTATAAGCTCCGTTAGTGAAAGAAAACAGAACCACCACATAAGGTACTGCAATGAACTCATTCTTTATTTATTTTGGTGTTAAACCTACTATATTCCAACTTCCTTATGGTTTATAAACTAATTTATTAGCCATAGATGCATTGAAATAAGCAAACAACACACGAAAAATAGAATCTGTCAAAAACAGAACAGTCTGTAGTAATCTGTAACTAACGCAAACTTCTGGAACTCTAAAAATCCTACCAAACTAGGATGTACTGGAAAATTTGTCTGTTGATCATCAGCAAAAAGAATCAATGCAAAAGCACGTTTCTGTGACTTATTGAATCTTTTCTCGTGAGCGCAAAGTTTCTGTTTTTCAGCAGAATCAAATCAACTATCATCATAGTTTATCCTATAGGTTCTACTTGGCACAAACACTAATTAAAAGATAAAAACATATCTAAACAGAGAGTAGATGCAAGATTTATTTCTAAACAGGAACAAAAGCAAAAAACATAAAGAAAAATTGGGTTGCCTCCCAACTAGCGCTATCGTTTAACGCCCCTAGCTAGGCATAAAAGCAAGGATAGATTTAACTAGTGCCATCTTTGGCACTTGATTCATAAGTAGCACGCATGATAGATTCATAAGGTAATTTGACTTTCTTTCTTGGAAAGTGCTCCATGCCTTTCTTTAAAGGAAATTGGAATCTAATGTTCCCTTCCTTCATATCAATAATCGCACCAATCGTTCTAAGAAAAGGTCTACCAAGAATAATAGGGCAAGAAAGATTGCAATCTATATCAAGAACGATAAAATCTACGGGCACCAAATTTCTATTAGCAAAAATAAGAACATCATTGATCCTTCCCATAGGTTTTTAATGGTGGAATCCGCAAGGTGCAAATTTAAAGAGCAATCATCAAGATCATGGAAACCTAGAATATCACATAAAGTTTTTGGAATCGTGGAAACACTAGCACCGAAATCACACAAAGCAAAACACTCATAATCTTTAATTCTAATCTTTATAGTAGGTTCCCACTCATCATTAAGTTTTCTAGGTATAGAAACTTCCAAATTCAGTTTTTCATCATAAGATTGCAACAAGGCATCAACGATATGTTTGGTAAAAGCTTTATTTTGACTATAAGCATGAGGATAATTAACAATGGATTGCAACAAGGAAATACAACCTTCTAAAGAGCAATTATCATAATCAAATTCCTTGAAATCCAAGATAGTAGGTTCAATATTAGAAGTTGAAGATTCTCCAATCTCTCTTTTACCAAATTTAGCATCACGATCTAAAGATTCTGAATTTTTGGGACGCCTTCTAGGCAAAGTTGATTCATCATCACTCCCATAATCATCAAAATTCATCTTGCAAAACATATATCTAATCGGAGACGCATTAATAACTTTAAGATCCTCATCATTATTTTCATATAGACTACAAGAACACACTTTTATGAAGCTTCCTTTTTTAGCACGTAATCTAGCGGTTCTTTCCTTGCACTCGTCAATGGAGATTCTCATTACTTTGAGAGACTCATTGATATCATGCTTAGGAGAAGAAGATCCAAGTTTAAGGGAATTAACATCAAGCAAAAGTCTATCAACGTTCCTAGCCAAATCATCAACTTTGAGCAATTTTTCTTCAAGCAAAGCATTAAAATTCTTTTGAGAAATCATAAATTCTTTCACACTATTCTCAAAATAAGAGGGCATCTTATTAAAATTACCATAAGAATTATTGTAGGAATTTCCATAATTATTAGATGGATTACTAGGGAACGGTCTAGTATTAAAATTTCCTCTATAAGCATTGTTTCCAAAATTATTCCTACCAACAAAATTCACATCCATAGATTCATTATTATTCTCAATCAAGGAAGACAAAGGCATATATTTGGATCAAGAGGAGTATTTTTAGTAGCAAACATCTTCATAAGTTCATCCATGTTTCCACTCAAAACATTGATTTCTTCTATAGCATGCACTTTTTTACTAGAAGATCTTTCGGTGTGCCATTGAGAATAATTAGCCATAATATTATCAAGCAATTTTGTAGCATCTCCTAACGTAATTTCCATAAACGTGCCTCCCGCGGACGAATCTAAGAGATTTCTAGAAGCAAAGTTCAAACCGGCATAAAAATTTTGTATGATCATCCATAAATTCAAACCATGAGTAGGGCAATTACGAAGCATCAATTTCATTCTTTCCCAAGATTGGGCAACATGCTCATGATCAAGTTGTTTAAAATTCATAATATCGTTCCTAAGAGTGGTGATCTTAGCGGGAGGAAAATACTTAGAGATAAAAGCATCTTTGCACTTGTTCCAAGAATCAATACTATTTTTAGGCAAAGACGAAAACCAAACTTTAGCACAATCTCTAAGTGAAAATGGAAATAACTTCAATTTGAAAATATTGTTATCCGTATCTTTCTTCTTTTGCATATCACACAAATCAACAAAATTGTTTAGATGAGTAGCGGCATCTTCACTAGGAAGGCCGGCGAATTGATCTTTCATAACAAGATTCAACAAAGCAGTATTGATTTCACAAGACTCAACATCATTAAGAGGAGCAATCAGAGTACTAAGGAAATCATTATTATTGGTATTCGAGAAGTCGTACAACTTGGTATTATCTTGTGCCATGGCGACAAGTAATCCAACACACAAGCAAACAGAAAAAATGGCAAGCGAAAAGAGAGGAGGAGATTCAGAAGGAGAAGGCGAATAAAACGGCAAGGGTGAAGTGGGGGGAGAGGAAAACAAGTGGCAAATAATGTAAATGCGAGGGAGATGGGTTTGTGATGGGTACTTGGTATGTCTTGAATTGAGCGAAGACCTCCCCGGCAACGGCGCCAAAAATCCTTCTTGCTACGTCTTGAGCTAGCGTTGGTTTTCCCCGAAGAGGAGAGGGTGATGCAGCAAAGTGTAGCGTAAGTATTTCCCTCAGTTTTGAGAACCAAGGTATCAATCCAGTAGGAGGCTCCTCAAAAGTCCCACGCACCTACACAAAAAAACTGAGAACTCGCAACCAACGCAATAAAGGGGTTGTCAATCCCTTCACGGTCACTTACGAAAGTGAGATCTGATAGAGATAGTATGATGAGATAAATATATTTTTGGTATTTTATAATATAGATGCAAGAAAGTAAAGATGCAAATAAAAGTAGATTGAAAGCAAATATGATAATAGATAGACCCGGGGGCCATTGGTTTCACTATAGGCTTCTCTCGAGAGCATAAGTATTACGGTGGGTGAACAAATTACTGTCAAGCAATTGATAGAAAAGCGAATAATTATGACGTTATCTAGGCATGATCATGTATATAGGCATCACGTCCATAACAAGTAGACCGACTCCTGCCTGCATCTACTACTATTACTCCACACATCGATCGCTGTCCAGCATGCATCTAAAGTATTAAGTTCATAAGAACAGAGCAACGCATTAAGCAAGATGACATGATGTAGAGGGATAAACTCATGCAATATGATATAAACCCCATCTTGTTATCCTCGATGGCAACAATACAATACGTGTCTTGCAACCCTTTCTGTCACTGGGTAAGATCACCGCAAGATTGAACCCAAAGCTAAACACTTCTCCCATGGCAAGAAAGATCAATCTAGTAGGCCAAACCAAACTGATAATTCAAAGAGACTTGCAAAGATAACTCAATCATACATAAAAGAATTCAGAGAAGATTCCAATATTATTCATAGATAAACTTGATCATAAACCCACAATTCATCGGATCTCGACAAACTCACCGCAAAAAGAGATTACATCGAATAGATCTCCACAAGAGAGGGGGAGAATATTGTATTGAGATCCAAAAAGAGAGGAGAAGCCATCTAGCTAATAACTATGTTCCCTTAGGTCTGTGGTAAACTACTCACAACTCATCGGAGAGGCTATGGTGTTGATGTAGAAGCCCTCCGTGATCGATTCCCCCTCCGGCAGAGTGCCGAGAAGGCTCCAAGATGGGATCTCGCGGATACAGAAGGTTACGGCGGTGGAAATTGTGTTTCGTGGTGCTCCTGGATGTTTTCGGGGTCCGTGGATATATATAGGAGAAAGAAGTATGTCGGTGGACGCCCGAGGGTCCCACGAGACAGGGGGGCGCGCCCCTAGGGGGTGCCCTCCTATCTCGTGGGGCCCTTGGAGATTTCTTGACTTGCACTCCAGGCTCTCCGGATCAAATTTGTTCCAAAAATAACGCTCCCGAAGGTTTCATTCCGTTTGGACTCCGTTTGATATTCCTTTTCTTCAAAATACTGAAATAGGCAAAAAAACAGCAATATGGGCTGGGCCTCCGGTTAGTAGGTTAGTCCCAAAAATGATATAAATGTGTAGAATAAAGCCCATAAACATCCAAAAGGGGTAATATAATAGCATGGAACAATCAAAAATTATAGATATGTTGGAGATGTATCAAGGGGTTGTTTACGTTGTGTTGCTTGGTTCTCCTACTGGTTCGATGACCTTGGTTTCATATCTGACGTAGCTTCATCCCTTCCTCTTTGGGGAAAAACCGACATAGCTTCAAGCGACATCATCCCTTTCTTCAGGCTTTCATCAAGAGTGTAGCTCTGTTTCCCATTGCCCGGACTCACTTGCATGAGCGGTGGGTCATTCCACCTCACATGGCGGATAATCGGGTCCTCAAGGTATCTTCTGCTCGTGCTCGTTGAACTGCTGCTAGTGTTCCTCCTCCTGCTCGTTCTACTGCTTCCGGATCTGCATCGGGCGCATAGCTCACTTTCTCGGGAAGGCTCACTCTGCCATGATGAAGCTGTTTACCTTTCATTGCTCCCAAAATCACGACGTTGTCACTCGCATGGTCACTTCCGAGAATGCTCTGAAGGCTCATTTGAGAGACTCCGAAGTTTACGATGTGAGTGACGATGAACGTCTTCCTGATGAACCACCTTCTGACTTTGGTTTTCCCTCGGGTCCTGAGTGGGTTGATTTCCTTGATGAGGCTGGTGGCAGTGGTGCTCATGATGATGATGATGATGATGATGATGCTATTTGATGATGTTATGTCCCCTTTTGGGTATTTGATGCCAAGGGGGAGTAGGCTCTTATCTATGTAATGCTATGATATTATGTACTATGCTATGAGTGATGAATCTTTATGGAGCTCTCTTCATGCTGTTATCTTGTGTATGAGATTTGGTTGTGTTGGTATCATATTGAGGGTGAGCTCTCTTCATGCTTATTTTGTTTATGCACATGTTTAGGGGGAGCTCCTCAACAAATCCTATCGATATTCAAAGTTTGTTTTACATATTGAGAAGTGCATGTATGTTGTCATAAACTACCAAAAAGGGGGAGACTGAAAGTGCAATCATGCCCTTAATCGTATTTTGATGTTGATGACAACATGCATATTGGGACTAATCATGTTTATCAAGTATATCTCAGGATTATGTCTCAAGGGCCGTGTGTGGATCATGAATATGGACATAAATATATGTATATCACTCAAGAGCAGAGATACAAGACAAATACAAAAGCTTCGGCTCCTTTTTCGGTTTGTTCTTGAGTATAGGGATCCCGCACTATTAAGAGGGGATTGTTGGATTTCGTGAAAGAACTTGGTCAAAACCCACAAAATATCCTCTCACAACATCTCTGTTTCATCTCTAATTCTTCCTCTGCCTTGTGCACAAAAGCTGGTATGATTCTAAACTAGTAGGTTCAGCTATCACCGGACGTCCGAAGGTCTACAGACGTCCAACCACTCACAGCCGACTGGGCATCCGGCTCTCCCCGGGTGTCCGGTGCATCTTCACAGAATACAAATTAGTGGAAGTCCGGTGTCAACGGACGACCGGTCACCGGACGGCCGTTCCTCTCCAGATGTCCGGTACTGACCCAACAAAACACTTATTATCGGATTTCTGACCTCACCGGATGTCCGACGACCATACGACCGGCGTCTTCCGGACGTCCCCTGGCTGTGTGTTGTTGGGGAACGTAGCAGAAATTCAAAATTTTCCTACGTGTCACCAAGATCTATCTATGGAGAAACCAACAACGAGGGGAAGGAGAGTGCATCTACATGCCCTTGTAGATTGCTAAGCGGAAGCGTTCAAGAGAACGGGGTTGAAGGAGTCGTACTCGTCGTGATCCAAATCACCGGAGATCCTAGTGCCGAACGGATGGCACCTCTGCGTTCAACACACGTACAGCCCGGTGACGTCTCCCACGCCTTGATCCAGCAAGGAGAGAGGGAGAGGTTGAGGAAGACTCTGTCCAGCAGCAACACAACGGTGCGGTGGTGATGGAGGAGCATGGAAATCCTGCAGGGCTTTGCCAAGCACCGCGGGAGACGAGGAGGGAGAGAGCTAGGGCTGCGCCTTGAGGGAGAGGTTCTCGTCTCTCTGGCAGCCCCAAAACCCCCACTATTTATAGGAGGAGGGGAGGTGGCTGCGCCCCCATCTAGGGTTCCCACCCTAGCGGTGCGGCAGCCCTAGATGGGACTTGGAGGGGGCGGCCAAGAGGGGGAGAGAGGGGGCGCGCCCTAGGGTGGGCCTTTAGGCCCATCTGTGCCTAGGGTTTCCCCTCTCCCCTCCTAGCTGCGCCTTGGGCCTTGGTGGGAGGTGCACCAGCCCACTCTGGGGCTGGTCCCTTTCCACACTAGGCCGATGCAAGCCTCCGGGGCTGGTGGCCCCTCCCGGTGGACCCCGGAACCCTTCCGGTGGTCCCGATACATTACCGGTGACCCCCGAAACACTTCCGGTGGCCAAAACCTCACTTCTTATATATTATTATTTACCTCCGGACCATTCCGGAACTCCTCGTGACGTCCGGGATCTCATCCGGGACTCCGAACAACATTCGGTAACCACATACAAACTTCCTTTATAACCCTAGCGTCATCGAACCTTAAGTGTGTAGACCCTACGGGTTCGGGAACCATGCAGACATGACCGAGACGTTCTCCGGTCAATAACCAACAGCGGGATCTGGATACCCATGTTGGCTCCCACATGTTCCACGATGATCTCATCAGATGAACCACGATTGCAAGGACTCAATCAATCCCGTATACAATTCCCTTTGTCTCGCGGTATTGTACTTGCCGAGATTCGATCGTCGGTATCCCGATACCTTGTTCAATCTCGTTACCAGCAAGTCTCTTTAGTCGTTCCGTAACACATCATCCCGTGATCAACTCCTTGGTCACATTGTGCACATTATGATGATTTCCTACCGAGTGGGCCCAGAGATACCTCTCCGTTTACACGGAGTGACAAATCCCAGTCTCGATTCGTGCCAACCCAACAGACACTTTCGAAGATACCTGTAGTGCACCTTTATAGCCACCCAATTACGTTGTGACGTTTGGTACACCCAAAGCATTCCTACGGTATCCGGGAGTTGCATAATCTCATGGTCTAAGGAAATGATACTTGACATTAGAAAAGCTTTAGCATACGAACTACGATCTTTGTGCTAGGCTTAGGATTGGGGTCTTGTCCATCACATCATTCTCCTAATGATGTGATCCCGTTATCAATGACATCCAATGTCCATGGTCAGGAAACCATAACCATCTATTGATCAACGAGCTAGTCAGCTAGAGGCTTACTAGGGACATAGTGTTGTCTATGTATCCACACATGTATCTGAGTTTCCTATCAATACAATTATAGCATGGATAATAAACAATTATCATGAACAAGGAAATATAATAATAACTAATTTATTATTGCCTCTAGGGCATATTTCCAACAGTCTCCCACTTGCACTAGAGTCAATAATCTAGTTCACATCGTCATGTGATTAACACTCACACGTCACATCACCATGTGACCAACATCCAAAGAGTTTACTAGTGTCATTAAACTAGTTCACATCATCATGTGATTAAGACTCAATGAGTTATGGGGTTTGATCATGTTTTTCCTGTGAGAGAGGTTTTAGTCAATGGGTCTGCAACTTTTAGATCCGTATGTACTTCGCAAATCTCTAGGTCATTCTGTAAATGCTGCTTCCACGCTCCACTTGGATCTATTCCAAATGGTTGCTCCACTATAGGCATCCGGTTTGCTACTCAGAGTCATTCGGATAGGTGTTAAAGCTTGCATCGTCGTAACCCTTTACGCCGAACTCTTTATCACCTCCATAATCGAGAAACATTTCTTTATTCCTCTAAAGATAATTTTGACCGCTGTCCAATGATCCATTCCTGGATCATTCTTGTACCCCTTGACTGACTCATGGCAAGGCACACTTCCGGTGCGGTACACAACATAGCATACTATAGAGCCTACGTCTGAAGCATAGGGGACGACCATCGTCCTTTCTCTTCTGCCGTGGTCGAGCTTTAACTCTTAACTTCATACCTTACAACTCAGGCAAGAACTCCTTCTTTGACTGATCCATCTTGAACACCTTCAAGATCATGTCAAGGTATGTGCTCATTTGAAAGTATTATTAAACATTTTGATCTATCTTATAGATCTTGATGCTTATTGTTCAAGTAGCCTAATCCAGGTTTTCCATTGAAAAACTCTTTTCAAACAACCCTATATGCTTTCTAGAAATTCTACATCATTTCTGATCAACAATATGTCAAAAACATATACTCATCAGAAATTCTATAGTGCTCCCACTCACTTCTTTGGAAATACAAGTTTCTCATAAACTTTGTATAAATCCAAAATCTTTGATCATCTCATCAAAGCGTACATTCCAACTCCGAGATGCTCACTCCAGTCCTTAGAAGGATTGCTGGAGTTTTGCATATTTGTTAGCATTCTTCAGGATTGTGAAAACCTTCTGGTTGTATCACATACAACCTTTCCTCAAGAAAACTGTCGAGGAAACAATGTTTTTTGACATTCTATCTACAAGATTTCATAAATAATGAAGTAACTGCTAATCCATTTCCAACAGACTCTTAGCATCGCTACGAGTGAGAAAGCCTCACCGTAGTCAACTCCTTGAACTTGTCGGAAAACATCTTAATGACAAGTCAAGCTTTCTTAATGGTGATTCTTACCATCATTGTCTGTCTTTCCTTTTAAAATCCATCTGTACCCAACGGCCTTACGACCATCAAGTATTTCTTCCAAAGCCATGGATCCTTTCTCGGATTTTATGGTCCGGGCCCACCATCGCTTCCCATAGCTCGTAGGTTCATTGTTGTCTAGCAACATGACCTCTAAGACAGGATTGCGTACCACTCTGAAGTAGTACGCATCCTTGTCACCCTACAAGGTACGGCAGTGACTTGATCCGAAACTTCATGATCACTATCATAAGCTTCTACTTCAATTGGTGTAGGCACCACAGGAACAACTTCCTGTGCCCTGCTACACACTAGTTGAAGTGACGGTTCAATGACCTCATCAAGTCTCCACCATCATCCCACTCAATTCTTTCGAGAGAAACTTTTCCTCGAGAAAGGACCCGTTTCTAGAAACAATTACCTTTGCTTCCGGATCTGAGATAGGAGGTATACCCAACCATTTTGGGTATTCTATGAAGATGTATTTATCCGTTTTGGGTTTGAGCTTATCACGATGAAACTTTTTCACATAAGCGTCGCATCCCCAAACTTTTAAGAAACGACAACTTAGGTTTCTCCAAACCATAGTTCAAACGGTGTCGTCTCAATGGAATTACGTGGTGCCCTATTAAAGTGAGTGTGGTTGTCTCTAATGCCTAACCCATGAACGATTGTGGTAATTCGATAAGAGACATCATGGTATGCACCATATCCAATAGGGTGCAATTATAATGTTCGGACACACCATGACACTATGGTGTTCCAGGCGGTATTAATTGTGAAACAATTTCCACAATGTCTTAATTGTGTGCCAAAGCTTGTAACTGAGATACTCATCTCTATGATCATATCATAGACATTTTATCCTCTTGTCACAATGACCTTCAACTTCACTCTGAAATTACTTGAACCATTCAATAATTCAGACTTGTGTTTCATCAAGTAAATATACTATATCTACTTAAATCATCTGTGAAGTAAAACATAACGATATTCACTGCATGCCTCAGCACTCATTGGACTGCACACATCAAAGTGTGTTACTTCCAACAAGTTGCTATCTTGTTCCATCTTACTGAAAACGAGGCTTTTTAATCATCTTGCCTATGTGGTATGATTTGCATATCTCAAGTGATTTAAAATCAAGTGAGTCCAAACGATCCATCTGCATTGAGTTTCTTCATGCCTATACACCAATAGACATGGTTTGCATGTCTCAAACTTTTCAAAAACGAGTGAGTCTAAAGATCCATCAACATGGAGCTTCATCATGCATTTTACACCAATATGACTTACATGGCAGTGCCACAAGTAGGTGGTACTATCATTATGATCTTATATCTTTTGGCATGAAAATGTGTATCACTACGATCGAGATTCAATAAACCATTCCTTTGGGTGCAAGACCATTGAAGGTATTATTCAAATAAACAGAGTAATAATTATTCTCCTTAAATGAATAACCGTATTGCGATAGACATAATCCAATCATGTCTATGCTCAACGCAAACACCAAATAACAATTATTTAGGTTTAACACCAATCTCGATGGTAGAGGGAGCGTGCGATGCTTGATCACATCAACCTTGGAAACACTTCCAACACGTATCGTCAGCTCACCTTTAGCTAGTCTCCGTTTATTCCGTAGCTTTTATTTCGAGTTATTAACACTTAGCAACCGAACCGGTATCTAATACCCTGGTGCCACTAGGAGTACTAGTAAAGTACACATTAACATAATGTATATCCAATATACTTCTATCGACCTTGCCATCCTTCTTATCTACCAAGTATCTAGGGTAATTCTGCTCCAGTGGATGTTCCCCTTATTACAGAAGCACTTAGTCTCGGGTTTGGGTTCAACCTTGGGTTTCTTCACTAGAGCAGCAACTGATTTGCCGTTTCATGAAGTATCCCTTCTTGCCCTTGCCCTTCTTGAAACTAGTGGTTTCACCAACCATCAACAATTGATGCTCCTTCTTGATTTATACTTTCGCGGTGTCAAACATCGCGAATACCTCAAGGATCATCATATCTATCCCTGATATGTTATAGTTCATCATGAAGCTCTAGCAGCTTGGTGGCAATGACTTTGGAGAAACATCACTATCTCATCTGGAAGATCAACTCCCACTCGATTCAAGTGATTGTTGCACTCAGACAATCTGAGCACAAGCTCAACGATTGAGCTTTTCTCCCTTAGTTTGCAGGCTAAGAAAATCGTCGGAGGTCTCATACCTCTTGACGTGGGCACGAGCCTGAAATCCCAATTTCAGCCCTCGAAACATCTCATATGTTCCGCGACGTTTCGAAAATGTCTTTGGTGCCTCAACTCTAAACCGTTTAACTGAATTATCATGTAGTTGTCAAAACGTGTATGTCCGATGTTCGCAACATCCACAGACAATGTTTGGGGTTCAGCATACTGAGCGGTGTATTAAGGACATAAGCTTTCTATTGTCCACATAATCGCTACTTTCAACTTTCAACTATATTTTCTCTAGGAACATATCTAAACAGTGGAACTAAAGCGCGAGCTTACGACATAATTTGCAAAGATCTTTTGACTATGTTCAGGATAATTAAGTTCATCTTATGAACTCCCACTCAGATAGACATCCCTCTAGTCATCTAAGTGATTACATGATCCGAGTCAACTAGGCCGTGTCCGATCATCACGTGAGACGGACTAGTCATCATCGGTGAATATCTTCATGTTGATCGTATCTACTATACGACTCATGCTCGACCTTTCGGTCTCTTGTGTTCCGAGGCCATGTCTGTACATGCTAGGCTCGTCAAGTCAACCTAAGTGTTTCGCGTGTGTAAATCTGGCTTACACCCGTTGTATGTGAACGTAAGAATCTATCACACCCGATCATCACGTGGTGCTTCAAAACGACGAACTTTCGCAACGGTGCACAGTTAGGGGGAACACTTTCTTGAAATTTTAATGAGGGATCATCTTATTTACTACCGTTGTTCTAAGCAAATAAGATGCATAAACATGATAAACATCACATGCAATCAAAAAGTGACATGATATGGCCAATATCATTTTGCTCCTTTGATCTCCATCTTCGGGGCTCCATGATCATCATCGTCACCGGCATGACACCATGATCTCCATCATCGTGTCTCCATGAAGCTGTCTCGCCAACTTATTACTTCTACTACTATGGCTACTGGTTAGCAATAAAGTAAAGTAATTACATGGCGTTGTCAAATGACACGCAGGTCATACAATAAATAAAGACAACTCCTATGGCTCCTGCCGGTTGTCATACTCATCGACATGCAAGTCGTGATTCCTATTACAAGAACATGATCAATCTCATACATCACATATTATTCATCACATTCTTCTTGGCCATATCACATCACATAGCATACCCTACAAAAACAAGTTAGACATCCTCTAATTGTTGTTTGCATGTTTTGCGTGGCTGCTATGGGTTTCTAGCAAGAACGTTTCTTACCTACGCAAAAACCACAACGTGATATTTCAATTGCTATTTACCCTTCATAAGGACCCTTTTCATAGAATACGATCCAATTAAAGTGGGAGAGACTGGCACCCGCTAGCCACCTTATGCAACTAGTGCATGTCAGTCGGTGGAACCTGTCTCACGTAAGTGTACGTGTAAGGTCGGTCCGGGCCGCTTCATCCCACAATACCGTCGAAACAAGATTGGACTAGTAACGGTAAGCATATTGAACAAAATCAACGCCCACAACTACTTTGTGTTCTACTTGTGCAAAGAATCTACGCAATAGACCTAGCTCATGATGCCACTATTGGGGAACGTAGCAGAAATTCAAAATTTTCCTACGTGTCACCAAGATCTATCTACGGAGAAACCAACAACGAGGGGAAGGAGAGTGCATCTACATACCCTTGTAGATCGCTAAGCGGAAGCGTTCAAGAGAACGGGGTTGAAGGAGTCGTACTCGTCGTGATCCAAATCACCGGAGATCCTAGTGCCGAACGGACGGCACCTCCGCGTTCAACACACGCACAGCCCGATGACGTCTCCTACGCCTTGATCCAGCAAGGAGAGAGGGAGAGGTTGAGGAAGACTCCGTCCAGCAGCAGCACAACGGCGTGGTGGTGATGGAGGAGCATGGCAATCCTGCAGGGCTTCGCCAAGCACCGCGGGAGACGAGGAGGGAGAGAGGTAGGGCTGCGCCTTGAGGGAGAGGTTCTCGTCTCTCTGGAAGCCCCAAAACCCCCACTATTTATAGGAGGAGGGGAGGTGGCTGCGCCCCCATCTAGGGTTCCCACCCTAGGGGTGCGGCAGCCCTAGATGGGACTTGGAGGGGGCGGCCAAGAGGGGGAGAGAGGGGGCGCGCCCTAGGGTGGGCCTTTAGGCCCATCTGCGCCTAGGGTTTCCCCTCTCCCCTCCTAGCTGCGCCTTGGGCCTTGGTGGGAGGTGCACCAGCCCACTCTGGGGCTGGTCCCTTTCCACACTAGGCCGATGCAAGCCTCCGGGGCTGGTGGCCCCTCCCAGTGGACCCCGGAACCCTTCCGGTGGTCCCGATACATTACCGGTGACCCCCGAAACACTTCCGGTGGCCAAAACCTCATTTCCTATATATTATTCTTTACCTCCGGACCATTCCGGAACTCCTCGTGACGTCCGGGATCTCATCCGGGACTCCGAACAACATTCGGTAACCACATACAAACTTCCTTTATAACCCTAGCGTCATCGAACCTTAAGTGTGTAGACCCTACGGGTTCGGGAACCATGCAGACATGACCGAGATGTTCTCCGGTCAATAACCAACAGCGGGATCTGGATACCCATGTTGGCTCCCACATGTTCCACGATGATCTCATCAGATGAACCACGATGTCAAGGACTCAATCAATCCCGTATACAATTCCCTTTGTCTCGCGGTATTGTACTTGCCGAGATTCGATCGTCGGTATCCCGATACCTTGTTCAATCTCGTTACCAGCAAGTCTCTTTACTCGTTCCGTAACACATCATCCCGTGATCAACTCCTTGGTCACATTGTGCACATTATGATGATTTCCTACCGAGTGGGCCCAGAGATACCTCTCCGTTTACACGGAGTGACAAATCCCAGTCTCGATTCGTGCCAACCCAACAGACACTTTTGGAGATACCTGTAGTGCACCTTTATAGCCACCCAGTTACGTTGTGACGTTTGGTACACCCAAAGCATTCCTACGGTATCCGGGAGTTGCACAATCTCATGGTCTAAGGAAATGATACTTGACATTAGAAAAGCTTTAGCATACGAACTACGATCTTTGTGCTAGGCTTAGGATTGGGGTCTTGTCCATCACATCATTCTCCTAATGATGTGATCCCGTTATCAATGACATCCAATTTCCATGGTCAGGAAACCGTAACCATCTATTGATCAATGAGCTAGTCAGCTAGAGGCTTACTAGGGACATAGTGTTGTCTATGTATCCACACATGTATCTGAGTTTCCTATCAATACAATTATAGCATGGATAATAAACGATTATCATGAACAAGGAAATATAATAATAACTAATTTATTATTGCCTCTAGGGCATATTTCCAACATGTGTCTCATGACCCTTCTGTGGCCTCGTAGGCCTTCCAGTGATCGGACGACCGGCGGCCCGGCCGGATGTCCGGTCCAATCTGAGTCACAGATCGTCCGGTACTCACCAGACGTCCGGCAGCTCCAGCACACTGTGTGGCTCAACGGTCTGTTCTGCACTATCACTATATATAGCCTCCTCTCTCCCACAAGATAAGGTTTACCATTCACTTTGAGCTTTCTAAGAACACATCTCACTCCCTCTCTTGATCTCCTACACCAAATCCTAGATCCCCAAGGGATTTAAGAGCATTTGAGAGAAGTTCTCCAATCAAGTGATAGATCCATTCCTTCCCCTTCTAGTCACCAAAGGAATTCGTGATTTGAGCAAGTTCTTGAGCTTTCCCTGTCGTTCTTGTTACTCTTGGAGGTTGGAGACTCCTAGGAGGTAGGAGTCACTCAGAGAGGAATCGTTCATTGTGATTACCCCCGGAAAGTTTGTGAGGGTTTGGAGACCACCCCAAGGTATACCACTAGTGGTTGAGAAACACCTCCGTGGTGTTGTCTCAAAGGGAGAATAGGGTGAGCCTTCGTGGCGTTGGTGTGCCTTCATGGTAACATCCACCTCTCCAACGGTGACGTAGCTTCCCTCCAAGGAAGTGAACATCGACATACATCCTCATCTCTCGGAGTTGCGGTTATCCCTAACCCTAACTTCCTACTTGTGGTTACTTGTGTCTTTGTCTTTACCTATATCATATTGTTCTTGCTTATTCTCCTACTTGTGTTACTTGTTTACCTTGCTTAGCACATAACATCACACTTGCAATTGTTAGGCTAAACTTCATATTCCGCTTTATTGCCTAAAATTACTAAGTAACAATTAAAATTTGTAATTGTACCTATTCACCCCCCTCTAGGTCCATCTCGATCCTTTCAATAGGGAATGGCCTTCATTTTCTCTCTATCTTCTGCAGTGGTCGGGCATTGATTCTGACTCAACTTCACACCTTGTAACACAGGCAAGAACCCTTTCTTTGACTCATCCATTTTGAACCTTTTCAAAACTTTATCGAGGTTTGTGCTTTGTGAAAGTCCTATCAAGCGTATTGATCTATGTCTATAGATCTTGATGCCCAATATGTAAGCAGCTTCACCAAGGTCTTTCATTGAAAAACTTTTATTCAAGTATCCTTTTATGATATTCAAAAATTCTACATCATTTCCAATCAACAATGTGTCATCCACATATAATATTAGAAACGCTATAGAGCTCCCACTCACTTTCTTGTAAATACAGGCTTCTCCAAAAGTCTGTATAAACCCATATGCTTTGATCACCTCATCAAAGCGTATATTCCAATTCTGAGATGCTTGCACCAGTCCATAAATGGATCGCTGGAGCTTGCACACCTTCTTAGCACCTTTAGGATCGACAAAACCTTCTGGTTGCATCATATACAACTCTTCTTTAAGAAATGCGGCAATTGCTAACATGATTCGGACAGACTTAAGCATCGCTACGGGTGAGAACGTCTCATCGTAGTCAACTGCTTGAACTTGTCGAAAACCCTTTGCAACAAGTCGAGATTTACAGACAGTAACATTACCATCAGCGTTAGTCTTCTTCTTGAAGATCCATTTATTCTCTATGGGTCGCCGATCATCAGGCAGATCCACCAAAGTCCACACTTTGTTCTCATACATGGATCATATCTCATATTTCATGGCCTCAAGCCATTTATCGGAATCTAGGCTCATCATAGCTTCTTCATAATTCATAGGTTCGTCATGGTCAAGTAACATTACTTCCAGAACAGGATTACTATACCACTCTAGTGCAGATTGTGATCTTCCAGACCTATAAGGTTCTGTAGTAACTTGATCTGAAGTTTCATCATCTCTATCATTAGCTTCCTCTCCAATTGGTGTAGGCATTATGATAACAGATTTCTCGGACGAGCTACTTTCCAAATTGAGAGCAGGTACAATTACCTCATCAAGTTCTACTTTCCTCCCACTCACTTCTTTCAAGAGAAACTCCTTCTCTAGAAAGGTTCCGTTCTTAGCAACAAAAATCTTGCCTTCGGATTTGTGGTAGAAGTTGTACCCAATTGTTTGTTTAGGGTAACCTATGAAGACACATTTCTCCGACTTGGGTTCATGCTTATCGGGATGAAGCCTTTTGAAATAAGCATCGCATCCCCAAACTTTAAGACATGATAGCTTAGGTTTGCTACCAAACCATAGTTCATATGGTGTCGTATCAACCGATTTTGACGGTGCCCCATTTAAAGTGAATGCAACTGTCTCTAATGCATAACCCCAAAACGATAGTGGTAAACCGGTAAGAGACATCATAGATCGCACCATATCAAATAAAGTGCGGTTACGACGTTCGGGCACACCATTATGCTGTGGTGTTCCAGGTGGCGTGAGCTATGAAACTATTCCACATTGTTTTAACTGAAGACCAAACTCATAACTCAAATATTCTCCTCCATGGTTAGATCATAGAAACTTTATTTTCTTGTTATTTGATTCTCCACTTCACTCTAAAATTCTTTGAACTTCTCAAATGTTTCAGACTTGTGTTTCATTAAGTAGATATACCCATATCTGCTGAAATCATCTATGAAGGTCAGAAAATAACAATACCCGCCACAAGCATCAACACTCATTAGACCGCATACATCGGTATGTATTATTTCCTATAAGTCAGTAGCTCATTCCATTGTTCCGGAGAACAGAGTTTTAGTCATCTTGCCCATAAGGCACGGTTCGCAACTATCAAATGATTCATAATCAAGTGATTCCAAAAGTCCATCTTTATGGAGTTTTTTCATGCGCTTTACACCGATATGACCCAAACGACAGTGCCACAAATAAGTTGCACTATCATTATCAACTTTTCATCTTTTGGCATCAATGTTATGAATATGTGTATCATCACAATCAAGATTCAACGGAAATAGACCACTCTTCAAGGGTGCATGACCATAAAAGATATTACTCATATAAATAGAACAACCATTATTCTTTGATTTAATTGAATAACCATCTCACACTAAACAAGATATAGATATAATGTTCATGCTCAACGCTGACACCAAATAACAATTATTCAGGTCTAAAACTAATCCCGAAGGTAGATGTAGAGGTAGGGGGCCGACGACAATCACATCAACCTTGGAACTATTTCTGACGCGCATCGTCACCTCGTCCTTAGACAATCTTCATTTAATCCGTAGTCCCTACTTCGAGTTACAAATATGAGCAACCGAACCGGTATCAAATACCCAGGCACTACTACGAGAATTAGTAAGGTACACATCAATAACATGTATATCAAATATCCCTTTGTTCACCTTGCCATCCTTCTTATCTGCCAAATACTTGGGGCAGTTCCGCTTCCATTGACCAGTCCCTTTGCAGTAGAAGCACTCAGTTTCAGGCTTGGGTCCAAATTTGGGTTTCTTCCTAGGAGTGACAACTTGCTTGTCAGTCTTTTTGAAGTTCCCCTTCTTTTTATCTTTGCCCTTTTTCTTGAAACTAGTGGTCTTGTTAACCATCAACACTTGATGATCCTTTTTGATTTCTACCTCCGCGGCCTTTAGCATCGCGAAGAGCTTGGGAATAGTCTTTTCCATCCCTTGCATATTGTAGTTCCTCATGAAGCCTTTTTAGCTTGGTGGCAGTGATTGAAGAACTCTGTCAATGACACAATCATCTGAAAGATTAACTCCCAGCTGAGTCAAGTGATTATGGTACCCAAACATTCTGAGTATGTGCTCACTAACAGAACTGTTCTCCTCCATATTGCAGCTATAGAACTTCTTGGAGACTTCATATCTCTCAACTCGGGTATTTTCTTGAAATATTAACTTCAACTCCTGGAACATCTCATATGGTCCATGATGTTCAAAACGTCTTTGAAGTCCCGATTCTAAGCTGTAAAGCATGGCACACTAAACTAACAAGTAGTCATCCACATGCGACTGCCAGGCATTCACAATGTCTGCAGTTGCTGGGGCAGGTGGTACACCGAGCGGTGCATCAAGGACATAATTCTTGGGATAATTAGATTTATGCCCCTAGTTGTGTCCCACTCGTCTGTTTTACCCCTAATTCCCAAAAGTCACCGGTTCTGTCCAAGTCACTTTGCTCCTCTTATGCTTTTGCCCTTTGACTGTTTGATCGTTAGTTTGAAAACTTCATAACTAATTCATACTAAATCAGAAAAATGCAAATAAGATACCAAAATGTTGAGAAAAACATCACCTATATGTCAGTGTCATTTGCATTCATGAAAAAAGTGTTGGAAAGTGCCCATCCGAGTTTTAGCTCTTATTCTACCACCAGGAATAGTAAAATCTAAAAAAGTTCAAAAAGTTTCAAAAAAAATTTGGTGGCAAAGAATGACAAATGTTTTAAGTGCCAGCCAAGTTTCATCAGGGAATACCATTCGTGGGTGCCACGAAAAAAAAAACAACCAACACTCCAAAATAGATTATTTTTTGCCACAACTTCCATGAATGTCGTTCCCTAAGGAAACTCGGCGAGCACTTAGAAGATTTGTCGTTCTTTGCCACCATATTTTTTTGAATTTTTTTAGAGTTTACTATCCATGGTGGTATCAAAAGAGCTAAAACTCGGATGTGCATGTTCCAACACTTTTTTCATGAATGCAAATGACACTGACATATAGATGATGTTTTTCTGAACATTTTGGTATCTTATTTGCATTTTTCTAATTTAGTATGAATTAATTATGAAGTTTCAAACTGACGGTCAAACGTTCAAAGGGCAAAAGCATAAGAGGAGCAAAATGACTTGGACAGAACCGGTCACTTTTGGGAATTAGAGGTAAAACAGACGAGTGGGACACAACTAGGGGCATAAATCTAATTATCCCATAATTCTTCTATGCAGCAATGAGGATAATCCTCAAGTTACGGACCCAGTCCGTGTAGTTTCTACCAACAACTTTCAACTTAGCTTTCTCTAGGAACGCATTAAAATTCAAAGGAATGGTGGCACGGGCCATTGATCTACAACATAGATATGCAAAAAACTATCAGGACTAAGTTCATGATAAATTAAGTTCAATTAATCATATTGCTAAAGAACTCCCACTTAGATAGACATTCCTCTACTCATCTAAATGAGACATGATCCAAATCAACTAAACCATGTCTGATCATCACGTGAGATGGAGTAGTCTTCAATGGTGAACATCACTATGTTGATCATATCTACTATATGATTCACGTTTGACCTTTCGGTCTCCAGTGTTCCGAGGCCATATCTGTATATGCTAGGCTCGTCAAGTTTAACCCGACTATTTTGCGTGTGCAATTTTGGATTGCACCCATTGTATTTGAACGTAGAGTCTATCACACCCGATCATCACGTGGTGTCTCAGCACGAAGAACTTTTGCAAGGTGCATACTCGGGGAGAACACTTATACCTTGAAATTTAGTAAGGGATCATCTTATAATGCTACCACCGTACTAAGCAAAATAAGATGCATAAAAGATAAACATCACATGCAATCAAAATATGTGACATGATATGGCCATCATCATCTTGTGCTCATGATCTCCATCATCGAAGAAACGTCATGATCTCCATCGTCATCGGCTTGACACCTTGATCTCCATCGTAGCATCGTGGTCATCTCCCCAACCATTGCTTGTACTACTATTGCTACTGCTTAGTTATAAAGTAAAGCAATTACATAGCACTTGTATTTCATACAATAAAGTGACAACCATATGGCTCCTGCCAGTTGCCGATAACTTCTACAAAACATGATCATCTCATACAACAATCTTTATATCAAATCATGTCTTGACCATATCACATCACAACATGCCCTTCAAAAATAAGTTAGGCATCCTCTACTTTGTTTGTTGCAAGTTTTACGTGGGTGCTACGGGCTTCTAGCATGAACCGTACATACCTACGGCACAAAAACCACAACGGTGATTTATCAAGTCTGCTGTTTTAACCTTCACAAGGATCGGCCACAGTCAAATTCGATTCAACTAAAGTTGGAGAAACAGACACCCGCCAGCCACCTTTATGCAAAACTAGTTGCATGTTTTTTGGTGGAACCGGTCTCATGAACGCGGTCATGTAAGGTTGGTCTGGGACGCTTCATCCAACAATACCGCCGAATCAAAATAAGACATTGGTGGTAATTAAGCAGTATGACGATCACCGCCCACAACTCTTTGTGTTCTACTCATGCATATCATCTAGCATAGACCTGTCTCTGATACCAATATTGGGGAACGTAACATAAAATTTCAAAAAAATTCCTACACTCATGCAAAATCTATCTAGGAGATGCATAGAAATGATAGGGGGAGAGTGTGTCCATGTACCCTCATAGACTGAAAGCGTAAGCGTTAACTTAACGCGGTTTATGTAGTCGAACGTCTTCTTGAATCAACCGATCAAGTACCAAACGTACGACACCTCCGAGTTCTGCACACGTTCATCTTGATGACGTCCCTCGATCTCTTGATCTAGCAGAATGTCGATGGAGTCGATGAGTTCCATCAGCACGACAACGTGATGATGGTGTTGGTGATGTGATCCGCTCACAGCGTCACCTAAGCACTACGATGACACTATCGGAGGAGTAAACGGTGGAGGGGGGCACCGCACACGGTAAGACAATTGTTGTGTCTTCGGGGTGCCCCTGCCCCCGTATATAAAGGAGGGGAGGAGGAGGCCAGCCACCAAGGGGACCGCCGTGGGGGGGGGGCGTCCTACTAGGACTCCACTCGTAGTAGGACCCCCTCTTTTTCCTTCTTACGGAGGGGGGAAAGGGGAAAGAGGTGGAGAGGGAGAAGGAAAGGGGGGCCGCGCCCACACCCATTGTCCAATTCAGATTGGCAAGGGGGCACCTCCCATGGCTGCCCTCTCCTCTCCACTAAGGCCCATGTGTCCCATTCACT
>NC_041387.1:544522855-544531177 GCF_002162155.2 Triticum dicoccoides | reverse complement strand
GGGGTCCGGTAACCTCCCAGTACTCCGAAAAATCGCCAAACCTCTTCGGAACAATTTCGATGTCCGTATATAACCTTCCAATATATCAATCTTTACATGTTGACCATTTTGAGACTCCTCGTCATGTCCGTGATCTCATTCGGGACTCCGAACAACCTTCGGTCACCAAAACACATAACTCATATAATACCAATCATCATCGAACGTTAACCATGCGGACCCTACAGGTTCGAGAACTATATAGACATGACCGAGGCACCTCTCTGGTCAAAAACCAATAGCGGAACCTGGATGCTCATATTTGTTCCCACATATTCTAGGAAGATCTTTATCGGTCGAACCGCAATGTCAACATAGCTATTCCCTTTGTCATCGGTATGTTACTTGCCCGAGATTCGATCGTTGGTATCTTCATACCTAGTTCAATCTCGTTGCCGGCAAGTCTCTTCACTCGCTCTGTAGTGCATCATCCCGTCACCAAATCATTAGTCACATTGCTTGCAAGGCTTCATATGATGTGCATTACCGAGAGGGCACTACTAGAAAAACCCCTACTAATGGCGCACCTATTATGGCTATCAATGGCGCATCTGTGGTGCGCCATTGATAGCACGCCATTAGTAATTTTTACTAATGGCGCACCACCTGGTGCGCCATTAGTATCTGGTATACTAATGGCGCACCTCGGGTGCGCCATTAGTATATGCCAGGGTGCGCCATTAGTATGCCTCCCAGGGGCCATGTATACCCAGGTGCTTTGGCATACTAATGGCGCACCACCTCTGGATGCGCCATTAGTAACCGCGGCATACTAATGGCGCACTGCCCAGTGATGCGCCATTAGTATGCACTGTCATACTAATGGCGCACTGTCATGTGATGCGCCATTAGTATGAATATTAGGTTTTTTTTATTTTTTTATTTTCTGTTTTTTGCACAGGTTACAAAATGTATAGTTTGACAAAATATAGACAGCACACATCAACAACAGATTCATCAAATGTATAGTCTTTGAATACAATTCATCATATTAGTCTCCGAATACAATTCATCATATTAGTCTCCGAATTGAAAAGACCGAACAAAGATAGAACATTATATTACAAGTCTCGAGACCGCGAGTAGCGAGTCTGTCTTCACATTACAAGTCGATATCGATCATCTAAACTACCATCACATAGAAGAGAGCTACGATCATCACGATGAGCATCATCACGATGAAACTCGTCTTCATCCGGTTCCTCCAACGCTCCCTCCCCTCTCCCGCTAGATAGCGGGCGTATCTAGATTCGGCCTCGGCCCTAGTGGTGTACCCTTTGTAACTGTTACCGCTGAATCGGTGAACCTGTCTCCGACACTCCTCCCAGTCATCGTAGACTCCGGGAACCTTACCCTTGTACACGACATACGTCGGCATCGCTATGCACTAGCCAAACGAAACGTTAGTACCAATTCACAGACAATACATAAGCAATATATAAGTATGCAACAGAACGATCGGAAGAGAAAAGCAAGACATTAATAGCATCGATTACATCTAAGTTGAACGACTCTCGAAACCAAAGAGACATACTACAAGTTCATTAAAGTTTAATTACAACATGAGCCAATCGATGTTTCAGAACTAGACAACTCGACTCAAGGGACCGGAGCATGGATGAAGCCGCCGTCTATCGTGGGAGTCATGAAAGAACGGGCGTTGTCATCCTGCATTTGTAGCATTGTGTCGATGTCACCGTTGGACGGTTGATTTCTGAGGTAGAACTGCCCCGAGGTACGAAGGACATCTTGATGGACGATTTCCGCAAACTCCGACTGGATGCGAAAGAATTCTTGTCGGAGGTCCGCGTCCTGGATTGCCGACACGCTCGTGGCCCAATCTTTGAGTTTACTCGGTAGAAGAAGTTGATGATGGTCCCGTACGATCGCCCGCATGTGATGGATGGCGTAGTAGGCACCCTTCTGACCGCCAGGCGACTGCTTGACGCAGTAGAACGTCGTATTGTGGGAGAACACGTGCTTGCCGTAGTTACGAATAGGCCTGGTGAAGGTGCCTCCAGATTGGGCGTAGCCGGGGAGAACATCATCAAGAACCTTCTTGACATTTGTGTAGTCTACGTTCGACTGACGGTCCGGGTCGAAATACGTGGCCATAGAATATTTGGGGCTTAGGAGGATGAGCGTGCAACGTGTGTCACTGCAGAAAACACGGAATGTTAAAAGAAAAACGATCGAAATGTAAGAATTCATATGTTACGGGCCGGTTGAGGGGAGGACTTACTCGGGAAAGTAAGGCACGAGGAAGTTATCCTTAGCTTGGTTTGCCAGAATGACGCCTTCGAGGTAAGAACTTGCAACTTGCCGGTCCCCAGCGCTGCCCAAGATCTTGGCACGCATGTAGAAGGGGTCGACTATCACGATGTCCGGGGTCTTGTCGCGAATGATCCGCATCTCCATACTCAGCGAAAATAGCCGAACGAAGGTGTAGTGCAGCGGATGAAGGTTCAACATAGCGTGGATGTCATCAAAACGCAGGACGATCGTACGCCGATGGAGTTATCCATACAGCCCTTGCCCTCTGGCACCTTGGCCGCGAAAACCGGGTATGCCACATCCTTCTCTCTAAGACGCCGCTTCTCCAAAGCAAGAACACTGTCATGCAGACTCCGCATAGCACCGGTTGCAGCATTGAGCATATTTGTCGGTAGCATCGCCCTACCCGCCACATGCACCCTCCTCGAGATATCCTGCGGTGAAGGTGGCCCGTCCTGAGCACGGATCGTACTCGGTGCCGGCTGGCTCGCACCCTTCTTAGTCTTTCTTTTGCGTGCCTTCTTCTTCTCCTGTAATGGGACCGAGTTCTGCTCACAGACCGCCTTCTTGAGTGTGTTGGGGCTGATAATATTTCGCACCTCGCCTATATGAGGCTCGGTGAAGTCGGCAGCCGGAGGCGTCTCCTGAGAGCTGAACGCCAGACGGCGCCTGTTGCAACTTGGCTTCTCCGCGGTACGAGCTAGATCGCACACGTCTTTTGTTGGGTTTGGTTCTTGAGAAGGAGGCCCCATGAAGTCGCCATCGTACCCATGCTCGGCAAAGTACTGATCGACATTGCCAAATGTATCATCGTCGTCGTCGTCGTCGTTCTGATCCTGTGCCATATGCATGTTTGGATCCAGTGGCTTAGGGATGTCCGGCACCGTTACGACGGTCTTGCCATGGGGCCGACTTGGCGCCGGCACGACTGGCGGTGTTGTCTTTGGGGTGGTGTCCCCCACCCCCAAACGAATCTGGCTCTTTGGCCAAAGCAGGGGCCAGCTCAGGCAGGCGCTGAGGGTCATCACGTCTTCATCATCGGCCCCGACGGGTCGAATCGGAGGTAACAAGTCGTCGCAGCCTGGCAGCACCCGAACCAGTTGAACCCTAAACAAGTTGGGTGGCATCTGGGTACCGTGGAACAAGGGGTTGCCCGGTTGAACGATTTTGCCCTTGGCGACATCGACCAACTCGTTGTTCACGAAGTGGAGGAGAGTGCACGGAACGTCGGCGGCGCCCTGCGAAAACATGTAGGGCGTCAGGGATGCCTAGTCAAAGGCAAGGAGATGAAGTCCTCGGCCGAGAGAGGCTTAATTAGTTACCGTGATGATGGCGTCGAGCTTGGCTAATGTCGAGGCACCGCCAACGGCGGGCGTGCAGTTGACGGAGGGGCCGCTTGCTGAAGAGGTGCCGGCCGGCGTACACCCGGGTGCATTAAGCTCCCGTGCCGGCGTCGGAGACACCAATGCCGCCTCCGCCGGAGGCACCAATGGCCCCGCCATCGCATTATGCGAGTTGCTGGCCGTGAAGCTAGGAATCGGGGGCGGCCCCTGTTGGCCGCCCGCAATCCACGCACTCAACCCCGAGATCAAGGTAGGCACAAGGGCGGTGATCATCGCTCCGAGTCGTTGTTCCACTTGCTCTTGGACAATCTCCGAAATCCGCGCCACCTGTGCCTTGAGTTCTTGAACCTCTCGCGCCTGGCTTTCCGAGCTGGTCTTTTTCTCCTTCCGCACACCAGCGGTATAGTATGACCCCCATTTTGTCGACAAGCCTTTGCCGGCCACACGACCAGCTGACGTCGGCTTACTGAGCTTATCCTTGTTCTTCATTACATTCAACCCCCTATTTAGAGTGGTGTCCCAAGGGTTGCTCTTAGTCGACTCCGCGCTACTGCTTTCAGTCGCCTGCGGAAGGAATGTGAACCATTTAGAAATTTGGCTTCATTAATTAGAATGCAACCATATGGAGCTAATTACGCGGGGGTGTATTCCTTACCAGAACAAGCTCAAGCGCCCTGGTCTTCGGATCCGTGGTAAGCTCCTTTGTTATCGGGTCCTCCTTGTACCGGGCCCTGACATAGTTCCTAGTCTGCTTGTTACCACTGTATTTCTCGAAGCGGGGCGGTAGGCCTTGCTCGGCACGGTCCGCGTCCTCCTTGTCCCATATAGGCTCCGCCACTCTGTAACCGCCGGGACCGAGTGTGTGTTCCCCTATGTTCAGCTCCCGCATTTGTTTCCCCCACTCACTTGATTGGGAGCTTGCGGTGCTCGAGCAATTGATCTTGAAGTCGTTGTAGTCATCTTCGGTGATCGAAGGATTTTTCTCCTTGATCTTCTGATAACTCTCACCTTTCTCGATCATTCTCTTCACATTGCTTTTCCAAGTAG
The DNA here is from genome assembly GCF_002162155.2 of Triticum dicoccoides. Taxonomy (NCBI): domain Eukaryota; kingdom Viridiplantae; phylum Streptophyta; class Magnoliopsida; order Poales; family Poaceae; genus Triticum; species Triticum dicoccoides. The sequence goes on along the minus strand of NC_041387.1, from coordinate 544,526,474 downwards.
ACAGGGCCTTGCTCATCTTCGTGAGGGCAGCATTGTTCACTTTATTCCCTTTGAGGCTTGTGTTTTCAAATTCAGCGGGGAACTTGTATCATTCGTGCAGCTTCGTGAAGAGGAGGCTGCGCAAATTCCCTCGGTCAGGATGCCTCAGGTTCTCGGTGTTGATCGAGACGGTGCTCCGGACAATGCACCCGAGCTGAAGCGAGTACCCCTTAACTATTCGTTCGGGCGCCGTTGGATTCCCGTTGGAGTCCACTTCAGTAACTTCCTCCTTGAGGGTGCGGAGCACGATCAGGCGCCGGTCCTTCCGTTGCCTTTTCGGTTGGCTGCCATCTGTGCGTGCGCCGCCATCATCAATGGTGGCATCCTCGGCGGCACCATCAGTGGTGGCATCAGTGTGGTCATCCTCGGCGGCACCATCCGTGGTCTCAGGATCGGTGGGGAAGGCGGCGGCCTCATACAAGTGAGGTTGTTCCTCCATCTCCTGGGACAGCTCCCAGAATGCCTTACCGCCCGAACCCCCGGCCTCATCGTTGTGGGCCATGTTTCTCTCTAAATAGAAACAAAGTTTGGTCAAAAAGTTGGTTATTGTCAAGGAACAAGATCTCTAAGTTGACCAAATAACCTAATTCTCGAGGAATGTCGCCAAAAAGTTGGTTATTGTCAAGGAACAATTGAGAGATGTTTGTGATATTGCCTAGGTGTTTTGGGATAGAACCTGTTAGTGTGTTGTTGCTAAGGTCCAAGTCCACGTTCTCAGGGTAACCTAGTTCTTGAGGGGTGTGTCTAGAAAGTTCACTCTTCTTTTTAGAAGACAAGCGTCTGAAATGGTATTGCCTTTCCTTAATTTGTACTATTTTTTCATTGTGTTGAATACTTATGTGGGTGAGTGTATGGAGAGGATAAACGCTAGCAGGCTGATCATTGCATATCATTCATAACCATGAATGAAGGCTCAATGGACCAAGGAAAGAAAACCTACACAAACACAAGGATGACTATTGGAGACACTCAGGCCTGCTGCTTTGTGTTGATTGTTCAGAAGCTAGGGAATGTCCATTATATATAGATGCAGAGAAGCTTCGGCCGTGGTGAAGGTCAACCCCTATATTTTAATTGGAGGGCCAAGAGATAAGCTAAGCTGCAAATTATGAATCTGCGTCGAAAATTGCACCACATTCAGCATAGGGCAGGAGACGCCTACCCTAATGAATATGTTATTCTCACACCTCATCACTTGCTGAACTTGTAAATCATTTCCGTGAAAACAATCAAACGGTTTTCAGCGACAAGTGATACAAGGAACTAAACTGGGTTTCAGCTCTACATGGGCCAGAGTGGACTTGAGCAAATGTGTGTATGTGATGTGCTCCAACAGGGTAAACTTATTAAGATATACTCCAATCTTCATCAAGTTGCAGTTTTGAAACGTTGGCAGTTTTTCTAGCTGATGAAAGGAAACGATTTCCTTCCTGGACCATCGAGTCATGCACACGTTGGGTTAATGCGCAGTCGAACTCCGATGAAGAAAAATAGAAAGTATATGGCATAAAGGGGTCTAGACTTGTGCAATTTTGACATTTAGGGTTACCCAAATGCATGTGTTATGACTTCTGAAGCCAGACAGAAACTCCGATTATTTTTGGTTCTGTACATGATGCAAAATGGATGGATGGATGAATATAATGAAGCAAGTAATTGTCCTGCCTTGGAAATTAAGCTGGTGCCTACAGGTATATGTATGTATTGTTCGGTTGGTCCTGAAAAACAAAAGCTATCTAGCTAGTATGCAATGCAAATTAAGCTGCAGATAGCTTATTGTCTCCTCTCACTATCTCTCTATCACACATGGCAAGCAAGGGTGTCTGAGTGTGTGAATAAAATACTAAACTAATCCAACCACTAAAGCAAATTAATTTTTATTTCGGTTGAGAATCGGGCACCTTCTAGGTCAAGAAAATTGGGCATGACCTTTGCTAATTTTCTTGACATAGGAGTGCCCCATTTCTCAACCGAAACGGAAATTAATCAACGTTTCAGGAGAAAGGGGTTATTTTAGAAGATCACAAGTAGCAGCAGCATCACTTGACAAAATCACAACTAGCAGCAACAACTCGCAGATAGCAGCAGCAGCATCACTTGACAAGTAGTACAGCAGCAGCAGCATGCATGCACTTTACTAAAAATGAAGAAGAAAAAAGGCATGCATGCACTGGTTGTAGCAAATCATCAGTTAATTAAGAATAGTTTTAGAGGTAACTAACTGAAACTATTTATCATGTTGACAACAGTAGCATGTGGACCTATCATGGTGATTTCATATCAAAATAGAGGAGTACTCCTGTTCATTTGGAGAACTCATACAACAATTGTTATGCATCAAACTTGGGATCAACAGTAGCATGTGACAAACAAATTATACATCAGGAATAAAGCATCAACTTTGTCAAGCGTATGAAATTGCTTAGGTTCAACAGAAAACAAAAATGCCCTGTCAATTTTCAATGCCCTGTTTAATTGACCGAACAAGTGTTTTTATAGGCATAATACAGCAGCACAGCCCCATAATGATACCACGGGCCCCCTGTCTCATTGTAAATAGACAAGTAGTACTGTCCATCATGTATTATCTAATACTGTATATTCTTGCTAGGAGGAAGACCAACTTTCTGGGTAACTAGTGTATAAACTAAACAGTATAGTCAATATCAGCCTGACAAAATAGAACTGAAAGCATTCTGAGGTTGAACAGAAACCTAATCAGGCAGTTTTACTAGACAAAGACGGCAGCAAACAAAATAACAGGCCAACCAATGAAACCTAAAGAAGAATGATCCAATTGACATCAAAGTACGCATTGACACCCACATTCCACAAGAAAATTGACAGCATGACCAATGAAACCTAAAGAAGCATGATCCAATTGATAGCAAGTATACATCAGCACACCTAGCATCACCATCTAGTCATAAAGCGCGTCTAGTTCATAATTACACCTAGTCAAGAGTTAAGACAAGCTTAACTTTCAGGAAAGTTGATGCACATTTCCACGAAAGCCCACCAAACAAATTGCATCAGTTTCATAATTTGTAACGCAAAGGTGCAATGGATCCAAATAAATTCAGATACAAAATGAGTACATAGGTGCCGAGGGGAGGAGAGGAGGAGAATTCAGATGCAAAAGCTCACCTTAGCAGCAGCTTGGATTCAATGGAGCTTGGAGGGGAGGAGACGGTGCCGAGGCCGTGCGGGAAATGACGGCGCTGCGCGGGTTTCTCCTCTCCTCTCCTCCTCGAGAGGAGTGTGGCGGGCTGCTGCAATGGAGAAGGGGCTAGGGTTAGGATGGATAGAAGCAAGCAGCCGAGGGGGGAGGGGGCAGCTCACCTGGCTTGGCGTCGAGGGAGAGGAGGAGCCGCTCTGCTTGCTTGGCGTCGAAGGGGAGGAGGAGCCGCTCTGCTTGCTTGCTGTCATGCATTGTTGTCATAACACTTTAATCAATCAACACATATACTAATATAGGCTAATCTGACCATATATTTGACATACATCAACACAGTTTGTATTATTGCAGCAAGAATTCACACAAATATGGCAGCAATAATTCACACAAACACAACAACAA